>NC_080771.1:29741743-30044773 GCF_020826845.1 Diceros bicornis minor | reverse complement strand
CTAGATTTCTGTTCTGTGAAGGTTAAGGTTAGAGTATGCCCTGTCTCTAGTGAAACTTGTTTCCCTGTTAAATTTTCCTAAGCCCATTCACACTCAGCCTCTCTTCGAATTCTCCCCAACTGCAGCAAGATTGGAGGGGCCTATTTTACAAAAGGGGAGACTGAGACACAAGAGAGATGAAGTGACCGACCCAAGGGCTCAAGGTGAATGAGTTATGTGGCAATAACCGAGAACTTCTGGCTCCCAGATGGTGCTTGAATAGGCTGTGCCAGCCCCACCACACTGGCTTCCATGACAGCCAACGGTCCTTGATGTCTGGAGCTGAAGGGGTGGGGTGGGGGAAATCTCTAAAAACCGCATCCAACAAGGCACTCACAAACTGCAGCTTCCACCACAATCCACGGCGACACTAGCTAGACTTAGGGCTCTGGTGATAAATTGGCAGTAATGAAATCTCAGTATCTACCCATAAAGAGAAAAACAAAAAATCCATAATGGGCCCTGATGGACCATTAGGTGTTAATAGGAATAATACAAATGCCCAGCAGAGCATGTTACTGAACCAAGTGAGCTCGCCCTTCCCATCGCAATCTGTAACATCTCGATATTTTCACTCTACACGTATATATTAGGTTGAGAATGATAGTAGCTCAGATTTGGGAGGCAGGACTGTAAAAGTTAATGGTAGAGCGTCTTCACTCGCTAACTGAAGGGGTGAAGTTGGACAAATTATTGAAATTCTATGAGCTTCTGTTTCTAATCTGTAAAATGGCAGCAACCATGCTTCTTACATGGTCGTTGAGAAGACGAAAAGAGGTCATGAGATCTCATGGTTTTGGCTTGCGTGTCTCTGGTTTCTGGGGGAATTGGACACGTTTTGCTGTGTGGCTGTCAGTCATTCGTTTTGAAGTGCCTATTTATCTGTTTAGTTTAGTCTTCTTTTGGGTTGTTGACTTACATGTTATGGATATCAATCTTTTTGTCAGATATGCTACAAATATTGTCCCCATCTCTTTTTGTAAACAGCTGTATTGAGGTATGATTTACATACCATAAAATCCAACCATTGTAAGTCTACAATTCAAGGATTTTTTTGTAATTTTATAGAGTTGTGCAAACATCACCACAATCCAGTTTTAGACCTTTTCTGTCAACCCAAAGATTTGCTTGTGCCCATTTGCAGTTACTCCATGCTCCCATCCCCCAGCCCTAGGCAACCACTGATTTGTTTTCTGTCTCAGTGAATTTGCCTTTTCTGGACTTTTCATAGCAAATGGAATCATACAATATATCGTCTTTTCCATCTGGCTCCTTTCACTTAGAGTAATGGATTTTAGGTTCATCCATGTTGTAGCATATGTCAGGATTTCATTTCTTTTTATTGTTGGATAGGATTCCACTGGAGGGATATACCATGTTTGTGTCCTCTCCAGTCCCTGCTGTGTGTGTGTGGCCTCAGCCAGGAATATGCTGCCCCAACCAAGACTGCAACCTCAGACGAGTAGAGTCATCAGCCCTCCCTGACTCCAAGATGGTCTCTTCCACTGATAACACCACTGGGCTTGGGCATTGCCCTGGTAGTGGTGTGAAGTTGCCATTCCTCACGGCTACCCACCCTGGCAGAACCTCTGCCAATCCAGCTAGCAGAGGGGCAATAACCCCACGGTGATGGTGATGGCGATGGCAATGGCAACGGTGATGGCGATGGCGGTGGTGGTGGTGGTGGTGGTGATGGTGGTGGTGGTGGTGATGGTGGTGGTGGTGGTGGTGAGGGTGGTGAAGAGGGTGGTGGTGGTGATGGTGGTGGTGGTGGTGGTGGTGGTGGTGAGCGTGGTGAAGAGGGTGGTGGTGGTGGTGGTGGTGGTGGTCGTGGTGGTGGTGAGGGTAGTGAAGAAGGTGGTGGTGGTGGTGAGGGTGGTGAAGAGGGTGGTGGTGGTGGTGGTGGTGATGGTGGTGGTGGTGGTGGTGAGGATGGTGAAGAGGGTGGTGGTGGTGGTGGTGGTGTTGGGTGATTGTTGCAATCCCAGCCCAGAATGCTGCAGAGTCCCACTGTTCTTATCTCAAGTCCAGCAGTTTTGCAAGCATAAACACTTTTCAGATTGTGGTATGCCTTTGGTGATTTCCAGGGCACTAAAATGATTGTTCTCATCCATTTCTTCCAGCTTTTGAGTTGCTTTTGGGGAAATGATTTGCCAATCTCCACCATCACCACCATAGCTGGAAGGCTCACCCTGTTTCTCAATCTCTTGATTGTCTTTTAAGTTAGCTATGAGGTTTATAGTCATATAATGATTTTAATTTTCGTGTGGACATGCGTGTGAATATTTCCATTTTGGCATCTATATTTTTTGTCTTGTTTAGGGAGAATTTCTCCACCCTCAGATCATTAGCAGATTCCCTCATACTTTCCTCTGATACTTTTACAGCTCTGTGACTTACATTTAAAGGCTCTTGGTTCATGTGAAATTGCTTTTGGGAAGGATTGTACACGTTTATAATTCCACCAAAAAAGTATCAGAATTTTTTGAACTGTATCTTAGCTAGTGTTAAAATTCGCAAATATTTCCTCACCATTAAAGTTGGTTGTTTCTTAATTAGTTGTTTAGCTTGTTTTGTGAGTTCATATTATTTGCCAAATATTTCTTATGAAGTCTTCATACAAAGAAGACTGAGCCCTCGTTTATCATATTTACTGTAAATATTTCACCAATATGCTGTTTGACTATTAATTCAGTATTTTCTTTCTTTTTTTTTCTTGCTGAGGAAGATTCACTCTGAGCTAATGTCTGTTGCCAATCTTCCTCTATTTGGGTGAGCTGCTGCCACAGCGTGGCCACTGACAAATGGTGTAGCTCCACGCCTGGGAATCAAACCTGGGCCGCCGAAGCAGAGTGTGCTGAACTTAACCACTAGGTCACCAGGGCTGGCCCAATAACTTAATTTTCTTACAGTAGCAATACAAAATCATTTAGAAAAATAAGAAAATAAACACAAAGGAAAAAACATCTATACCTTAGTATTTACATTTTTCCTGGTTGGTGTATGCATACACACATATTTACACAAAAAGATCACCTGGCATATAGTATTTTTTAAACTATTATATCATGAACCTCTCTCATGGTCACTTCATCCTTAATACAATTTTAATGATTGAAAAGTATTCTATTATATGATATACTGTAATTTATTTAATTCACTTCCTTTGGTTGATCATTCAGGTTCTTTGTCATGTTTCGCTCACATACAACACTCTGAAGAACAAACCTGTAGCTAAATTGTTATGGACTCTTGTTTATTTCCTAGTGTGCTATGTCAGAGGGCATATCAATTTCTGAAGCTTTCGATACCTGTTGACAAATTGGCTTCCAGAGAACTTATTCCAATTTATATTCCTACTGGTAGTATATAAGGGTAACTTTATGCCTAAAAGAGCAGGAATGATCATTTTAAGAAAATCTCTGCAAATTTGAGAGGCAAAATTGTGTCCTTTCAATGTGTTTAGAATACATTCATAAATTTATATATTTTTGTAAAAAGTGTGTAAATATATGTATATGTGCATATATGTATATAAATATGTATCTTTTAATTGCAATTAGTTACTAATAAGATTAGGCATTTTTCAGGTTAAGCAGTTACATTTCTTCTTTTATGAACAGGCTTGTCGTGTCCCTTGTCCAATTTTTAAATAAGTATTGATCCTTTTCCTATTAACTTATGGGTTCTTTATGTATTTTCACTTTACAAATATGATACTGCTGTATTTTGTAGTGTGCCTTTCTCAATTAGACCCTGTAGTTAATATAATTCCATATCAACAGTGTAATTTTTATATTCATATCAAGAAGATGGTACCATTTTACCTCCTCCCATTATTTTTTTCCCCAATTATGGTAGATTGATTGCAAAAATCAATCAAAAAGTCCCCAATTCTCCACCCTGCCTCGTACCTGTGTCCTTTGCAATATGATGCTGCAGCTCCTCCCATCCAGAGATGGAGTCTTGAGTCTGTGCTGCCTCTGAGACTTGCTTTGGCCAACAGAATGGGGTGGAAGGGACCATGTGCCGTGTGAGGTTCTGCATGCTTCTGCTCTCGCTCTTGGAATCCTGCCACTGTCATGTGAACGAGCCCGGGCTAGCCTGCTGGGTGATGAGAGACATGTGGCACTGTCACCCTAGTGCCTTAGCAGATGAGAAGCTGACTGCCTGGCTGGTAAACGAGCTTGTCCCTAACCAGCAGACCCTGGCAGCTAACCACAAATGCATGAACAAGTCAGGCAAGATCAGCTCAGACAGCCAATCAGCAGAGCCATCAGCCATCCCCTGGAGTTGTCAGTAATAATACACAGTGGTTGTTTTAAACCAGTAAGTGTTGGGGTCATTTGTTATGGAGCAACAGATATATATTTTTTAAAGAAACTAAGGTGGTACAGAATCTGGAATTTCTTTTATTCTGCATATGATTGTGATTTTATATGTTGTTATACCTTTCGATGGTTATTTTAATTTTATTTTATTTGTATCTTATAAGGCTATGGAGGTTTTCAATATTCACCACCAATCATTTTGTACAATGTGCTAATGTTTGACTTCTTCATTTTGATTTATCCCCTGTTCTATTATTCTGCATATTGATGAGGAGAGAGTCAAGATGCAGTGCTGTTTTAAAATGTTTCTGTTATAGTCACCATTTATTTTCGCTTGTACCGTAGTTTATATAAGGTAGGAAAGAGGTATTTTCTATTGTTTCGTTTCATAACTCCATGAGAAGGTGGACTGCTTTTATATTGGTTGAGATAATTATAAAAACTTCAGTATATTCGTGGTGTTACCTCACAAAAGTCATGATCTGCTCACCGTGAGACAAAAGCCAATTGTCAAGAGGCAAGATAATGGCAGAGAAAGGGCATTTTATTACAGCTTGCTAGCAAGGGGGAAGATGGCCGACTAATGTCTCAAAGAACCATCTTAAGGGGGGCACAGAATCTTACAACAGTTATATAGGCCGGTGGGTTTATAGGAAGGGTTTTAGGAATGTTGACCCTCAGGTGTTACAGACTGGGAGTGCCACAGTAGATCTTTCAGTTTTCATTGATGATGGCTATCAGCATAGACTCTCTGTTTGGGGGCCATCACATTCCTAAGGAACTCAAAAGAACAAAATTATCATCTTATCACAGCTGGGAGGTACATGCACAAGCAGGGGTTGTAAAATCTACAGAGCAGTTAGATCTCCTGGAGGGTGCATATCCAGCTGGGTTAGTTGATCAGAGGTCATTCAAAGTTGCAATAGGATTTCTTTTCTACAATATGGCTTCCCTTATGTCAACCTTGTCTTGAGCTGGTATCAATGGTTGTTATATTTGATGAGTAAACTAAATAGTTCCCTAAAACAAAAACACAAAGAGTAAATAAAAATGCCCCATTATAAAAAAAACTGTTATTATCTCAAGTTTAACATTATATAGCAATAAACAACTGAAGTTAAAGTAGAATCTTATGTCAGAGCTTCAAATAAACTAGCCAGAATTCAAATTTTTTTTTATGATAAAAACACACTTCTGACAAGAAAAGACTTTCACCCCACACTGGCTGACATTTATATTCTTGGTATATTTAGGGCATCTGACTCTTCTCCAACTTTTACCTTCATTTTATAGGATGTATTGGTTTGCATAGTACATCATATTCTCACAGCTTTACATCAATAATCAAATTTTCATCATCTCTCGAGGTTATCTGTGACCTCTATTTTAAATTTGATTTGAATCAAAGCCAAATTAAAAATGTAGGATTTATAGTTCTACATTTTCCTAACATTTTAGTAATTTTCTTCCCTAAAATCATAAATGAATGTTAAAATTTATGTGTCACTACTTATCTAAGAATATAATTTTATCATCTTCAGATGCCTTGTCTATTTGGCTGGGTGTAATATTCTCAGGTTACCCATTTACCCCCCTTAAAAACACCATTACCATGGGCATTATTCAGTTTTCTTCTGGCATCTCTGTGGGAAGGCCAGCCTGATTTTTCTTCCTTTATAGGTAACCAGAGTTTTCTGCCTGAATCCTCTTAATAGTCTTCCATCCTTGAATTTAAAACACAAAACAATCCAACAACAGCAATAGAGCAGGCTTAGTCTAGGTGTTGGTTCCTTTATGTTGATTTTCACCTACAGAGTAAGTTCTTCAGCTGCATTGTAGCTTTGCGTTTTCCTGCTGTTTCCTTTGTTTCATTTTCCTGCAACATCTATTATCCATATGTTGGAGCTGGAGCTCTGCCATTTGTTTTTCTTACCTGCCAGCTTCCCTCTCAACATCTATTTGCTCTTTTACTGGTGTTCTGTGAAAAGCGCATAAAGCTTGTTCTCCACGCTTTTTTTTTCAGTGTTGATTTTAGTCGTCACGGTTTTTAATGCTATTTTCTTTTTGATTCAGTTATGGGGTTGTTTTGTTTTTCCTTACATATGTTGGGAACCATTATATCTCTCTAGGTTGTCTTATCTACATGTCTTATTTGAGTTCCCTGCCCCAGAAGCAGATCCTGAGCAAGGCCCCACTGCACGTACAGATAAGAGAAGAAAGCCCGTAAGGGATGAGGCATCAAGCTGGCTGCCACAGCGGGCAACTAAGGCGAAACCCCAAACAGAAGCTCATATGAGACGCGTGCTCCAGATTATCCCATCCGAAGAGTGAGGAATCTGGGGTATTTATACCCCACACCTGTCAGTCAGTGCTTAAGGGCTGTCTGCAGGGGGAGGTTAATTTCCCAGGGACCACCAGCTCACCACGCCCCTGGGCACAGTGGGTTCCTGCAGCCCGAGGGCAGACCTCTGGAAAAGATGCAGATGTTGACCCTTGTAAAGGAGGCTGGTGTGCACAGAAATTATAGGGAGGTCTGAGGGACTATGGGAGGAGTATTACTTTTGGCTACATCAGATGGAAAGAAAATCAAAACTAGATCCCGTTCTGAAAAAGCTATGTCAACCAGAATGTGATAGTGTGTCAATGCAGAAGAAGCTTTGCAACTCTGAAGCCTGGATTTCAATTCAATTCAATTCACTTTTGCCACTTCTCCGCTGTGTCGAACATTTCTAAGGCCTCCATTTCCCCATGTGTAAATTAGGTATTATTATACGGTAGCTTTGAGAGTCAAATATGATAGTGCCTGGTATCTAATAAGCACTCAGGTGTACAAGTTTTTATTTAAAAAAAATTCAGCTGTGACTTTACCTTTGAATGCAGCTTTGGCCATATCCCCTAATTTTGAGATGTAGTTTTTTGTGTGGTGTTCTAATAATGTGTGTGTGTGCGCATGTGCCCCTTACCTCACTTCAGGCCATTTCACAGAGTTGCCCAACTGCCAGACCAAAAAAACCCCAAAACTGAAGCAACAAGACTTTGCGCTTGGTTTGGGCTTTGATATTTGAAGTGCTTTCTTCTTAAATGTAAATCCTTTCCTATCCCAGAGTAGCCCTGTGAGGTTCCACGGATAAAGAATTATGCTCAGAGAGGGTAGGCAATTTATTGAGCATCACGCAGGAGGAAGTAATAGGGTCAGAGCTAGAGCCCAGGTCCCTCTGACTTCTATTCCAACGCTTTTCCACAGCCTCATGCTCCCTTTGTGTGATAGACAGACAATGGCCCCCCAAAGAGGTCTATGTCCCACTCTCCTGAATCTGTGAACGTTATCTTATATGGCAAAAGGGACTTTGCAGATGTGACTAAGGATCTTAGATGGAGAGATTATCCTGGATTATCTCCGTGGGGCTCAGTGGAACCCTAAGGGTTATTATAACGAAGATGCAGGAGGGTCAGACTCAGAGAAGGAGATGTGATGAGGGAAGCAGGTGTGGGAAGTTGAGAGGGAGAGGAAGGGATGGAGAGAATGAGAGAGAGAGATTTAAAGATTTAAAGATGCTATGGGGCTGGCTTTGAAATGGATGAAGGGGCCCTGAGCCAAGGAATGTAGGTGGCCTCTAGAAGCAGGAAAAGGTAACAAAATAATCTTCCTCTGGAACCTCCAAAAGGAACACAGCTCTGCTGCTGCGTTGATTTTAGCCACGTAAGAGCCATTTCAGATTTCTGACCTCCAGAACTGTGAGATAATAAATTTACATTGTTTTAAGTCATTAAGTTTGTAGTCATTTATTACAACAGCCGTAGGAAATGGATACACTTCATAATGGTAACAGACTTGCACACCTATGTGTGGGCTTTAGGCTTTTAGAAATTGTTTATTCACTTTTCCTACAAGAAACAGCACTGGGAAGGACAGCAGAGATGAAGGCAGGCTCCTGCTGGCAAAGACCTCGGAGCTGAGAGCAAGGGCACGGAAAATTAGGAGGCTTTGATGGTGAGTAAAATAGCGGCAGGCTTAGGGTACTCCAGGAGTGGGAGTGAGGGTTCAGAAGATGCCAAGGTGCAGTTGGAGCGGAGTCTTAAGAAGGACTGTTACCTAGGGAGAGATGGGAAAAGACTACCCTGGGCAGCAGGAACAGCATGTGCAAAGCGATGGGAGCAGGTCAGAGAAGTGCCCGGGGGTCAGGAGAGCACAGGTAGCGGCTGGAGCAGCATGACGTACGTGCAGGGGATGATGACAGATGTGGCTGGGTAGGTGTCTCCCCTGCACCCGCCACACCCCCTGGGTTCTTCCCAATAATGCTGCGTCTGTGCCTGTTCAACAAGGCGCCTGGGGGCACCTCCGGGCTGGTCCTCTCAGCGGAGAAGGGCATCAGGTCAGCAGCTGCTGGCAGTTCTCCTGGCTCCAGCGGTGCCGTCAGTCTGCGGATTCATAAGCGCTGAACGTCAATAAAAAGAATCAAAGGAGAGCAGCAGCCCATGAACAGTATTAACTCCAGGGCCCGCAGGATGCAGGGAGCTGGAGAGCATTGGAGCCGCGTGCACTTGAATACTTGGACGAAGCCCCGAAGCGAGATGTGCTTTCTGTAGTAGCCACAGATGCTGATCAAAAGATCGGGATGGTAATGGTTTAATTTTATATGTTGAGGGGAAGACCACGTTCTTTCTCCTTTGCCAGGCATCTCATCTCGGAGGCATGTTTTCTCGCCAGAGTTCAGCCCCGGAGCGTTTACAGGTTTTCCAGGTGAGCTCTGGACCCCGTCTCTGGAGCCCCCCAGTGCTGGCTCTTAGGTTTGGTCAAGATCCCGGATGACCCTATGACCCTCTGACACTAGAGTCCAGATTCCCTTCCGCCCTGCCCATGGCAATAAAACTCAAATAGGCACCTGGATATGCCGTTCTGGTGAAAAGTCTGGATTGGTCTGTTCTGAACTGTATCGCGGAACAGACCACTGTGGATATTGGGAAAAGGTAACAGAGATTAGATACAAACTCGGCGTCCTTGATGTTTCTCGTAGCATCCCTTACCTGGTTTAATTAACCAAGTTAACTAGTTGTGGCCTCCAACTCTCCTCTTCACCTTGTGCTGTGTGGACAGAGCCCGACACCCGAAGGCTGGATAAACTGGACGATCTGTGTGTCCCTGCTGTTCTCGTGAACCATCTCACTGCATGTTTTACATTTTATTTATACAGCATGTACTATGTGCCAGGCGTTCTTTTAATCCCTTAAAGATATTAATTAATTTGATCTTCATAACAATCCTACATGGCAGGGACTGTTATTACCCCAGTTTGAGTGATGAAGAAACAGAGGCACAGAGAGGTTAATTAATTTTCCCGAGGTCCGGTAGCTAGTAAGTGGCAGAGCTGGGATTCAAACCCGGACAGTCTTGTTCAGTTCCATCGCTGCCTTCTTGGGACTGAGAGAAGGTTTGGTTATCCTGCGATGTCTTCCTGCTTGCCCGCCTCTGCTCCAGGTTTCTCCTACCAGACCCAGGGACTTGCAGAGAGTTGGATTCTGTCTGCCTGCCCGATCTTGGCCTTGGCAGCATCACAAGGCCAGGAGTGAGGAGTGGGAAGTGGCCCCCTGTCCCCCCACTCCTCCTCGCTTCTCAAGACCCCCAGGCCCGGAGCCAGCCACCCCTCGGGAAGAGCTCCCATGCCCTGGGCTTGCCGCCACCCACAGATGTGCCCTGCTCCCTCTAGCATCACCAGGCCTTTTCCTGGAAGCTGACAAGGGGGTGCTAGTGGAGAAAGAGGCGGGGCCTCCTGCTGCATCCACCCTGCTCGCCGCCTGCCCCCCGAACCCGGAGTTTAGGGCCAAAATGCCCGTGTTCTTTTAACAGCCTCTTTGAAGTCCCCTCGTTGTTCTGCGGGGCTTCAGGGATGTGCTAATCTCTTGGGGCCATTCTCGAGCACTGCAGGCGACGTATCTGGACACCAGGGCTGCAGGCCTGGCTTTTCTGCATGGTGCCAGGGTACAGGTACACCCTTCCTGTTGACTCTGTGCCCCGTAAAGGGGGAGATTTGATTTTCTGAGTTCAGGATGGCACTCCGGCGATTCTCTTCCGCTCCTTGTTCATTCAGTCAACAGATAAAGACAAGCCAGGACCTGTGCAAAGCACAGGGAAACCAGAGATGAACAGCCTAGTTCCTGCCTCGTTGAGTTCCCAATCTCCCGGGAAAGCAGATAAATAAGCAATTACATCGAGGATGGAGACATGCTTTAATAGCAACAAACAAAGAGGAGAGACAGGTAGCCTACTCCGGGGTGGCCACTCAGGAGCCGACGCCTGTGCTGGGTCCTAAGGCATGGATGGGGGTTACCTGTGCAGAGGAAAAGGGAGAGACTGTTTAGGCATAGGGAGCAGCACATGCAAAGGTATGAATAAGAGAATATATTTCTGAGTGTTGCCTAATGTGACAACTGATCATAGGATTAACACTTGACAATCAGATAGACACGCGTGTGTGAGAAAGTGATGTTGGGCACTGCAGCAGCCACTTTGTGATCATGAGGCTATGAGCCTGAGGATTAGAGCCAACTCCTTTGGGATGTTTTGTAAAGTATTAAATATTCTTAGGATCTAAGTCACTCATTTTTTGTTGTTACTTTCAGCTTAAAAGATATTAAGTGATACAACTATGATATGGAATTTGGCCTTTACCTTATGACAAGAAGACATAAAATGTTGTTTTAAGCAGTCTGTTTTCTTTACACGTGCCATACGTATGATGGGTGTGTGTATGCATGCGTTTTAAGGTCTGTGTGTGTGTTTTTCCAGCCTTGCACACTCCAATTGTGTCCCTGCTTTATCTGTCTAAATCAGTATCAGTCCAAATGGAGTGACAGACACAGACACATCTCCATCCCATGCCACTTCCCTGAACAAAAAGCCTTGTGAACAGTCACTTCCGTAACAAGCCACGCTCATGCAAATGTTCGCAAGGAGGGTGCCAGCTCTCTTCATACCCACCCCGTGGCTTTGGAAAACTTTTCAAGTTCATCATTATTTATAAAGTTAATAGTCATCATGCAAAGGTTTCTCTTTGATGTGGGAGTGTCTGTGAAGCCTTGGTGACCTATATTGCCAATGCACTCTGTTCGAGGTAAGGCAGGGACCGGCTGGGGAATTACCCGTGTTTAATGAACACTAAAATTAGAATTTGACTGAAATCCACAGAAATGGCTCGACAGCAAGTTCGAGATGCCCCTGGGGAGCTGTGGGCAGCTCAAATTTACCCACAGGCGTTTTTGAAAATGTTTTTTTTTTTTGAATCAGCATAGTTGGCTCTTTTGAGCCGAGAATGCTGCTTGCACTCAAAGGCTCCCCCGCCACAGCCCCCTGACACTGATGCTTCAGGGACCGCTGAGCGCCAACGTGGGCCTTTGTCATATAGGTCATGCCCCAGTGAGCATGGAGCCCGGCAGTGGTCCGCTTCCCCCTTGCCAGTGGCCAGGCTTCTTGTGGAAAGTTCTGGGAAAAATCACAGCATTTCGAGCAGGTGTATGGTTGGCTGAAAAGGACCCTAGATACCCTGGTTCTGTGGACCCCAAAAAGGGGGCCTCAGGGTCGGTTTTTGAAATTTTAAAAGGCCTAATCGAAATTCTACACTTCATGGGAACACAGGCCCTGAGTGAAGAAATAAGCTTAGTGTGGTGACCATCTCTCTAAACCTAGGAACCACAGAAACAAAAAATCGCTTAAAAAAATGGAGTCCTGGCTGATGACAAGGGACAGATTTGGAGAGAGAGGTTCAGTGCAGCTGGCTCATCTCACAGGAGGGGAAGCAGCTGGGAATGAGGGACAGAACGAAATTTAGAACACAGCTCTCTGGATTCCTAGCCAGTGTGCTCCCTGCTGGAGGCCCTCAGCCCACTTTGCACACGAATGCTATACTGGTTGCGTTGGAATTATCGGGGAAGCATTTTTAGGTACTTGTGTAATTGTAAAACTTTCTTTTAGTTCTAAGTTACAAAAGTATTTATAGAAATGCTTGTTGTAACAAGTAAAAAAAAAAAACCGAAAAATGTATTAAAATGTAAACAATCACTCCCTACCCTTCTTCAGTCTCTACCCACTAAAGAACCGATGTTAACATTTGGTGTACGGTGTCCTAGAGTTTTTTCTATTCTTATATAAACATACAAATATATATGTTATAGACATGTGTGTCTCTATATACTTTAGTGGGATATTATACTCTTTACCCAGCCTTCACCTTTTTCACTGAATAGCACATTAAAATTATCTTTCTTCACGTGTATGCATCTAATTCTTCTTACTAGTTCCATGATATTCTATCATATGGATTTGTCAAAATTTATTCGCTGTTCCTTATTGATCCATTCATTCAGTTTTCACAGTATATCTTCATGCATCCTCCTCTCTCCTGTGTCACCACTACACCGATCCAGTGCTCCTCAAACTTGAGAGTGTATAAGAATCACCTGGGGATCCCATTGAAACAGATAACTGGGCCCCACTCCCAACAATTCTGAGTCTCTAGGTGGAGGTAGGGCCCGGGAATCTGCATTTCTAAAGTTCCCAGGTGTGGTCTGCTGCTGCTGGCCAAAAACTAGGCTTTGAGTAGCTGTGCCCCAGTCTACACTCAATCAACTCGTAGTGTGATGGCTGGACTTGTCTCTTCACTCACTGGCTTTACCATGTCTACTCAGTCTACCTTCTATCTGTTCATGATGAAGCTCGAATGATCTTTCAGAAACAAAGTTCTTTGAGGTCATTGCTGCTGAAAACCCTTCAGTGTCATCTCATTGTTCATGGATGGTCCACCAGGCCCTGCCCCCTCTCGCTCCCCCCTCTTCTCAAGCCCACTCTCCTTGGCTCTCTGCCCTTGAGCCACAATGACCTCTTTAGGTCTCTCCTACTTGCCATGCTCCCTGCTGCCTCAGGGCCTTTGCATGTGCAGTACTCGCATCCTCCAGTGTCTTCTCTCCCATCCTCTCCCAGCACAGTCCCTTGCACATAGTAGACATTCAGAAAATAACCGTGGAATAAATGATCGAATGAATGAGGCATTCCTACCATCTTCATGGACTTTGTAGACTCTAAAATACTTTGGTGGACTTTTTAAGGAGCCAAAGTGTGCAAACACCACCTACTTGGTTTGTTCCAGTTCTCCAAGGTCAAGTGGAAACCACCTGTGCTTTCCAGGAAGAGGGGCAGAGTGGCACTACTCTGAGCTGCTGCTCTCCAGGGTGTGATAGTAATTATTTCCAGGGATAAAAATCACCACCAGTACATTGTATTACACGGTGCCTGTCCTTCAATCCAGACCCCGTGCTGCTGGAGGACGTTGCCGGCCACAGCAGAGACCACTGGTCCAAGTGAGCAGAGCCACTATAGAAACTGCCCCAGTGTGTGTCTGGCTTTGCATCGACAGCCCTCCTTTCTGCTCATCTCTTGTGCTCCTTGGCAAGCCATTCTTACCTTCTGGATGTTAAAATTTGCCAAAATGGATAAACAGGAAGTAGTTCCTAGTTCATGCCCACCCAAATTGTAACTCATTTAAAATGTTCAAATGTTTCAGTATTCCATTCAAAAATAAGCTGGGACCCATCCCTTGGATTCTAGCTTAAAAATTAAATCCTCAGAGAAATCACCTATGACCCCTGTCCCCCAACCAGTTTAGGTCTCTGCCCATCATATCCCTTCAAAACACGTATTTGTACTGCATATCATCACTATAATTAAATACTCATGTGTTTATTTGTTTAATGTCTTTCTCCCCCACTGGATGTAAACTATTTTAGGGGTGAAATCATGATTGTTTTGGCTTTTTTCTTGTCTGTTTTCTTCCCCTCTCTATCTTCAGTGTCTGGCACATAGTAGCTGGTCATTAAACATGTGCTGTAGTCCTCTGAGAATGAATGAGTGATTCACAATGCACTTTTCCCTCCTTTTCTAGTCCCTCTTTCGCTGCCCCTTCACATACACCTGAAGCTCCAGATACACAGAGTCCCATGCCCTAGGTAACCCCAAGCTCTTTCAGAAATCTCTGCCTTCTCGTGGGCCTCCCCCTCCTCCCCAAATCTTGTCATCTTCCTCCTTTCCCCCTCTGAGCCTCAAAAACACCTTCCCGGGTGCTGAGGCCTATGCCATTGCCACGGGCTTTGTAGTGGCTTCTCAAGTGCACACAGCCAGAGTCTATACCTCCCGGTACTAAGGATGTTTCCGAAGGGCTGCGAGCCCCACATTGGATTTGAATTGTAATCATATCCCACTTAACATCACTAATCCATTCCCAATCCTCAGACACTCTGCTCGAACATGTTAACCAGAGGCTGTATCCTTTGTTTTAAATAGGAAAAACTTTATGGTGTTATACATCAATCCCCAGCCCTTAACAAATTTCTTAAATCATAACTAAGACTCAGTGAAACAGCTATATATGTAACAAGCTATCATGTTAGAATGTAAAATGTTTAAAACTTTGTATCTGAACACCAACCAAATAATATGGATGTTATCAATCAGCTGCCTTGCGCTTCTTAGAGCCAACCATGTCTGGAACACGTGTCCTGTATGTTGACCCTCAGCTAGCTCTTTAAAATGTACACCTGTCATTCTGCTGATTTTATGTGAAGGTTACTCAACTCTTCATTTGCACATTGTCTTAAAATATACATATTGCACTGAGTATTGGGATGTAAATGTTTTCCTTGATGAACATCGGTAGAATAATGTTATATTGAGAAATCGCTGCATTCTATGAAGTTTGAGTATTAAAAACTAAAGGTATTCTGCTAGAAAAATGTTAACCAGGGAGATGTTCTCTCTGAAAAAATACTACATTTTCCTAAACCCAGCCAATCAATAGCACTACCTGGAGAACTTTCTCTCTTAAATGATTCACAGACTCCTCCCCCAGAGATTCAGATTCAATAGGTCTGGGGACCCGGGGGTGGGGCCTAGGAATTGATCCCCAGCTATTTCACATGAACAGCCAGGTTCGAGAGTCACTGGTTTAGGTCGTGCTCTTCACCAGGTAGATTATGAGTGTTTGAACAATGGGAATTCTTGCGTGTCTTTCTGCTGGGGTGCCTGGAACGGAGCAGTGTTATAATCGAGTTGCGTGGTCCTGATGCCGTGCATACAGCAGGCCCGCCGTAATGCTTATCCAGAAGTGTGGCATGAGGCCAGGCTTTCTGAAGACTGCCCTCGCTGCGCCTGGTGCCGAGCCGTGCGTAGAAGGAGTAATTTGAGGGTGCTTGATGATAGCTCTGGGAGAGTATTTTGTGCAAAACCTTCCCTTTACCTTCCCGAGTCAGGCAGGTTTGTTGTTTTGCAAGACTAAGAGTTTCTGGAAGCATCTGTAGCGTGCAGTGAAGCCTGATCCTTGTTATAATCATCGTTGGCATCTGGTTCTCAGACCCTTCTGTCCGCCCTGCGGCCGGGTCAACTGCCCCCTCCCAAGCTCTCGACCCCAGGAAGCTTCCTGCCTTCAGCCTTGGGGTCCATCAGCTTGCACTTCATTTCGCCTTTCCAGCAAATTCAGGGTTGCCCCTGGGGCGTTCACCTTTCCTTTTATTTTGGCTAAAACCTCTGGGACATCTATTTTTATCCGTGTGTTTGAGGTGTCGAGGCTGTTTAAGATGAGCCCTTTGCTACGGCAGGAACTCTCCTTGCAGGGACAGAGACTGCTGTCCCCATGCGGCCACCTTGTGGCATTTACCTGGACACCTCGGGTGACTTCCTTTCCCGTTCCTCCTTCTCCTCACTCCACACACACCGCACACAGGCGCGTGCTGCCATTTGTCCAGCGGACAAGAGGGAATCATGTTGATTTGTACATTTCAGACGTCCCCTGCTTTTTCTGCTTTGGTCACTTTCTCCTCTTACTCATAGCTCCTTTTTAGCTCTAATCATTTTCTGACTAATAGCCATAGTGTGTTTTTCATCCTGCAATATTCTGTCTCTGCAGTAAGACTTTTAAACTCTTTGAGATCAGGAGTTTGTCTCATCCATCTCTTTGCCATACCCGGGAGAGCTCAGTGACTGCCTGCTGAATGAAACGCTAGGTTCCAGATTTCTGCAGACACAGCCATTGATGCATAGCAAATTAAAACAATAATAAACAAAATTCCAATGGCTTATTTTTGATGTGCAAAATTTTAGTTGTATGTTATAAAAGCATTTACAAAAATGCTTATCAAGTAAAAAAAAAAATATTAAAACGTAAACAATCACTCCCCACCCTTGTCCTGTCTCCATGCATCAGGGAACTGATGTGTACATTTTGATGTATGGTGTTCTATAGCTTTTTTGATACTTACATAAGCATACAAATGTATAAATACATGGGCATATGTGTCCATATATTTTTAAGGAGATTTTTGATGTGTTGCCCGTTTACAATTAGATGTAAATAACCTGAGCAGCATGACTTGCTCTCATGTCCAGAAAAGAGGTTACTGAGGGTGTCAGGACCCTGCTGCACACACGTCTCCATGGTGACACGCCTTACCTTGCCTTCCTCCGGAGAAACCTGATCATGAGGAGGAAGGAGGTTCCAGCAATGGTCCCTAATGGTCCCCAAATCCATACTGAATAATCACCTACACCTATGTCCCAGCCCAATCTTGTGTTTCCTTAAACAACCCTTTGCCCCCTACGCTTCATCAGTTCCTTCTGCCTGAAACACTCTTTTCCTCTCCTAGCCTGATAAAGTTCTGCTAATTTTTCAGATCTTGGCTTCCACGTCACCTCCTCCGAGCAGCTGATCCCGACTTCCCTACACCCTGGGAAGGCATTGGGGATCCCTTCTCTGTGTTACCATGGCACCCATTCTTCCCTTTCCTCAGTGCTTTATTATCCTCTATAGGATTTTTCCAGTGTGGTGGACAGGGAGATGCACTGCCCAGATCCCCTTCAAGGAAGGACTTGATGCCCAGCGGCAGGCAGTGTAGACGTTACATGGTGGGCTTCTTCAGGGTTGCCCTCAGCTGCAGAGAGCCATGTCGGCTGGGGCAGCCCCTGTTGAGTGACTGAGCAAGGCGGGGATGGAAAGACTCTGCCATTTTACCCTGGCCCAGGGCGACTCTGATAGGTGACACCTGCCCCAGAGCACCGCACCAGGCGAGCTGAGGCCTTCTGGAACCTGCATCACAGCCCGACTTCTCCCTCTGCCCAATCCTGCTCCTTCCCCTCCTTCTATAGGTGTCGCTCCCTAGTCAGCATCTTGCACATCAAAGTCCATCTCACTTCCTGTTTCTGGAAAACCAGACCTATGACATTTAGTTAGTTGTCTCCCTGCCTCCGTGAGGGTAGAGGGGGTCTGCTTCACTGTTGAATCCCCAGGACTTGTTAGACAGTGGAGAGTAAATATTTGTTGATGGATCTAGTGAATGAATGAATGAATTTGGATGGCTCCAAAGGAGGCTCCGATGCTAGTTTCCCCCTGACCTCAGCCAATGCCCCCTCTCTACCCATCACCCCTGTAACCTGAGCCCCGTCAATCCCCTCTCCCAGGGGGGAACTGCACATTCATTGTGTCTCCTCCCTTTTGTTCTCCATCCTTGCCTGTCTCTGGGAGGGCTGGGCAGGGGTGCTAAGCAGCCCATAACAGACAGCCCCTTTTATTCCTTTTGACAGCCTCAGGCAAGTTTGATGGGGATATTTCCATAATCGATGAGGGAGCCCTGTCACCCTAAACATGGAGTCTTTAAAGAGAATAGGTTTATGCAAATTATATATTGACGGAGTAATGATTAATTGGCCCTGAGCCTTTGTTAATATGCAATTGTAGTAACAGAGATACATTTATAATTATTTTGTTTAATTGTTCAAACAAGCACTCAGGACTTAATTGCACAAAGTAATTGAAGAGCCTTGGTATTAGGATTATTTCTTTCCAGAGAAAAATCGGAGTAGTTTAACTAGTTGGAGTCCTGTGCTGAGGAGGAAGGTGAAGTCTGGCTCTTTGAGGTCCTTATATCTCCCAACAAAAAGGGACAGTCACATGTTCTTGGGTCTTCTTATGTGTGCAGAGGGTTGGAGATATCGGCTTTGGGTTAGGACAGATAAAGCTTCAAAGTTCCAGCTTGGCCACTTCAATAGCTCTGTCGTTTTGAGCAAGTTATTTAGCTTCTCTGAGTTAGTTTCCTAATCTGTAGATGAGAGGAATAACAGTTAGGCGGCGGTGGGAAAAATAAATGTGGCAGTCCACGTAAAGCCCTTAGCTCTGTGCCTAGTCCTAATGGGAAGTGGTGCCGTGATAATTGCCAGCACTGCCATTGGCAGAGGGAAGACAAGTGAAAATGAGTCTATGCGCCAAACACCTGTGAGATCATGAACAGGAAACTCTGTTGGAGGAAGGGCATAAAAGGCCTGACTTAGAGAGTTTATTTAAAAACACAGAGATTGGAACAGATTGGAGGAACGTGTGCAAAAGGTGATGGCGGTGCTTTGTGGAGTGGCAGATTTGGCTCCCCACCTTAAGGTGACCCACTTCTGAAGGGTGTCATTGTGAATTCCAACTCTCTCTTATTTACCTGTCTTCAACTCTAAAATCACTCACTCACCCCAACATTACAAATATTGTGATGGGGAGAAGGAACTTGATGCTGTCCTATAAGGGGACGGTTCTTTCCAGTGGTCCCTGGGTATCCTTCTGGCCCTGCTGAAAGTGGACACTCTGAGCCATGCAGGGCGAGAGGTTGCAGGATGAGTTGGTCAAGGCTAAGAAAGGCCACCACAGCATCTGAAATCCAGGCCCAGCGAGAGGGGAGAGAATATAGAGTGGTATTCAGAGGCTGAATGCTGGAGTCTGACCAATGTATTTGCCAGTTCAGGCTTTGCCACTTCCAAGTCTATGACCTTGGACAGGCTATCTAAGTTCTCTGACTCAGTTTCTCCATTAGTGGTTTGGTTCAAGGGAGGCATCAATGGGATTGTACAAGTACAGCATTTAGCACAGTGCCTGACCACTGTAAGCATTCAAAAGATATGTCGTGGTGATAATGATCAAGAGCTTTGGGATGCTCACGCAGGGCTTCAGGACGTTTTAGAGGTACCACCAAGGGGTCACCATTTCCCACATCACCCCGTCAACCGCAACCATCAACAGACGCACTCAGTGAGAAAAATGGCATGACCAAGCTACATGGAATGTTTATTTCCCTGGTCTCTTCGCTGGTAGGCCACTTTTCCTGGAGGACAGCTAGTGATTTCTTTGGCTGGGACCTTCCACTCAACAAGACTGATTATCCTGCCTTTTTATCATCTCCAGCCAAAATCTCAGAACAGAAGGAGACGGGCACAGGGACATGCTTCACTGGAGGCAGAATATCCAGAACACTAGTTTATTGATTTGGTTACAAGAAATGCTGTGCAATGAATAATTCTAGGTGGTGAGTGATTCCTCCCACCCCTGTTGGTGTGGGTCTCAATAAAATGCCAAGCATGCCCCATATAAACTGTGGACTTTCACAGGGTCATCTCATTGAATCTCCTCATCAACCTATAAGATGGCTATTTTTATTATCCCCATTTTACAGATAAGCAAGCTGAGGCACAGATAGGCAAGGTGTAATTTGAATTTATGAGGCAAAATTGTCCATTTCCTAGTATATGAGGGGGTCCCTTTTCTTGAAATATTCCACAACCTACTTACTGAGGTTCAGAATTTTGCCATTGAGCTCCATGGAAGGCTTTTGTTCCTTTTAAGCTGAAAAGCTTGGTGATGAGGTAGGGATGTGTGCAGACCCTTCTTGAAGCTGTTCCAAGCAATGGGCACCCCTGGTCAATTAGTTTGTCATCGTAGAGTGGTGTTTCTGTGGATCCAGAGTTGAATTTATTCCCAGGTTTTACCACTTAGCCAGCCACTTACCCTCTCTGATCCTTGGTCACTTCATCTGTTAAAGGTGACCTCCACAGTATCTGTCTCATCAGGATGCGGAGGGAATTAACTTCATGAAGGCACGTGCAGGATTCAGCACATTGTACAATTCAATGCAATGGCATAATAGATAATGATGTTGTTGCTATTGTTGTCTTTTTTTGAGAGCACAGAGACAAAGGGCTGAGGAAGCTGGGTGACAGGACAGGAGAAAGGGACAACATCAAGTGTAGAGAAGGGGATTGAGTAAGATGGCTGGGGAGACCCCATGCTCTTTCCTGCAGAAGGGCTCCTTTCAAGAGCTGCAAGTCTGTTGCTTCACAGGGTGTCTACTCTGGACTAAAATGTAAGGGAGGGAGGTGTATCCTGTATAATACAATATTTTAGTTAATAGTTGCTTCACATCCCATAAGGCAAGGGTTCAATTTTCAAAGAATGCAAAGGAAATAATACACCAGACGATGACCCTGATGTTCCTTATCCATCTCTTGGTGCAGAGAAAATACTTCATTAGTGTATGTTTACTACATGAATAAATGAATGAGCTAATGAATTCATGGCTCTAGGATTTTATGGCTTTCCAGCATTTCACTCTGTGCTTCACTTTGTTCTCCTCTCCTCTCTTCTCCTCTCCTTTCCTCTCATGCCCTCCCCCCACATAGGAGTCTGGGGGACCAGGCACCCCCATATCTCAGTGTCTCACGGGAATGCTCCCTGAGACTGAGTTGAGTGAAACTGTGGGATCAAAGTCCAGAGTAAAGTCGAGTGCTTGCTCAAGGGTGTTGGCCAAGAGCTTCCAGCTTCTCTTCTTCCATTTCATTCTTACATTCAGAGGGAAGACGGGATTGCCTGTTCCATGAGTGTGACCCCCTTTACTCTCCGGTATCCTGATTATTCCCTATGTCTGCTCCCGCCCCCCAGGCAGGTAATGTTTCTCCTCAACACTGCCATGTGTCAGGAAACGAACAAATCCCCAAATAAGCAGCAAAGACTCCTTGAGTGAATTTGCTTCCTTGTCTTTCCTGGTGGCTCTTCTGCCCTGTGGCCTTTGTCAGCTGTGATGCTGCCAGGCTGCACGGAGGAGGCCAAATGCATAAGGACGTTTCTGAAAATGCTGCCCTGACCACTTTGCTGTCAGCTGCAGGCTTGGATTCTACTTGGGGTGTCATTGCCATCTGCCTCGACCCCGCCCTGTGACAGAGTCTGGCCCCAGCACACTCGCCTTAGTAGCCTTTCTCCAAACCCCGGATCCCCACCTCACTGGCTGGCCCTCAGTTTCCCAGAATCGGGGAATTTAGGAGCCTTCATATTCCACAACTCTCAAGTTTCACTCTTTTCCCATCTGAAGAGGATGAAACTGGGGAGCACAGAACTGTTTCCTATGGCAAGTACAATCCAGGCATTTTATACGCAGCAGTGATTCTCAATATGTTCTCCTCCCCACCCAGAGGGATTGGCTGTCTTGTCCTCTCTGTCTCTATCTCTGGAAATACTTTGTCTCCAGGTCTACTTTGCCTGATATTACTAGAGTTGCAGGAGCTTTCTGATTCCCTGGTGTGCTTATTTGTATCTATTTACTTTCAACCTATCTGTGTCTTTATATTTAAGATACATCTCTTATAGATGACACATAGTTGGGTCTTGATTTTTTTATCTGTTCTGATAATTTCTACCTTTTGCATTGGAGTGTTTATGCCACTAGTATTTAATGTAATTATCAATGTGATTGGATTTAGGTCTAATTTACAATTGGTTTTCTGTTTGTTACCTCTTTTTACTTTATTTTTGCTCCTCTGTTCCCTCCTTTCCTACTTTCTTTTTGGTGTTTGAATATGTATTAGACTAGAATATATATTAGAATTCCATATTAATTTATCTATCAGTTTTTTAGCTGAACCTGTTTTTCGTGGTTTCCATAGGTGCAGTGATGAGCCATGTAATGACATTTTGGTCAATAACAGACTGCATATGCAATGGTGGTCCCGTAAGTTTAGTACCATATAGCCTGGGTGTGTAGTAGGCTATACCATCTAGGTTTAGTACACTCTATGGTCTTCGCACAATGACAAAATCGCCTAATGATGCATTTCTCAGAGCGTATCCCCGTTGTTAAGTGACTCATGATTATACTTGAATATATATCCTTAACTACGCACAGTCTACTTAGAGTCAACGTTGCACCACTTCAAGTGCAGTGTAGAAAACCTCCGACTGTGTGGGCCCGTTTACTCCCTCCTGACCCCTTAGGTTACATTGTATGGTGAGTATTATACCCATGTATGTTATAAGCCTCAACATACAATTTTACAATACTTGCTGTAAACCAGGGGCAGCAGATACAGCCTGTAGGCCAAAACTGACCCATCACCTGCTTTTGTGAATAAAGTTTTATTGGAACACACCATGCTCAACTGTTTACATATTGTCTGTGGCTTCAAGTAGTTACAACAGAGAGCAGATGGCCTGCAAGGCTGAAAATATTTACTATCTTTTGGCCCTTTACAGAGAAAGTTTGCTGACCCATGCTTTAACTAATCCTGTGTCTTACAAAGAAACTAAGAGGAGAGAAAAAGTCTTTTACAGAGTCCCAGATATTTACCACCTACGGAGCTCTTCATGTCTTTGTGAACATCCAGATTTCCATCCGGTGTTACTTCCCTTGGCCTGTGTCTCGTAGCACAGGCTCTGTGCGGAGCCTTCTCCCAGATGCTGATGCCCCTGCAGAATCTGTCTGCAGTGGCTCACTCTCCAAAGCCTGCAGGTAGTTTTAAATATTTTGTTCAGAGTTTTCAGTTGTTATCTGCGGGAGGAATATTTTGATAGGAGTTACTCGACTCAGCTGGGACTGGGAGCAGGACCTCTAACAGCCTCGGATATGGTGACTTCTGTGTGACTGGACGTCTCCAATAACGGGCTGCAGGAAGGAGTGACAAAAAGGGACTTCGTATATCAGATCGCAGAGCTGGTTGTAGAAGAAGGGAGCTGCACTAACAGCCGTGGGTTTTCTGAGATTGTATGAATATTTGAAGGTGGCTTGGGCAAGGGAATCCTATTGTTATTATGAGTTTCATAAAAATAGCTAGCGCTGCTTTTGTGGGATGACTCGATACCAGGCACTATGGTAAATGCTTTAGGTGGATCATCTCATTGCACCTTTACGAAAACCCTCTGACATGGATATGCTTAATGTCCATTTCACAGATGAGGCTCGTGAAGGTCCGAGGAATGAGTGATGTGCTCAAGGTCACACATCCAATGATGGAGCCAGAAATCAAACCCAAGCAGTGTCATGGCAGAACTCACGCTCTTGACCTACACCATGCTCAGGGCTTCGCTTACTCTCCCTGCCTTATGTTGTCATTTGTGATATACTGTAAATTCCCAGAGTGTGTGAGCCAGACCTTTGCTGCCTCGGGCACCCTCCACAGGCGCACGGCTCTGCACTGCCCATGGTGTGTGCCTGGTCTTATGGGTGCTGAAAGGCAGGGCTGATGCAAACTGTCTGGGGTGGGGCAGATATTCGACATGGAAAATAAGTGGAGTGTTAGAGAAAGAGAAGACTGTGAGGGAGTGACAGACAGACAGAAATCTGTGCTCAAAGAGAAAAGAGACAAGTTTCAGGAACATGGTGGAGAGACAGGCAAGAGAAAAGCCTGGATGATGCTAACTGCTTTTGGAGGGTTCAGAATCTGCCACCGCTTCCCCAGCCAAATGCATGAGAATGCACCTCTCTCTCTCTAAAAGTTTCAGCTCCCCAAGTTTGGCTCCTGGTAGCAGGTACACAATAAATCCTTGTTGAATTAAATTAAAATGTTTAAGGAGCCATTTTCTGAGCCAGGTCTTTCTCTGCTGTCAAGGAAGAATTTATTTAACAAGTCCTACACTTGGCAAACGGATTCTACTTCTCTTGGCTGGTCCGTGGCTGTGATTTAAGATGCCGAGATTGCTGCCCACTGTTGGGAAATAGGTTCTTGGTTGGGGAAGGGGTGTGGCTTAAAGGTTGGGAAGAAGAAAATTTAAAGAAGCACTGAAAATGATAGTTGGTTTACACTCTGGTCCCCCAAAGGCCTCCAGATCCTTGAATTTTACACTTGGTCCTCAAAAGTCATAATTCTCTGACGGCAGTTAGTCATTTTTGTTGTAAATACAAAGGCTTTTGCATCAGCACAAACAACTCCAGATCATCTCTCTGCAAAAGGGAGGGAATATTAATGAAATAAGGGCAGCTTCTAGTGCAAATTTTTCTCCTTTCCCCCTGTGAATGTTCTCCTTTACAGGCATCATCTTAAATATACTGAATATTTGTGATGAGAAGCTAAGTGCCTGGGAGAACGACCAGCAATCAGAAGTGGCCCCTGGTTATCACTTCATGGCATGTCTTTCCTCCTCCTATTTCATGACCAACCCCAAAACCTTGCCTTCCTTCAACAGAAAAGGTGCCATTCTTCTCTAGACACTCAGAGCTAAGATGGCGTGTCCACGCCGGGACTGAATGATCACTTGTTTCTCAAGAAGACAGCTACAGCAGTTAGAATGCCCTGTGATTCAGTGAGGTAAGGACGCAGGGAGACGTTTTCATTTTGGTGGACGAGTGCCGTGTGGCTGCTGGGAAACCAAGCACTCAATCTCCACTCTGGCGGACGTCAGCTCTTGTCCCCAGCTCCAGTGGATCTGAGAGCCAGACCCTGGTTGCCAGGGAGGTGGACCAGCTCTTGCTTCTTCCGTAGGGACCAGAAAAGCGGCAGGCAAAGAAGCCCCTTCGGGGCTGGTCTGGCCCCATGTATCTCTGGGCCCCAGGGCAGTCTGGCAAAGTGCTCAGGGTGCTGTTAAATTCTTCCAGATCTAGTACTTGATCTCAGCTGGGAGAAGGTCCACCAGACAACACACAAGCTGTAACCTTCCTTGTTGGTCTCACGAGTTGGACCTTCACATCCCTCCGGGTTTAATTCCCTGAGAAGCAGGCTCTGTGTGCTTAATTATGTAGGATTCTCTCCTAACCCCAAATGATTCCTTGTGCAGAGGCGATGTGAAAGATGGAAGAAAGTTTCAAAGATGCCAAACACCTAGGCACATTGGAGGGTTCATTTTACCTTCTATCAGTGAGTGCTGATGTTCACCATGAAGTTAGACATTTCCTTTTAATTTACCTTGAATACTTCAATGTGGAGTCAAGACAATTTTATTCAGAGCACAGTCATATTTTTGTGTCCAGTTTTACATCAAAGCCCCTTTCAGAAGGCATTTTTCTTCTTTTGGTGCTTCTTTCCCAGATATTACTCTTGCATATTTTAAGTGAATAGGCAACACAAAAATATTAATGACTTTAAAAATTGGAAATCTATAACCCCACTATCTAACTCATCATGATTTCATTTTTATCTCCATATTCCTATGTAATCTGTGCAGATACGACAATACTAAATCTACTCTTTTGTGTTTTATTTGCACTTCATTTTCCTTTGTGGTGCTACAAAGTCATTTTAATGATTCCTTAGTAGTCCATCCTGTTGCCTTACTAAAATATATTAAAATTATCCCCAGATATTGAACATTTATGTTGTTTTCAAAGATGAGCTTTTAGAGAAAATCTGCATTAAATATCTGCATGCATACTATTTTATTTTCTTCTATTTCTGTTGAATTATATCCTTGGATGAAATTCATAGAAGCAGAATTGTTACCTCAAGGAAGAGGACTATTTTCATGAATCTTGTTACATGTTGGTTGAATGCTTTCCAACATGATTGTGTCAATTCACAGTGAATGAATGAATGCGTAAAGGGCCCACGGAGAACTCACCAGGATTTGGTGTTACAATTTGTAAAATTTAGGTTTAAGAGAGTATCTTACGTTTGCTTAATTTTCATGTATTTGATTTCTCTCCAAGCTTTTGATCTTTCTAGCAAGAGAGACCTGGCTGTTCCCACACTAATCAAAGGCAGTGTTTACTTGGCTTTAAAGCATGCACGATCATTTCTCTAAGTGCTAAGAATTCCTGTAGCTTCTCCTTCCATGAGCCAAACACAAAAGAGAGGGAATGAGGTATCCAGTAATGTGATGAACAAGGGTTGTCTTTCCCCAAACAGAAAAAAATTCTGCTTAATTATTTGGTTTCTCACCTTTGAGACCTCAGCTCTGCTGTCTGTCATTAATCCAGTGGAAAATGTTCAGTCCTCATCCTACTGGACCCTCAGCAGTGCTTGACCCTGGACCACTCTCCCCCTCTGGCGTCTGTTGCCTCATTTTCCCTTATTTCCTTTCAATCCTGTAGCTGCTTTTTGGTCCTTTATTGCCTGTCTCTTCCCACCTGGCCTTTGAATGGTGTCCCTGGGACTCAGTCTTAGGTCCTCTTCTCCTCTTCAGTGCTTTCTGGATAATCTCATCCCCACAGAGGCTCCATTACCAGTTCTATGCTGTGACTCCTAAATTTAAATCTTTATCCCAAACTGGAGTGCCAGACACAGAGACTAAGCAGACTAAGACTAAGGGCCTGAGCATCAACGACGTGTCCCCATTGACTGCTTCGAGTACAACATGGTTGGTTCTAACTCCTTCAGATTTCTCCATCCCAGCACAGGCACCCCCATTCATTCATTCAGGCAAACCAGGAACCGAGAGCATCGGTGATACCCTCTACCCCTCGTTCCCCATGTCTACGCCAGCATCAGGTCCTATTGACTTCATCTCCTGACTTCTCTCAACTCCGTTCAGTTCTCAGCATCTCCTGAGCCACCACCTTAGTGCACACGAGCTGATCTTCCCACATCTGCTCGCCCTCGCCTCTCCCCACGCTGCTTACTTCCATTCTCTTCACCGAAGCAGATGGCTTCCTTTGCTTAAAAACCTCGTGCTTCACATTACTTTTATTTTTTTGTGTGTGTGTGAGGGAGATCAGCCCTGAGCTAACATCCATGCTAATCTTCCTCTTTTTGCTGAGGAAGACCGGCTCTGAGCTAACATCTATTGCCAATCCTCCTCCTTTTTTTCCCCCAAAGCCCCAGTAGATAGTTGTATGTCATAGTTGCACATCCTTCTAGTTGCTGTATGTGGGACGCGGCCTCAGCATGGCAGGAGAAGCGGTGCGTCGGTGCGCGCCCGGGATCCGAACCCGGGCCGCCAGTATCAGAGCACGCACACTTAACCGCTAAGCCACGGGGCCAGCCCCACATTATTTTTAGAATGAGGACCAAAACTGTTACCATGGCCCACGAGGCCCCACATGCTCTCATCCTGGCCTGCTCTCCAGCGTCATCTCATTCCGTGCTTATACTTGTTCTCCATGGCCCAGCCCTAGATGGATCTTCTCTACATTGTTCAAATGTTCCACATTCCCTCCTACCACAGGGCCTTTGTGCGTGCTG
This sequence comes from Diceros bicornis minor, assembly GCF_020826845.1. Taxonomy (NCBI): domain Eukaryota; kingdom Metazoa; phylum Chordata; class Mammalia; order Perissodactyla; family Rhinocerotidae; genus Diceros; species Diceros bicornis. The sequence goes on along the minus strand of NC_080771.1, from coordinate 30,017,182 downwards.
GTCCCACTGTTTGGCATAGCTCCCTTTCTCTGTCTCCAGCTCCTTTTAGAGATGTTGGGAGGGCACTGCTCACTATTTCCACTCAAGCATTCATCCCTTCAACTGCCATGACTGTCATCAGCTGAGAGCTGAGTCTTACCCCCTGTATTGTCCTCAACTGAAGGGAGCTGTCTCACCCAAAGTTATGACTGATTGACATTGGGGTACAAAGTCCAGGCCTCTGGCCTCAACTGGGGACATTTCTGATAAGCCTTCCCAGCTGCAGAGCTCCCCATGGGCTTGGCCAAGGCTTTTGGTGCTACTTTTCCCTCTGTTTGATGCAGCTGCCCTCACTGCCTTATAGGTGTAGTTCCTGAGAGGGCTCCCCAGTAGACCCCTGGCTCAGATATACCTGTCAGAGTTTCTTTCCTGGTGACCTGAGCTGTAGCCCTCCTATGCATCCTTTAGGTCTCAGCTCACACTTCATGTCCTCACAGCACCTTCTCTGCTTGCCTAAAACTGTGTATTCATTAGTGTCATTAATTAATGCATGGCTGGACTTCAAGTTCCTTGAAAGCAGGGGGCTCACCAAATACCAGATCTAGGCATAGTGCTTGGCACCAAGAAGTTGCTCATTAAACTCAGTTGATTCTTATTATTTGTGGTTGTTATGTTCTGAAACATTATGGGGAACACTGAATTAGCCAACACTGAACCACTGCTCCTAGGGGAGATACAGGGTTAGGTTCCTACGTGCCTCTGGTCACAACATTTTCATCAACTGATCAATACGTAACCTTGTTTTATGTGTGTTTATGTTTAAAGACATTTTATTTAATATATATTGTTGATTCATTAACATAGAACTCACAACCAATAGCACTACAACTCATGCCTAAATGAAGCTTATCTAACACAAGTGTTTCCTCAAAGGGCACATCACAGCCTTCTTGCGCTCAGGAATACTAGACAGCGCTATGCTTTGGGGCCATTTTAAACAGAGAAATCACCAACACATAAAGAAATCACAAAAATGGCACTAAGTTGACTGCAAGAAGGACACTTGTTCTGAAACAAGAAGGCAGAGTCTGGCTTCCTAGAGTCAACCTCATCTGGGAACGTGTGTGTTGGGTGACTCAATTTTTTCACCATTCTGTGCATGTCTGTGAATGACCACAAAAGTGCTGTGAATGTTGATTTTGGTATTAAAAATAAATTATCAAGTAGATGAATTCACAAATATGGAATCTGTGAATAATGAGAATTGATTATATTTATTTAATGAACAAATGTGATAAATTAAAAATGACCACAAATTATTCCCCTCCTTCTTGCACACCCTTTAGTAGTGACCTCCTATGGTGAGTCTGAGCTGGCCTTAGACTTGCTTTGGCTGGTGGGACAATAGCCAACATGAAGCAGGCAGAGACTCACAAGGTGCTTATGCACGGTTGCTGGCTCTCTGGGTGTTCTCCGGAACCTGCAGCCACAACCACATGGGAGCACCCAGGCCGCCTGCTGAATGACAAAACATGTGGCCAAGTCACTGCCATGCTGTCTCCGCATCTGATATTGAGCTGACTGTCAGAAGCGTGAGGGAGGCCACTCTAGTTCATCCATCTCAGATGAGCTGGCCTAGCTCAGAAGACCTACCAATCAACCCACAGAACCATGAGAAATACAAAATGGGTAGAACAAATTACTTTAACCTACTAAATTTTGGGATGATTATTCCTTGTGGCTTCTTGCCAATTAAAAATGTGAACACCTGGGACAACTAGGCAGGGGAAAGCTTCTGTGAGTGTACAGATTGGGTTACATCAGTAGTTAAAGAAAAAACGTCTAAGCTTATCCAACCAAGGCTTTTAGTAAGTGGGTCCTGACTTGCTCCACTTCTGGGTAAAGAGGAGAGGGTCAAGCAAAGTGAGTAGGGGAGAAAAAGATGCTAGCCTGGGGAGCATAGGGACACCCAACTGCAGAATTTCTCTGTGGACGTTCCTAACCAACTCAACAGTCCATACGGAGGACTGAGCCCAGCTTGGGAGTGAGTCACAGGATGATGCTTCCTCCTGTGTTATTGTAACATCTGGCTGATCCATAGACGGACAAATCTCTTTCTAAGGCAGGCTACTTGCTGGCACGTTTGCCTTTCTCGTTCATAGTCTTCATGTTTAGATTTCTCAATGCCATGTTTAAAAGTACTTTCAAAATCCCCGAATATCATTTATCTCAGGCAGCGGCACATCTTTGGGAGAAAGAAATCTCTGCATCAAAAATCAGAGTGGCAGTATTTCTCAATAAAACTGGAAACAAAATCAGAATAGCAATTAAAAGGCATAGAGGTCTATGGGGGTAAGCGTAAATTGAATCGGGAATAGGATGTACGGCAAACTTTTCGAAAAACCAAGAACTAATCATCCAGAAAGCCAAAAAAGTTATTTTTTAAAGCGAGACCTTTCAAGTGCTTCCACTTTATTTTTTTTTTTAATGCTTCAGTGACTAAAAATGGCAAACACATTTTATTTGTGTAAAAAGAAATCACTAGTATGCAAAGTTGCAGCTGCTGCTTATAGGTATACAAGCGAATAAAAGCCTGGGAACATGTGGGTTTTTCTTTTTTTAATGGAAATCTTGATTCGCTCTTCAGTGTTGAGTTGTGAATCCTTCATTCAGTGGTATCCTGGAGTTTGAACTGGATTGACAGCAAGAAGTAAAATACTGGGAGGACGTCCATTTCCTGGTTGTATCTCGTTAGAAGTAATTGTGCCTTTGAGAATTGTGACTTTCTTGATTAAGCCAGAAAATAAAAATGATGATGATGATGACAATAATAATTAGAAGAATTTCTAATCATTGTTCAATATTATTTGGTTTACTTTTCCCATCCCCAAAACCCCCATTTTAAAAATAATCATTTTTTGTCGCTAAAGAATGGTCAAAAGTAGAATGACTTGAAAACTGTTCATAGAAGATGCCAGAAAATCTTCTGTACTTCGATGAACCTGTTTTTGGTGACTCAGAAGAGAAAAGAGCTCCATTGTGTGTCCTGCAGACAGGAATGATGCTCTTATAAAGAAGGGCAAGAAGTTGCTTACTTTTTGGAGCACTATCCTGGCTTGTTCATTTTCTGTTTGAAGCCAGTAAGGCTAACTCCGGAAGGCAATGGTGGGGGGGGGGTGTTGAAGGACATAAACTGGGTTGGGACCAAGAGGGAGTGATGGTCAGACCTTATGTCCAGGTCCCTGTCCTGAGGAGGGACGGTCTGCGCAGAGGGGGCTCAAGAGAAGGTGACCTTGCTTGGAAGAGCTGTTTATCCTGTGCTCTGACCTGCAATCTAGTACCAGTTCTTAACCAGGGGTGACTTTGTCCCCTAGGGGACGTTTGGCAATGCCTGGACACATTGCTGGTCATCGAAACTGGGGAGGAGGGTGCTACTGGCATCTAGTGAGTGGAGGCCAGGGACGCCGCTGAACATCCTACAATGCACAGGACAGCCCCACCACAAAGGATGATGGCCCCAATGTCAATAGTGCTGAGGTGGGAAAGCCCAGTCTAATGAGACTTTGGCGTTGCTACACAGGCTCTCGCTTAGTAACCCCTGGACACACTGGGAGTGTTTGTGAAGGGGAGTGTGGGTGATTGGTGCACTCCCAGGGCATTTTGTCAGTGAGGAAGCAGAGTCACAGAGAAAGTTAGCAGAGCCAAGCTAGAACTCAGGTCCCCAGGTAAGAACAGGAGACACAGGTCTAAACTTTCAGTTCCCGTGTGTGGCTCCCACTGCGACGGACCCTGGAGTTTTTGCAACAGACCTGGCAACAGCAAGTGCTTCTGCAATTGGCGGAGATGAGGCTGTGCCATATAGTGGGAAAGGGCTGTGGGTCTGAGAGCCCCAAGACCGGGGTAGAGTCCTCATTGGACGAGACCTTGGTCCCGTCACTTAGCCTCTCAAAGCCAGTTTTCTTGACTTTCAAATGAGAGCATTTCATCTCATTATCTCTAAGGGTCTTTCCATTTGCAAGTTCTAAGGCTCTTAATGGATGAGTGAATTTTCTGCCTTGTTCTGGAAAGGATTTTGGGCAGCTGATCATTTGATTTTCCCAGAGTTGCCCAGAGCCTAAGAAGAGTCTCCAGATTGCTTCCAACAAAACTGCTAGTCAACAAACTCTTCCTGATGCGTTTTCTCCCTGTGTCCTTCAGCCACGCTGAGAGTGCTGGACTGTCAGCTCCACCTTCCAGGTAAGAAAACTGAGAAGCAGCGCAGGTTCACAGGCTGGTAAGCAGTTGAGATGCTTGTGCCCAGGTGGGGAGTTCCAGACTTCATGCACCCAGTGCTCCCCACCAAATTTCTGGGAGTGGAAGCTTCAGGTAAGCGTTCATTGGCCCTGTGCACCTGTATCGGCTCATCGCTATAGAACACAGTCGGTGTTAAACATGTTCATCCGAGGGAACGGTGGGTCTGGGAGAGAAAATTCCAAAGCCAGGAAAGTTAACAGGACCACGCAGAGTCAGGCAGGCATCACTGCAGTGTCCCTCCATATCAGGCACGCCACTGATCAGTGCATGAGGAAACTTTGTTTCGTGGGCTGTTCACAGCAGACACGGTCAGAGGGTATCTTCCTGGGGCAGCCAACTGGGTTGTTATCCTGGTGTTGTCAGGATAACACTGCAGAGGCAGTGATGGAGGTGGCCGCAGTGGGCCCTACAGCACAATGCAGTATTAGTGTGGTGGCGCAGAGCTGAGCTCATTCAGGCTGGAAACAAGGTGTGGGCAGGACAGAAACTGGTCTGGGTGCCTTTCACTTCCTGGAAGTGATTTCTCACATTCCAGCTAATCCAGCTGAAAATTAGGAATGAGAGGCTTTCCAGGGATGAGTATGGGGCCTTTCTTTCATTACTGAGTGAGTTTTCTGTTCCCTTCACCCTGATCTGCCCAGCAATGTTGCCACCAAGTTGTTATATGTGAATCTCTCTGAGTTGGCAGTGGTTTCTTTGAGGGCAGGGACTGTCATATTTATCTCCATTTTATCAACAGCTGGAATAGTGCCTGGCGTGTACTAGACACTCAGAATTTGTAGGAGTGGCCCAAGTAACAGGGGGGATAAGACCCTCTGTTATAAGGGACATGTAAGGCTTACTCTGTACCAGACACTCATCTGAGCACTTTCCATGGAGTTGTTCGTTCGGTCCTCACAGCAGCCGTGGCGGGTAGGGACTTGTTATCGCTGACTTACAGGTGAGGAAACAAGCCAGAGGGTTTGAGGGACCTGCCAGGGTGCCAGAGCTCGAAGGTGTTGGAGCCAGGCGGGGAAGCCTGGGAGGCCAGCCCCAGAGCCTGCCCTCTTGACAGGAGACCAGGGCTTCCTAAGGGGTTCCGTGTTCCATTAGTGTCTAGAGTCTTTGCGTCTAACCTCCTCCTGGCTGGCTCTGACCCCACACTGTAAAGTCCCATTTTCATTTCCATTCACCACAGCTGTAGAACTTCACGATCCCCCAGATCCTGACCCAACGCTGGAAGACAACGAGCTTGCTCTGATTTCATAGTGAAGCCAGGGACACGGAGGACTGAGCTGTGTGTTCCCACCCTCTGTATCTCCACCTCCACACCTGTCCACCCTTCTCTCCTCCACTTCCCATCTTCCTCAACACCAGCCATCCCCCTGCCCCCAGGGCCTTCAGCCGTTAGGAAGCCCTCCCTTTCCTGCATTTTTAACCTCGCTCACCTAATCTTTATTGCTGTACCTGGCCTCATGCAAGTCATTTCCAGCCCCCAAAGAAACCCTTCTCTTGCTTTGCCTTCCCCCTTCTGCACTCAGTGCCTCTGGCATCGCCATCGGAAGCCGAGCTTCCAGGAGTGGCCTCATTCCCTGTCCTCACTGATCCCCTCTCCTTCACCCCATGCCCACTGCAGTGGTGTCTTTCTCTATTTTCCTCGTATTTGCTTGTTTATTGCTGGTCTCCTTTGACTAGAATATATGCCCCTAGGTTAAGGTGCTTCCCCCCACTGTTCTATCTCCAGTGCCTAGATGAGTGTAGGTGCTATAGGCCCCTAGTAAAAATGTTTTAGAATGAAGGCATGATGGGCGATGTTTGATTAAATCTCTGAAGGCAGGAGGCCCCATCTGACCTCTGGGTCTCCCCAGGGATGAGGAAAGTGATTTTTCTAGGACCCCACGAAATTGTAGCACTTGGATTTTTCAGCTCCCAGAACAGCCCCACTTTCTGCCTTTTCCTTCTTGAAGTCACTGACACATACGTCACATTTGGCATTGTCCATGCTCTCAGGCCCCGTCATCAATCAGTGCCACACCTAGGCAGCTGTAGTGTCAGGAAACCGTGTCTGCTTCTTCTCCAGGCCTTGGCTTTGCTTCTACTTAGTTTCATTCTGGGGGAAATCAGGTGTGAACCAACTCTGGGAATTCAAGTTGTTGTGGGTTGAATTGTGTCCACCCAAAAGATATGTTCAGGTCCTAAACCTCGCTACGTGTGAATGTGGCTTTATTTGGAAATAGGGTCTTTGTAGACGCAATCAAGTTAAGATGAGGTCATATTGGATTAAGTTGGGCCCTAAATCCAGTGACAGGTGTTCTTATGAGAAAAGGAAATTTGGGTATAGAGACATGAAGTCACACAGGAAGAATACCATGTGATGATGGAGGCAGAGACTGGAGTAATGTGTCTACAGGACAAAGAATGCCAAGGATTGCCAGCAGCCACCAGAAGCTTAGAGAGAGGCCTGGAACAGATTCTCTCCTAGAGCCTTCAGAGAGAGTGTGGCCCTGCAGACACTTTGATATCAGACTTCTAGCCTCCAGACTGAGAGTACATTTCTGTTGGTTTAAGCCCCCCAGTTTGTGGTAATTTGTCATAGCAGCCCCAGGAAACTAACATACAAGGCAAAGAGTCTCCGAGTACACCGGTCCCTTCAGCCAATCCTTGCAGCTCAGGAAATTCGTGACTGAAATAAACCCAGGCCCGAACTGGCCAACTCAGCATCGCCAGACAAAGGATGTCAGTGTGGTGAGGCAGCGAATTCTTCACTCCCACAGAGAGGGGGTTGTGACAGGAGGCGGCTCTGGGAGTCATGGGCTGGGGCTCTGCAGGACCTGCATGGGGCCTCCTGGCCTGGGACTTGGGGATACCCAGGACTCAGGAAACTAGAAGTGGGGACCTGAGTCAGCTTCCAGTTTAGACAAAGCCCTCTGGAAATCATGAGCTGACTCCATCAAGAGATGGCCCCAAAGTGAACCAGAACATCAGGACTCTTTGCTTCTGCGAAGTCTGTGAAGTCAGAGCCATCATTCTGCTTCCTTTGTGTAGATTCTCGCAGCTTCTGTACGTGCCCTTTGGAAGGGGCTCCTACTTGTAATTACTTACTGAATGTTCGTCTTTTCTATTAAACTCTGTTTTATGAGGGAAAAGTCTGTTTCTCTCTTTTTCACTGCTCTGTCCTCAGCACCCAGCGTAGTACCTGTGATACACAGCAAGCACCCCATAACGTATGTGTAATTAGATTGAACTGATTGGAAGTGACCATTTACAATTATATATCATTGGGTAATTAAAAAAGTCCAGTTATGGGGCCAGCCCGGTGGCGTAAGCGGTTAAGTGCGCGCACTCTGCTGTGGCCGCCCGGGGTTTGCCAGTTCGGATCCCGGGCGCACACTGACTCACCGCTTGTCAAGCTATGCTGTGGTGGTGTCCCATATAAAGTGGAGGAAGATGGGCATGGATGTTAGCTCAGGGCCAGTCTTCCTCAGCAAAAAGAGGAGGATTGGCAGATGTTAGCTCAGGGCCGATCTTCCTCACCTAAAAAAAAAAAAAGTCCAGTTATTATTTATATGTGGTTACTTTAGTATATTAAAGAAAATTTTAACGAGTCCTTAGGTGCTGAAAGGTGTAGGAAAAAAGCAATCTGAAACAAAACATCTTGAAACCCACAGAACTGCACAACACAGTGAACCCTAACGTAAACTGTGGACTTCAGTTAATAATAGTGTATCAATCCTGGTTCATCAATTGTGACAAATGCACCTCACTAATCATGGTGTTAATAATGGGGAAACTACGGAGATGGGAAGAGAGAGAATATATGGGAACTCACTGTCCGTTCTGCTCTATTTGTCTGCAAACCTACAAGTGCTCTAAAAAATAAAGTCTATTAATTAAAACAATCTAAACACAAAAATCTCATTTCCTTATTTTCTGAAGACTTGCGCTTACTTTCCAGGATTACTATCAAGACCACACACACACATACACACACATGCACGCACACACTATTAAATAGTTTATATGGAATTGGCTACACAGAGAGAGGATATGAGGTATGGCTTTGCTTGCCTCATCCATACACCATTTGGACCCCCTGTAGCAAGAGTTTTTAACCCATATTAACTTCATAGATTGATTTTATATGCAGAAGCCCAGGCACCAATGAATCAAGCTGGACTTGATAACAAATTACATAATTAATGCCCTGGATCTTGTATCATCATTTCTGCCAAATATACCCTTCACCTTGATGGTGGAAACTCAACCTCTCATATAATTTCAAGATCTCCTTGACAAAGCCTCTCATATAATTTTTATCTAGCTGCTCAAATCTTTATTTCAACTGGAAGGCAGTGTCTGGCCAGCACGCTGGTCTGTCTTTTGATTCTTATTCCATCCCTTTGCCTTTGGGGGAAAATCCAGAAACTTCGTCTGACAAACATGATATGATAAATGGCATTGGTGACATGAGAGTCCTCACAGGCACCCTCTCCCCAAAAGTCCATGAGAGAGGGGCTGTGGTCAGAAGTGGAGAGAGTTTGTCTCTGCCAGGCCATTTCTAGAATTTTGAGTTGCAGAATCAGGTAATGAGTGGAATGCTGAAGATGAGAGAGGCTGGCTTGTGGGTGAATTTAGTGAGAAAGTCACACAGAACTACACAGAAACATAATAAATGGCTAGGAGAGAAAGTGAAACCTGAGCAGGCTGCGGACTGGGAGGAGGATTTGGGGGCAGTTTTATTAAATGAAAAGCTCTGGAGAATATGGGAGATAAGAACTAGCAGGAAAGAGAAGGGGATTTGAGATAAGTTTCTGGTCAGAGCAAGATGTCTTTTAGGGGGAACGAGCAGAGGGGAGGATTCCTCCAAGTCACTGGTTGGCTCTTTAATTGTTGGCTATTTTTTTTATTTTTTTTTTATTTTAACATGATACTTCTCTGAAACAGAAATGGATATATTGTGCCTTCAGGACCCCTTGAGGGAGTGTGAGACTGTTATCTATATAAGCAATTTGATTATAGAATATATTCAAAGTTCATGGCGCCCTATAAGGGATAGCGATTCACTGATGACGATGCAGAACAGTGGGCAGAGACCACAGGTTTGTTTATTGTCCAATGCAGAGTTTGTTTATTTCATTCAGAGTTCAGGCACCATTAATTCAGGTCCAGGGACCCCTTCTTTGTGTTCTTTATTGTCAACAAGCCATTCCTGGATAATTTCATATCTTCCGCCATGAGCAAAAGGTAGCAACACTGTTATTACTCATAATGCCATGGCTTTTCGTAACCTGTTTATACTGAAATAACGCAGATCTTCTCACCTCTGCAGCTCCAATACCATTCATTTAGTGCTGGTTCCACCATCATCATGATGCTGAATCATCCTTCGTGCTGCCTGTGAGTACCAGCTCCCAGTGACTCTCTCAAAGATTGTGCTTCATTGATGGTGACCAGAAATGCAATCTTACCAAGAGTATGCAGGAAAATGGGAATGAGGATTCATTTTTTGGTCATGTGAAGTCTACCAATTGGAATTTTTTTCTATCGACGTAGAATGTAAAACAACCTCCAACGTGGTCTTCTTTTGGACTCTTGAGGACATAATCGGTGCTTGCCTAGCACGTGATCTTTTTCCGTGTTGATAGCACCCTGCCTTCCACACGGCGGGATGCATAGGGGAAGACAGGCAAGGGCCCATGGACAGAGAAAGGAGATCAGTCCATTTGTGCAAAGAGTATTTCTTTCTCATCCAGCATGACCTTGCCAGGCCGTGCTCCTGGACCTGGGGCCTGGCCATGGGGCCTCAGGATGACCCCATAAGCATGAGTCCTGTAGCACCTTGGTACACCTATTTGACTCCACACAAGGGGTAAAGGGCTGAAGAGTGCTCCAAAAGGGATAAATGAAGACTGAGGTCCGTTTCAAGGAAGGTACTGCAAAGCGTGGGATCCCTGAGGTGTGGGGCCAGGACAGAGGTCCCACTAGCCTGGGCCTAAGGGCATACTGCCTATCCTCAATAAGATTATAAATACAAGTGTTCGCGTGGTGTCACTTCTGCCTCGTCTCCTGATGTTCTTCCTCCTGATCCCCACTTGAATTCCTGTGTTTCACCGGCTCTTCCCTCAGCGTGATTTCCTGTCCCATGCCTCTGGATAGCAGACATTACTAATGAATTCCTTTCTCCCACAAAACTGTTTTCCCTCTACTTCTGATGAGTACTTTTTATTCTTCAAAAGCCAGCTTATTTATTACCTCCTTCATGAAACCTTCTGGAACTTTCTCATCTGCCTAGTCCCCTACCCATCAGAACATTCATTCTTTCCCTTGTCCAGCCAATGAGAACTTTTTAGTGAGCGCCTGTTCTGGGCCAAGCCCTGTTCTAGGCATTGTAGCAACAGCAGTAAACAAAACAGATCTCACAAACCCACCGTCATACAGAATCCCTCTGGACTCTATACATTTCTATTGCCACTTCTCTTGTGGTGTTAAAATTACTTCTATTTGTCAGCAAACATTTTCTGTAAAAGGCTGGACGTAAATACTTTAGATTTTGTGGGACATATGGTCTCTGTTACAACTACGCAGCTCTGCTGATGCAGCACAAAAGCAATCAGATGATACACAAACAAATGGGCGTGGCTGTGTTCCAATAAAACTTTATTTACAAAAACAGGCAGGGGGCCGGATTTTTCCTGCTGGCCATAGTTTGCCGATCCCTGCAATTCAATATAAGTTGCATGAGAACAGGTCTTTTTTTCATTTTTTCTTCTTTTTTTCACTGCTATCTCCTTAGTGCTTAGAACAGTGCCTTGCACAGAGAAGGTACTTGACATAGATTTGTTAAACAAGAGAAATGAATGAATATCATCCATTAAACCAGAAGTTTCTGAAAGGCAGGACCCCACGTACAAACGATCAGCTCAGAGAGCATGTTAGGCAAATAGTGGTGATGAATGAATGACTGGAACACCTTCCTCCTGTCCCCCTGAGACTTGCCTAGTCAGTGCCTCTGGTGGGTGGGCAGGAACTAGGTAGGTCCAGACCAGCCTTATTATCCTGTCGTTATTGCAGCTGCCTCCCCGGCAGCCGGAGTTTCACACGAGGAACCAATAACAGAATTACCGCCAGGCCCTCCTCCAGGCGCACCCGCCCCACGGCTAGAGCTTGGTGACAGCCTGCTGCAGTCTTGGAAAGCGGCAGCCCCGTTCCAGGGAACTCGGCAGCGGAAATGACCATTAAAGTTAAACACGACTGCCCATCAGAGGGAAGCAGCGACAACAGCAGCCCCAATCACCAGCATCAAGCCGCCTGTCAGCGGCCGCCGCTGGGCTTCCCAGGGAGCACCACTCTGAGTGAGGGTCAGTGGATTGGCTGGGACAGGCAGGGCCCTGGCGTTTGGCAGGGCCTGTCAGCTGAAATGCAGAGCTGGTGCCGCTTTGGAAATTGGGCCATGACAAGTGCAGCCAGACAAAGACAAGAGGAGGAGAGAGGATGGGGGTGCTAAACTGGGAGGGGGCGGGGGGACTGGTCAGCGGGGGCCTCTGCTGCCAGGGCTTCACCCAGGAAGGAAGCCGCTCCTCTTCTGTTTCATGTCAACCTTGCTGTCATTGGATAGTCGGAGAGATTTCAAACAGATAAACGCCCCTTTGGGAAGCCGAAATGCCTTGGCAGACAATTTTAGGCCTTGATTTGATTGATAAATCCTTTGTGACAAGAGAGGATGAAAGAGCCCCCGGTTTGGTACAGATAAATAGGAAATTAGCTGGCAAAGTTGTCAAAGATAATTAACTTTCCGATTCTGCGGGTCTATTCAGGTTGACATCCTGAAATTATTTGGAAATGCACATGTCAACGCTCTGACAGAATTTGGGGCTGATCAGATAAACAGATTTGGAGATGTTTGATTGTAAAATGATGTAAACGCTTAGCTGGTGTTTTATCACGGCGGGCTTCCATTAGCTGCAGTGGGTGTTGAGGGAGAGGGTTTGGTTGTGTGAGGTGGGGGTGTAGGGATGGGGAGACTGAATAGGATGTACAAGATACAACACATTTGCCTTTTTTCCCTCTTTTACTCTCAATGAGTTGAGAATTCCTAACCCTCAATTCAACAGCAATTAACCTTGCACTCAACCCAAGGACTCCTCGCCAAGCCTCCACCTCCAGTAGGAAGGGAAGCATGCCGAAGGGTTCGGCAGCATACGTGTTGTGCCTCCATCAAGCCCAGTCTTGGCCAGGAGAGTGCAGTGTGCAAAATCATCCAGAGTCACTGCTGTTCCTTATTCATCATGACTCTGGGTAAATCCCTGGGTCTGACATGCTAGTAAGAGGGGAGAATGTCTTCTTCGGCATTTCCGTCTTGTTATTGGAAATAGCCTCTTTAAAAGCAGATCAGTTTAGAGCCAGATTCTTCCAATGAAGGATGGAGGAAAACTAACATTTATTGAGCACCTACTATGTGACGAGGTGAAGTTGGACCCTACACAGTGTGATTTGGGTACTTTGATCTTCATTATTTCCATGTGAGGTATGTCTTTCTCCTTAGGCTGATGAGAAAACAGATACTCAGAGAGGTTAAATCAGCCACTGGAGGTAACCAGTTATCAAAGAAGTGAGATTGGATTTGAACTTGGGTTTGACTGTTTCTTCCCTTCCCTTCAACACTATTTTCTGGTTAATAGAATCATAGACCCTCAGATAGAAGGGAGTTTGGAGACCATCTAGTTCAAAGTTCAACAACCCAGAGGCCAATCCAGCTGGCTACCTGTTTCTCAATGGCCCATGAACTAAGAATGTTTTTACATTTTTAAATGGTTGGGGGGAAAAAATCAAAAGAAAAATATTTCATGACATGTGAAAACTACATGAAATTCAAATTTGAATGTCCATAAATAAAGTTTTATTGGAACATAGCCTCATTCATTTATGTATTGTCTACGGGTGCTTTTGTGCTATAACTGCAGAGTTGCACAGTTGTGACAGAGACCATATGGTCTTCAAAACGGAAAATATTTACTGCTTAGCTCTTTACGGGAAACATTTGCTGACCACTGGTTTCATTCTGTGTCTCAGTGAGGGCTTATTGAGCTCTGAGTGTAACTAGCACTGGAGAAACTTTCAACAGGCATGATCTAATTTATCTTAACTACTCAAGGTGGGGACTATTAAGTATTATACAGATGAAGAAACTGAGGTTCAGAGAGGTTCCGAAAGCTGGTTGGGCTAACACAGCAGAGCTGGAATTCAAGGCCAAGCCCACCTGATTTCACACTCAAAGCACATGCTCTGAATTCCCTCACTTTATTGCCATTTCACTGTAATTCTGCATTACCTGGATGCGGCTTTTCTGGGCTAGGTGCATGAGGCGCTATGGTGATTACCACTGTGGTAGGCAGAATAATGGCCCCCAAAGATGTCTTCATCCTTAATCCCAGAACTGTGACTATATTACCTTCCACCAAAAGGAACTTTTCAGGTATGATGAAGGGTCTTGAAATGGGAAGATGATTCTGGATTCTGGGTGGGCCTAAGGACAAGGGCACTTAAGGAGGCAAGACGATCAAAGAAAGAGAAAGAGATGGGAGGATGGAAGCAAAGGTTGGAATGATGTGGGGCCACGAGCCAAGGAACGCAGGCAGCCTCCAGGGGCTGAGAAAGACAAGGAAATGCATTCTCATCTGACCTCCAGAACTGCAGGAGAATAAATTTGTGTTGCTTTAAGACACTAGGTTTGCGATAATTTGTTACAGCAGCTGTGGGAAACTAATACACACCCACCAACTCCTTGCCTTCAAGCTGCTCCATGTGATAAGAGACTCAGCCATCAACTGAAGTGGATTTCAAAGGGAAATCTGTGCTGCAGGTGCTAAGAATAAAATTAAGCACTTTATTGAGGGTGGGATCAGCCTCAAAGGTCTTCCTAAAGAAGGGATTAAGGGCTTGCAATACCGCAGAGCAGAAAGGAGGTCCTCTCTTCATTCTGGTTTCTGGGGCTGGATACTGGTATCTTTCAGCCACAGAGCATTAGGAAGCCAAAGATAAGAAACAGAGGCAGATTTCCTCCAAATCAGTCATGCTCTGTCTCTACAACTTGCACTGCACATCTGGGGCTAACCTCGTGCTTTCTGGCATGTGACCTGCAGCCGATATTGTGCTCCTCAACGAGTTTGCTTCTCCTGGTTATTTCGGAGCTGGGCATTTGCAAAAGGGAAAACACAATCTTGCCTGCATTTTATTAGTATTGTGACCAATTGCAAATTAATTTGGAAGGCAATATAATTTACCTCTTGTATAGAATTCAGTTTTGATTACTGCCGTGTCACTGAAGTTCCAGCTTTCACGAAAGTTCTTATTATGAGAAATTAAGATATCTTTCTTCCTCATCCAAATAAAATAAACATATGGCTATGGGACGCGACTGAATTAAAAAATATCATTTAATCCAGGGAAGATAATTATTTGCATGAAACTGGAGAGGAGAAACTCAATCTAGGGTTTGAACGTTGACGTGAAATTTTGAAGGCTATTTTCACTCATCACTGACTTTTAATAGTGCTTCGTATAGAGTAATTTGCAGCATAAACCTCGTTAATGTGATAGTGGTTATTTCAGAATCACGTTGGATTCCAAGCCAGAGCCATTCCCCAGACCACTGTTGGGGTGTCCCAATATGTTTGCAGAGATTTTCTGGGAGGAGCATTTAACCATGCATTGCTGTGCCTCTTATTCTTTTGTGGTGACCAGAATGGCTTTATTTTCTTTGGTCATGCTTTGTTCAAGATGTCATTTGGGAAGAACAGAAAAGTTAGCTGCTGTAGGGGTACCATGTATGTGTGTGTATCATACCTGTGTCATGTGTGTTGGGGCAGGGTTCATGGACTTCAGGGAGTGGGCTTAATTTTCGATGCCGGACTGTGCACCCTGAGTTTTGTTTCAACATTTAAGTTCACTGTCACATATGCCCTTGGAACTTTGCACTTTGGGGCACACTCTGCCTAGTTTCCAACTGCCAGCCCTGTGATTTTTTGAGTGCTTTCTCTGGGGCCCTCTCTGCCTGTTTTGAAGTGAGCTGGTGATATTTATGAATTAGTATCCCTTGATCGATAGCTCATGTGCGTTGGTGGAGAGAGAGACATGCCTCTCCCAGGGTGGGGTGGGGCGTGTGGACAGCCACGCGGCTGTTCCGCTTCACTCCTAGTGCCACCGGAAAGAGCCCAGGTTGCCCAGAGTGGTGAGGAGCATGAAGATCCATCCTTTTCCTGGTTTCTGTCCCTTCTCTGTCTCACTCTCCCACTTCCTTCCTGGTTTTTCCTGAAATTACTTCCCAAGTAAACCCCTTGCACCCAAATTCTTGTCTTGTCACACTTTTGGGGGAAACCAAATCAAAACAATCATTATACCAACAAGTTCATTTGCTTGCTTATCCATTAAAGACTTGTTGGAAGCCTGTTCAGAGCAGGCAGCTGAGAACCAGGGAAGACCCCTGCCCGGAGGAGCACAGACCCTGGAGGGCAGACAGGTGTTACACAGACAGACAGACATGGAAGGGTTAGTTTCCAATTGTACCTAAGAGTCCTCCTGGAAACCAACATGGGAGAGAGTGAGGGAGAACATTTCCCCAGAGTGGTCACGAAGTGTCCTGTGATCTGGTGACCTGAGCCTGGAGGACGAGAAGGGGCCAGACATGCAAAGACCGGGACAGCATTGAAGTGTTCAAGGGACACAAAGGAGGACGTTGAGTTTGGAGTGTTGAGCACAAGGGAGTGATGGGGATTTGATATGAGAACCAAGGTAGGAAAGGTAGGTAGGATCTAGAGCATCCAGGCTCTTAGGGGCTATGCCAAGACATTATATTTTATTTTAAGAGAGAGCAACAACTCAAGTTGAAATCCACATGAAGAAACTGGACCACTTGCAAGTGAACTTGACTACCTGAAAGAAGTTATTAGACTAAATGATCATCATTGCTGATAAAGGCTAATTCAGAGCTTAACAACAACAAAGACAGGGATAAAAGGCGAGGAAGTAATATTTGCTGTGAACTTTCTTAAGGCCACCCATGGGGCAAAGTGTTTTATGCCTGGTAACATCTCACTGTAATACTTTCAGCAACGTGTGAGGTTGGGGTTGTTTCTCATCCCTGTTTACAAGATGAGAAAACGGAAGATCAGGGAGTTTGGCTAACTTACCTAAAGCTAAGTGGGTTCCCAGGGTTAAGTTGACATTTGAACCCAGATCTCTCTGGCTCCTGAACTAATAATATTCCAATTATTAAACCACACTGTCATTTTTGCTTTATCAAAAACACTATTTAGAATCATTAATGAGAGTGAGTTACTAATAAGAAAATTAGTCTGAGATCTTTTGATTCAGCGAAGAAAATAAGAATCAGTTTATTAACTTAATTGCTGTTTAACTCATATGTTTCTTGTTCAATAAAAGTGTTAACGCGTTTTGACCATTCTACCTTGTCAAGCTTTGAGGCCAGCTTTCTCTCGAGTCTACTTCTCTTTGCTATGCTTAAAAGCCTCATTACCTGGGGTGTGGGCGTGTGGGTGTGTGGGCAGGGGCCCCTACAGATGTGGGGTTGACTGCACTTGGCATGTTCATAGGCAGAGACCAAAAAAGGTGGGAAAATGCTGATCTCAGTTGAGACTGCCTAACATTAGGCATGGAAATCTTCCCTCAGCTGACTTGTATCTCTAGGATTTGCTTAATTAGAGAAAAGCTTTGCCCATCAACTGGGGATGGTGAAAGGGGTTCAATACTCTCTTAACAACTCTCATCCTTTGCCAGTAGAAAGAGAAAGAAGAGGCGGGAAAGTAAACAGGAAGACGTTTGTTACTTTCTAAACCTCCCATCCGCTATTGATAAGAAATTTAGTCCCTTCTTAGCTTGCTTAGCTAGAGAAATGGCTGCTCCCTCCCAGGGAAAGCCTTTGGCTGGGGTGAAGGGTGTAGGTTGGAGTAGTGGGGATGGTGGGGGGTCCACTAAAGTCTGGCATACTTGCTGGATTAATATTAGCAATTCTGTTTGGATTCACTTTGAATTTACTACTAATATTCAGTAGCTGAGTCAAATCAACCCAGCTGATTTCTTTTTTTTTTGCTGAGGAAGATTCACCCTGAGCTAACACCTGTGCCCATCTTCCTCTACTTTATATGTGGGTTGCCGCCACAGTGTGGCTGACGAGTGGTGTGGGTCCTCGCCCGGCATCTCAACCCGAGAACCCCAGGCCGCCAAACCGGAACGCGCCGAACTTAACTGCTACGCCCTGGGGCTGGCCCCCCAGCTGATTTTAATATTTTATTGACATGACCTATTAACTCACTCATTTAAGAAATGATTATTGAGTACGTACTGTGTGCTGAGCGCAGAGGATAGAGCTGTGCACACAACATAGCAGCTCCCTACTCCTATGGAGCTTCAGCCCAGTGGGGGTTTCAAACAAATAAACAAATCCCCACACATCAGGTATGCACATGTGTTATGATGCTGCTAAAACATGGTGATGTGCTAGGGACCCGGGGGAAGCAGGTGGTCAGGGCGGGCATCCTGAGGAGGTGACAGTCAGCTGAAATCTGAATGTCGAGGATGATACCTTGCAAAGACGTGGGAGAAGAAATTTCAGAAAATGCGAAGTGCTGATACAAAAGTCCCACGGCAGGAACGACCTCAGTGCATTTAAAGAACAGAAACAAAGCCCTATACCTGGAGCTCAGGAAACAAGATGGAGGGAGGTGGGGTGAGGACTGTGCCCTAAATTGTGTTGGGAAACCGTTAGAGGGTTTTTGTCAGACTCGTGACATGATCTGATAATTCACTTTTTTCTTTTTTTGTGAGGAAGATCAGCCCTGAGCTAACATCTGTTGTCAATCCTCCTCTTTTTGCTGAGGAAGACTGGCCCTGGGCTAACATCTGTGCCCATCTTCCTCTACTTTATATGGGATGCCGCCACAGCATGGCTCGACAAGAAGTGCATCGGTGCGCGCCCGGGATCCGAACCTGCAAACCCCAGGCTGCGAAGCGGAGTGCACGAACTTAACCGCTATGCCACCGGGCCGGCCCCTGATAATTCATTTTTAAAAAGATCGTTCTGGCTTCTTTAGGAGAGGAAGACAAGAACCAAGAGCACCAGCCAAGGAGCTACGGCAGCTGGTGGGAAAGAAACCCTAGTGGCTAGCATCAGGCAGGGGGACATGGAGGGAGCAGTGGGCAGATGCGGAGGCTTTGGAGGTGATTCTACAGGACTTGCTGATGGATTGGCTGACAAGAGGGGAAAGGAGGGACCAAGGCTAGCTCCTGGGGTGGGCCAGCGTGACAGGGTGGTGTTATGTCCTGGGATGAAGATCACTGAGTGAGAAGCTGGCTGAAAAAATAAATCAAGAGTTCCGTGTGAGCCTTAGCTTTTAGACATTCAAGTGTAGATGTCATATGGGGAGTTCTGTATATTATTCTAGACTAGTTGCTCTTCTATTCTGAAGATCTAAGATCAAAATTTAAAACTCAAACTAGTTAAAATGACTCTATAGCTTGACAAGGTCTAAATCCTCCCTTGTGTAATAATAATCTTTGTTCTTTGAGTCCTTGTCCAGAGTAAGACAAAATTCCATATCTTTCACTTATATACTTGCAGTAAACTTTTGACGAACACTTTCACCTTGAAGTAGAGTGTGTGTGTCTGTGTGTGTGAAAAAGAAAGTGAGAGAGAGGGATGATCCTATGTTCCTTCTAGGCACATGGGCTTTGTAAGTCTCACAGCAAACCTATGAAGTTGGTACTTACAATTAAATTTGGCTTCACATTGCAGAAAATCTCCAACAGTGGCTTAAACATACAAGGTTTATTCTCATAAGTAAAAGAATAATTGGAGGTAGGCAATCCGAGGCTGGTATGGCAGCCTCATTAAATCATCAAGGGACACAGGCTCCTTCTGCCTTACTGCTCTGCTATTTTTAGCATACTGCCTCGTGGTCCAAAATGGCTGCTCAAGCTCCAGCCATTATGTATACATTCCAGGCCACAAGGAAGTAGAAGACTATACCCCTCTTCTTAAAGGTCAATTTTGGAAGTTTTCTGCCACACTTCTGCTTATAGCTCATTGTCATATGTCTACACCTAGCTTCAAGGGAGGCTGGGAAAATAGTCTGTTAGTAGAGTGACATTTGCTAAGAAAGAAAGAGACAGTGCTTATTAGTAAGCACCTAGCAACCTTGCCTGAGTCCTAGTACGCCTACTTTACTTGCCCAAGACCACATAACTTAAAACAGAGGGGCAGAACCGAGACTTAACTTTTACTATTATTTGTTCTCTTTACTTTCTGCCTTTCCTATTCTCAGCTCTTCTATTATCTTCACAGCTGAGAAAATGGCTAGGTTTTCTCAAACACCCTCTCAGAGCTATTTATTTTCCCATTTTTAGCATCAGGACCATTCTCTGAGTTCTGCAAAGTGTTATGGGGAACAGAAGAAAGGGAAAGTACTGATTTCAACCTTGCAATGCAATCTCTCCCAGCTTCCATAAATCAGCAGGTTTTCCGGAGGTGGTAAGGAGAGCACCGTCTGATTGTTACACCTGATTCACAATAAAATCTGCACAGGGGCTTCTGGAGTGCTTATTTTCCCAAAAGGCTGAGGCAGCAGAAACCCATCTATTACGTCAGGGGAGAAGGATTCACCCATTTAGAAGTAACTGGTAATGCTGGTATAAAGCATTTGAACGTGCAATATCCATTTTTAATACAATTTGGTGGAATGTGTCTTTGCACGCGTCCTGAGACTCCCAGAGAAGATCCTAAATGACTTTTCTGCTATAAACCAAGGCTTCAATTAAAAAATAAGAATAATACTGAGTACCTGGACTTCAGATCTGTTTCGTCGGCATGGATGTGTGGCTTTGTGAAGTTCAACAGCAGTAGAGGTCCCACAGGGCAGAACAGAGTAGTTGTCATAGAGACAGTGGGATAGCCTGCGGTTCCTCAAATACTTACTTTCCGGCTCTGTACAGAAAATGTTTGCTGGGCCCTTGGTTTAGAGAGAACCGAGGGCATGGGGGCCCTTAGACCTGGGTTAAACCCACGCCTGCTGTAGAGGTCAGAGAGCCATTGAAAGATTTTAAAGATGACAGTAAAGTGGTCAGTCCCCTTTGGGGATGATGGCTGTGCAGCGTGGAGGGGTGGAAAACATGCGGTTGGGAGTGGGGAAACTGTGGCAACAGCCGGGAGGGAGAGATGCTGACGCTTGAACCAGGCAGGGGGTGGAGAGGAGAGCTCACATTCTCAGACACCTGCCTCCGCAGCTCTGTTCTGCTTCCCCACACGCTCAGCGACACTCAGGACAGAAGGGCCAAGGAGACGCCCGCGCAGTTCCAGTGAGCACTTGACCACGAGCGGCTGAGTTCCACAGGGATCTTGTCAGATCAGCCCCTCTAAGGCTCGTGGCCGGCAACGCACAGAGCTCTCATCAGAGAATTCACTCGTATGTTTCTGCTTTGTGTAGTGCTGGCTTTAAAAAGATCTAAACCCAAAAATTGAAAAAAAAAATTCTGAAACCCTGTGGGGTCCACAGAGCGGGTCAAAGAGCAAGAGCTCATTGTTGACACTCAAAACAACCACAGCCTGTGACAAGTGAGGCCGTGACAGTTCTGCATCGGGGCAGAATCAGGAGGCACCACGATCCGGCTTCTCAACCTCCGTGCCAGTGCACCAGCCGCTGTCTGTGAGGCTGGGAGGCCGCAGGAAGGGGCCAGAGCAGAGCAACATGCACCCTCAGATCTGCGCCCGCAGGGAGCCCCGTCTCCCTGGTCACAGTGCAGTGTACGGCCACCACATTTGGAGATGGATATTGGATGGGAGTGCTCATCTCCGCATTGACCCTCAATTGTTTCTTTCACTTGCAAGAACTTGTGTGATCATTTGCCATAAGCAGTACCTTAAAGGAAAGGCTCGGTCAGTGCTGGGCAGCTGTGGGGTCCGAGAATGTTCTGGGGGGTGATCAGAGGCGAGAAGCGCCGTGAGGGGAAATTGCGCGGAAACACTAGGCTAAATGAAAGAAACCAGTCACAAAAGACCACAGATCGTATGTTTCCATTTGTGTGAAATGTCCAGAATAGGCAAATCCATGGAGACAGAAAGCAGATTCGCTGTCGTCAAGGGCTGGGGGGAAGGGTGAATGGGAGCGAGTGCTTAATTGGTGTAGGGTTTCACTTGGGAGCCACGGAAATGTTTTGGAACTAGAAGGAGGTGGTGGTTGCACAACGTGGTGAATGTACGAAACGCCACTGAACTGTTCACTTTAAAATGGTTAATTTTATGTGAATTTCACCTCGATAAATAAATAAATAAATGAAAGAGGAGGAGGCGGAGGAGGGGCTGGGGGAAGGACATGGCCTTGCAGGTCTACACTTCTTGTGGGATTCCAAGCAGCCATCGTCATGCAAACGGCCAGGTGGAAGTGTCTCTTGTATGTAGGCGGCCAGATTAGTCCTTCCATTTTTGTCTTCTCTCTGTATCCTGCCGCACATGCCACTGATTTACCCTCAGATCTCTCAGATCCACCCCTTCCTTTCCTGTCTCGCTGGCACCACCTTTCTCTAGGACCTTCATCTCCCGGGAAATGCCCTTTCTCCTGCCTCCCAGTGTTCCCCACCTCCAACCCGCCCTCCGCCCTCAGGCCAGAGAAATTTACGTAAAATACCTCTTGCACGATGTCACACTGCTGTGCCCCACTACTTTTCTGGCTCCCCCACCTTTGGTCGAGAGTTCCAGCTCAGGAGACTGGAGTGACAAACTGAAGAGGGCCGTGGACTTGGAGAAAACTGAAGAGGGCCGTGGACTCAGAGTCGGGTGCTTCAGCGTGTTCACACTGGTGTGTGGTCTTGGCCAGCTCATGACTGTATTCATCAACACGGGCTTGGTTTTGATTTTCCTGTTTGTTTTTCCTTTGGTTGCGTGATGGCAATGACCATCCATCACGGGGTTTGGTGAGAATCAGGTGAGATTACATGTGGCTGATAGTTACCCAGCACTTGCCCTGGCAGACCCCACAGGAAGGACATCATTAGAATTTTCTCAAATAATAGAAGTCTGCATCCAATCAAGCCTCTGTGTATATTTGATGCGTCATCGTCACCATCACCACTACCATCGTCACCGTCGCTTTTTAGAGTCCTCTTCAATGTGGCCCAATGCTCTGACTCACTGCTTTTGTTCTGTACGTGATACAGCAGTTTCACCACCCCTGGACACGTCTTATGCGTGATGGCCTCCACGCCATTGCCTCGGCTGTCACCTCTGTCTGGAGCTCCCTTCCTTCCCTAGCGTCAGGCCACTTGCAGGATCTCTAGGTAGCACCGTCTTCCCCCGGGGGAGGAGGATCCCCTGGTTTGAGAGGGCTGTGGCCATTTTCCCAAAGATTTCTCCCACTCAAGCTGCATCTCCAAATCTTGAGGTGGCTGGGGGAGTTGAGAGAAGCAGAGACCCCAGATATTCTCCTTGCTTGCCGAACTGCCAGCAGAAATTCACAGCCATACATGCAGCTGTGTATCCCGGAGCTGGCCCAGGAGAATGCACATCTCGGTTTGCTAAATTTTAATCGTGCAAATATTTGCACTCACATGTCCTACAAAGCCCTTAATCTCTGGGCAAAATGCCAGTCTTAGGTGGGGCATTCCTTGTAAACACTGACGAGTTTTTTGACCGTGTCCATGTGCTTATCTTTACTGTGGGACTGATCCAGGCTCCAACTCCCTCCCTGGGAAGGACCTGCTTCTCACATGTGGTCCGGAGCTTGCTTGCTGCGGTGCAGTGTCTCCTTTTCCTTTGATAATCCACGTTGTGTCCAGGAGGCCGGATGAGGGAGGAGGCCTATTAGGAGACAGGAAACTGACAAATGATTTTTTTGTGACCGCTTGACAAATAATGCAACTTTCCAAATATCCAAACAAAACCAAACTTCTTCCCTCCCTCCATCCACCCCTTTGTTCTAAGTCCAGTTTTGGTCCTGCTGGAAGGGTGCAGATAGGCCCAAGTCTTGGCTGGGAGGCTGTGAACAGTGTTTGGTTTATTGATTCCTTGAATAAATGTTTATCCAGCACACACTCTGTGCCAGGCATTATGCTAGGGGTTGGAATACCAGGTGAAGCACGTGAACACAGTCACAGCCCTTCCACAGCTGACCACACAGTAGGAATGACAATTAGATAAGGAATTACCATCAGACAGTGTTGTGAGTGCAGTGGTAGAAATCAGAGTGTGCTGTAATAGGAACAGAAGGCAGAGGCATCTCCCTGGTGAGGAGTGATCTGGGACGGCTTCCTGTAGGAGTTAGCATGTGATCCGAGACCTGAAGAATGGATAAGAATGAGCCATGGGGGTGTATTACAGGCCACTGGAACAGCACGTGTGAAGGCTCAGAGGCAAGGGACAGTGTGGCACATTCGAGGAGGTGAGAGGGTGTCAGTGTGGCTGGCGTGGATGGAGAGTTCTACTGGGTTAGAAGGGATGAGGAGGATGGAGAAGTGAGGAATGAGGCTGGAAAGTAGCTGGGCCTGACATCCAAAGTGCCTCCCTGACCCCAGGGCACCCAGAGAGCGTCCCTTCCGTGCCAGGTTATTGGTTGGGCTGGAACCACAGGGCCCCTCTGAATTCTAGCTCCCTCCACACTTAACAGCCAGTCACTGCTACTCTGACCCTTGATGTCTTTATCTACAAGGAGACAGAGGATTGAAGGTGGTGTGCTGGATTCACTGTTTCCATGTGGTCAAGCCTCCCGTTGGAGATGCTGATGCTGTGTTTGCTGCCTGGACCTGGGCCTTGGCTCCCTCTGGCCTCAGCTGGCAGACACTGAGCTGAGTGGCCAGCCAGTGAGCACGCAGGAGGAGCATCTAGCTGCACTCAGCCTCAGACGGAGCACCTGTATTTTTTTGCTGACTTCTTCAGGGGTGCAGTGGAGAGGGCTTTGCAGCAGACAGATGTAGACCCGGCTCTTTATTCTACTGTCTGCTCAGTTTGTTCAGCCGTTCACTCGCTCCAACGTTGCTTGTCTGTTGTGCACAAGGATCTTCTCAGCACCAGGGAGACACTCAGCCATGGAGAGCCAGACAGATGTGATCCTCGCCCTCAGACACCTGACCGTCTAATCAGGAAGAGAGAAATTAACGAAATACACCAATAATGATCACACTTGTCAGAGGAGCTAGAAAGGACCAGGAGAGCATTCCCATGGCTCCTTAACCATCAGGGAAGTTTATGGTTGAATCTTGGCTCTACTGATTATCAGATGGGGAGGTTCCTGGATCCTTCTATGCCTCAGTTTCCTCATCTGCAAACTGTGAGCGTTAGGGCTAAATCATGTGAGAAATGGTGGTTTTAAACTTTGCTGCATCAGAATCACCTGGGGAGATCTTAAAAATCCCAGTGCCTAGACTGTACCCATATCAACTCAATCAGGATCTTTGGGGGTGGAGCCCAGACACTAGAATGTTCTTAGGGGTTCCCAGGTAGTTCCAGTGTGAAGCCAAGTTTGGGAACCAGTGCTCTAGCCCAGCACGTCTCATACTTTAATGTGCCTGTGAGTCCCCTGGGGTCCTGTTAAAATGCAGATTCCCATCCATTAGCTCTGGGATGGGGCCAGAGTGTTTACTTTCTAACCAGGCCTTGGGCAGTGGTTCTCAGCTGGGGTGATTTTGCCCCCAGGGGACATTTGGCAATGTCTGAGGACTTTTTGGTTGTCAGAACTGTGCACAGAGGGTGGTGCTATTAGCATTTAAGTGGGTGCAGGCCAGGAATGCTGCTAAACATCTCGCAAAGCACAGGACGGCTCCCACGACAAAGAATTTTCTGGCTCCAAATGTCAATAGTGCTGAGGTTGAGAATCCCTCTTCCGGGGTGAAACTGATGCTACTGGCCCACAGACCACACTCTGAGAACCAACAGAATCTCCTTCTCCAGCTTAGCCACAATGACCCTGGGCTGAGCTAGACGAGTGAGACGGAGAATTCATCACAAAGCGAGGTGACAAAATTAGCAAAGATCAATTTTATCCCTTGTTGGGGTTTTGGTGGGAAATAAAGAGGATTTCACCAGCCCCAAATCATTGATGTTGAAGAAGTGGCTGTTTAAATGATTATAAGGATGGGGCATTCAGAAACCAAAGGAGAACTTCCACATTTCCACTGGCTTTAAGCAGCAAAGACAAAAGAACTGAAGAAGACGAACGCATGAATTATTAACAGGCCTGGGTGTGAAAAGTGTAGCGCAAGCCTTTTTAACAGTGTCTGAGATCAGGATGAGGAAAAATGGGCAGAGACTTAATTGTCTCATTGACTTGCCGAGGAAAGCCAGAGTCATCAAATACACACACAGAGGGCGCTGGAAGAATCCACACACAACACTTCCCTCCTTTCTTTTTTTTTTTAAGATTAATTTGTAATTTATGGCTCTAATGACCGGCCTGGTGATGGAGTTGAGATCTGGATCCTGTAGATTCATAACACACCACCCTCGCACACCTCTCTGAAGCTTTCCCTCCACCCCACTGCCACTGCCCTTCTTGGAACCCTCATCATTTCTCATCCAGATGAATGCAGTGGGCTCCCAGTTGGTTTTCCTGTGTTTTTTCTGTCAGCCTTCCCTTCAAAGCATCTGCACGTTGTAGCCAATGGGAGATTTCTTAGAGGAACTTCTGATCCCCTGGCTTGGGGAAACCGTCCAATGGCACCTCCTTGCTCTCAGAATAAAGGCCAAATCCCTTATCATGGCTCACCATGACCTTTGGCTATATGGCTCCTCTTCCATCTCATCCCTTCCCTCTGTCCTTCCTGCCTTCCTCCCCTTAGCCACCCTGAAGCATGTCAATCATACTTGCCCAACACATGCCAGGCTATCTCCCTCACTACCTTGGCTGTATAGTTGCTGCTTTCTCTCTCCTCCCTCGTCTGCATTGCCAATACATTCTCACGCAACAAAACCCACCTTCAGCATCACCTCTTCTGTGAATCCTTCCTTGATATCCCCTTTCTGTTTCCTGAGCAAGGAGAGTAGATGCTTTCTCCTCCTCTAGGCCTCCAAAGCCTCTGTCACACCTGTCTGCCACACGATGCTTACAATGCACGTTAAACATCCCTTTCAGCAAGTTGAGAGCAAGGATTGGTCGGCTTTATCACCAGCACCAAGGACAGTGACCAGCAGATTGATGGTCTGAGAAGATGTTTGATGAGTAAATAAGTGAGCCCCATGTTCCTAAGGAGAGAGAAAGAATTTCCAGTTGTTAGTATCATCTGCGACATGCACAGAAACAAGACCCAATGATTCAGGTCCTTGTCCTCAAGGAACTTAGAGTTGAAAAGGAGGGATGGAAAATGAGCAGATAAAATAACATAAGGGTTGATGATTACTTTGGTAATAATAATCATGAAAGTCACTACATTTATTGAGTGCCTGTGAAGTGCTGGGCAATGTGCAAATTTTTGCCTATGTTTTCTTACTTAATTTTCACTATGACCCTATGAGGCAAGTGTGATTCTCCCCATTTTATAGCTAAGGAATCTCAGGCTGAAGGAGGTTAAATTACTTATCCCAAATCACATAGAAGTTAACATAGTAAACATAGAAGTTAGTGAACATAGAAGTAGAGATCTGAACTCAGACACTGAGTCCCACACCTAATCTCCTACCAGTAGGATACCCTGGCTTTAGGGAAGCACAAAATGAGTTCTGGGCATAGAAGGGAAACAGAGAAGAAGCCTGGGTGGGGATGGCAGGATAAAAAGGCATCCAGGGGAGGTGGACTCTGAGTTTTCTTTTCAGCTGTCGGTAGGAATTAGGCAGAGGCCATGGAGGAAGAGAGGAGTGGATTCCAGGCATACTCTGTGGTCGGCTTTGAGATTTCCACTCCTTGGCCCTTGTTCTCTGAGTTGGTTTTAGGCCTGAGGTCTCTTTCTGTGCATCTCCCCAAGACACTTTACAAGTCTCCCGGAAGAATATGGGGAAAAGGCCAACAATTATGTGGCCACTCTGATCTATAAACCATAAGTGGTGGGTCGAATCATGCCACCCCCCTGCCCACCCAGAGATGCCCACATCCTAATCCCTGAAACCTGTGGATATGTGGCATACGTGAATATGTGGCATATGTGAATATGAATTTCGTGTGGCAAAGGAAACTATGCTGATGTGATTAATAATCTTGAGATGGGGAGAGTATCCTGGATTACCCAGGTGAACCCAATGTAATCTCAAGGAACCTTATGAAAGGGAGGTGGGAGGGTCAGACAGAGAAATAGGTGATGTGACGATGGAACCAGAGGTTGGAGCAGAGGTTGAAGAGATGCACTTTGAAGACAGAAGACGGGGGCCATGAGCCGAGGAATGCAGATGGCCTCTAGAACCCGGAAAAAGTAAGGAAACGGATTTTCTCCTGAAGCCTTCAGAAGGAGTGCAGCCTGTTGACACCTTGATTTTAGCCCTGTAAGACTCATTTCAGACTTCTAGAACTTTAAGGGAATAAATGTGTGTTGTTTTAAGCTGTGAAATTTGTGGTGATTTGTTACAGCAGCAACAAGAAACTGACACACTGTGAAGACGCTGTCAACCTGCGGCGCTGGAAGCACAGGGACAGCGATGAGGTGAGTTCTCCCCGGGCAGACCCCCAGCACGGCCCGCTACCGCTTCCCTGCGCCTCCCCGTGATGGGCAGGGCAGCTCCCCGTCCTTGAGGCCCGACCTGTGGCCATGTGTGTGGAGTCACTGGCCCAAGAAGTGGAATTCTTACTCTGGAGCCATCAGGTAATGATGAACTCCATGGACTGTCATGAAACGGGTTTAAGATGTACAGTTAAATGATGGCACTAAAAAGATCAGCACTCTTGGTATGATTCCATTTTCGTTTATATATGAACAAAGGTATAACATATTTATATTCCTATATATTATATAGAAATGTATAATACAAAATATATTTTATATAATAATATACAAATATATAATTATATATTATATAAAAATATTATACTTAAATATGATATATAAATATTAATATGTAAGTATAGTATTATTTCTAAATATAAATATTATTAAATATATATTATATGTACCATTATCCACACCCATGTCTATATGCCTATATACATAGAAAATAATCTGGAGAAAACCTATAATCTTGACTATGATTATAGGTGAATTTTACTATTGATATCATATATGTCTGCAGTTTTCATTTTTACAATAATAAGCATATTTTTCTGAACTAAAAATATTGACTGATAAAACAATTGGAATCCCAGCAGGCTCTCCAAATTAACTCCTTACAAGCCCAGGGGAGATCATTGTCTCAGGCAGCCTGTGGTCGGCTAAGCTTCCTAGGGGACCACTATTCCTTGGATTGATGGTCCTCTAAGTGTGGTGCATGGACCCTTGTGGGTCCCCAAGACTCTTTCAGGGCGTCTGCGAGGTCAAAATTATTTTTGTACTATTAAGACATTAATTGCCTTTTTAGCTGTGTTGACAGTTGCCCTGATGGTGCAGAAGCCATGGCAGATGAAATGCTGGTGCCTTAGTAGGAATCCAGGCAGAAGCCTCCAATTGTACAAGTTGTCACTGTATTCTTCACTGCCATGCTCTCGAAATAAAAAAGAAAACAAACAAATAAACAAAGCCAATTTTTCTTAAGAATGTTCTTCATAAAGCATTAAAAATTATGAATTTCATTAAATCTCAACCCTCGAATACACATCTTATAACATTTTGTGCAATGAATGGGAAGTATCCAGAAAACCCTTCTGTAGGGTAGTACAGTACAGTGTTTGCCTCCAGGAAAAGCACATGTGCCACTGCTTGAGTTGTGAGCTGAAATAGTGCCCCCGTTTCTCATGGGACACCATTTTTACTTGGAAGAACAACCGACAGAGAAATTATGATTACTCAGACTTGGGTATTTGGCAGATGTTTTCTTGAAAATGAATAAGAAGAGCCTGTCACTTCAGGGAAAACAACTGACAGTATTTGTTGCCAATGCTAAAATTCAGGCTTTCAGGTGAAAAGTAGAATTTTGGAAAACTTGTATCTGCAACTGTGAGCTTGACAGCTTCCCAATACTTCCCAATACTATTCAGTTTTATTATGAGATTGGTGATATTAACAAATATGTTTTTTATAAATGTTGTATAAATGAAATGTGAAAATATTTGAAACAATCTGCATAACTCAGGGAATCCATATTTTCCAAATGAATCATCATATGTAGATTAAAGAACCCCTCAAAGTACAAGATGGACAAATGAATTTTAACAGAGCACAAAAAAATTTATTGGCATGGTTTCAGAGTCTACATTGCAACTAACCTTGAAGAAATACCCCCTGTTGAGTTTTGGTGTAGTATCAAACAAGACTACCCACAGTTACCTGAGAATGTTAAAATATTCTTCTCTTTTCTAATTGCCTATCTATACGAGTCTGGATTTTCTTCATATACTTTAACCAAAACGTAAATTATAACAGACTGAATACAAGAGCAGACGTGAGAATTTAGCTGCCTCTATCAAGTCAGACGTTACAGGAATTTGCAAAAAATGTTAGTGCCACTCTTCTCACTAAATTGTTTTTTGTCTTGAAAATTATAGTTATTTTTAATAAAATTGTTATTTGTATTGACATGTGATGGATTTAGTATTGTTATTTTAAATGAATTAATAAATAAGCATTTAAAAATTTCATCAGTTTGAATTTCTAAAATGTAAATATCAATAGACATAACTCACACAAACAAAAGCTCTTTGGGGACCTCAATAGATTGTAAGTGTGTAAAGGGGTCCTTAAGACCAAAAGTTTGAGAAATGCAATCCTAGACCTTTACCACTGTCACCTCGTTGATCTTATCTGTGCTCAGAGGGATGAGCTGCTCTTGTTTTTAACCTATAAATGCGCACCACCCCAGAGAGCGTTGCATTTCAGAGAGTGATCACATTACATTATCAGCTGAAGTTTTGCAGGGCTAAGGATTTTGGGATTTTGGAGGCTTAATGACTTGCAGCATGGAAAGCTATGCTGTGAAAAATAATACCAAACAGCTGGTGGGAATCGAATGCCCACTGAGAGTTGCCCTTGGATGTGTCAGTCTTTCACCCTGAACTTGTAGATCTTGGAACTATCAACTTTCCGTTAAGCAGGAGCCTGGGCCGAGCCACGTGTGGGTTATTCACACAGTCCTCCTCTAAAGGGCGCTCATAAAGGGTGGATCGGATTCACGGGGTCGCCTCCTCAGACAGAGCTGCATCTTCTTTCTTCTTTCTCAGAAATGACCCGTTAGTCCCCATCAAGACCCAAACAGACTGGTAGCCAATGAGAATGTTGGCCCTCACACGAACCTGCCTCCTCAGAGCTGCAGGCATTTTCAGGCCTCATCTAGCCTCCTTATGGGGTAAGTTGTCATGGCCTGGACCAGATGGACTCCCCCAGGAGGTTTGGCTAGAACTTCTTCTTCTCCTGAACGTCTGAAGCCCCCACGCTGGCAAGCACCCATCTGTTCCCCTTGATAATGCCTCTCAGCCATTGGGTTTGGGACAATTTGGAATTTTCACTGCAAATGAAATATCTATGCCCCATTTCCCCTGCCACCCAATTCCTGCTTTCACAGGTGATGGGTTTGCTGGGAAGACAGACTTAAATGTGATGCTAGCATTTGGGAGTTCTGTGTCAGATTGTAGCACCTACATTCTGCCACTCGCCCTCTTGATCTCTAATCTCCCAAGTCAAGGGAGTTGTGTGAACAGGGCAAAAACAAGGAAGGGTTGGACAGAATCCATGCACCATGAAATGCAGGATTCCTACGATAAGCAGAGATTAGGCCATGAGGCTTCAGGAAAGCTATTTGATTCTTCTTTCTGAATCTCTGCCTATTTTGCCTCCAAACCAGAGGGAGGGATATTGTGACTATAATTCAATAAAAAGCCAAATCAACCACACGAACTCAGCTAAAGGGAAATAAAGAGAATAGCTAGACACAATGCTCTCAGACACTAGCAAGGAGCTGGCATGGGCAGCCCAATCCTTGATGGTCCAGGATACATGGTCAATAATTGGAGAAGGGAGAAGGGAGGTGGGAAGGCTGATTCTCCTCCCACACGGGAAAGAGTGCGTGGCCGAGGCTGGGCCTGGAAGAAGAACTAAGACTACGTCCTTCTTGGGCTGGGTTTCTCCCTCGGCACTATTGACATTGTAGGCGACTTAATTCTTTGTTGTGGGGGCTGTCCTGTACATTGCAGAATGTTTAGAAGCAGCCCTGACCTCTACCCACTAGATACTAGTAGAACCCCCCCACCAAGTCATAACAACCAAAAATGTCTCCAGACGTTGCCAAATATGCACCCCCACAAAGTTGAGAACCACGGCTCTAGGGTCACTGTAAGAGTGGCCTGGTTTCTGCCTTTGAGGCACAGGAATTGGTGACATGTAGCCCAGTGAATATCCTCCACTCAGGACAATCAGCTTAGAAAGTCATCCTATGATGGGGAAGAGCTTGGGAAGGAGTGGGCAGAGGGTCTGAGGGTCTCGCTGTACACTGTCCCCGGAGAAGTAAAGTTGGCACAACCCCTCTCCCCACTTTCCTATGTGAGGAGAAGCAGTTCCCATAAGGAAGATGAGAATGCACACGGTGGAGGTGACAAAGTTCAGCACTAAAAGATTTATCTGTTGGTAACCCACGTGCTGTTCCAACTACTGTTCATCATTCGGGACTCAGATTAGCAATGCTTCTCTGGAAAGTATTTTCTGGCTACCCTATCTCACGTAGTTTCTCTCTGAGATAAGATCGTCTTGTTATGTTAAGGATTGTCTTGTATTTTCCAATCATTTTAACAGACATTTTTTTTTGGTCCTTTGTTTCCACCCAATAGAAGTTAGGTGGTCGGGTCTCTTGTTCATGTAACACCTTCCATCAATGGATACGGGAAAGGTGTTTATTGGTTTGGATCCATCCCACCTCCATGGGGGGAGCTGTGTGATGTCGTGGATAAGGGCTACACCGTGGATTCTAATCTGGGCAATCTCCGACAGTGTCAGTTTCCCCAAACTGTAAAACGAGGAACTCAGGTTAAAAGAGATGAACAGGAAGGAAACATATTGTTGCCCAAAGACATGTTAGAGATCCATCAAACAGCCATCAATTACACCCCTTCCAGCTAACTGCGTAACCTTCCACAAATGACTTTACTACCCTGAGCCTTAGTTTCTTAATCTGTAAAATATAAATGTAGTAATATGTACATTAGAAAGCTTTCATGAAGACTAGATTAGGAGTGTTTATAATAAGACTGAGCCAGGAAGGATTCAGAAAGGAGACTACCAAATCTCTAGGGACCGAGTTTTAAATAATAGTTTTATTGACATATTATTCACGTACCATAAAATTCACCATTTAAAAGTAGATTTTGTTTTTTAGAGTAGTTTTAGGTTCACAGTAAAATTAGGCAGAAGGTACAAATATTTCCCACATGCCCTCTGCCCCCACGTATGTACAGCCTCGCCCATTATCGACAGCTCCCATCAGAGTGGTCCATTGGCTACAATCAATTTACCTACATTGACACATCATAATTACCCAAAGCCCATGGTGTACATTAGGGTTCACTCTTGATGTACATTCTGAATTTGAACAAATAATGACATGTATCCACCATTATAGTATCATACAAAGTAGTTTCACTGCCCTAAAAATCCTCTGTGCTCAAATTCACCATTTTAAAGTACACAATTCAGAGGGTTTTTAGTGTATGAATACGGTTGTGCAACCATCACCACTATCTAGTTCCAGAACAATTTTATGACCCCTAAAGGGAAACTCCTTATCCCTTGGCAGTCACTCTCCATTCCCTCCTCCACAAACTCCTGGCAGTCGCTAATCTGCTTTCTGTCTCTACGGATTTTCCTAATTCTGGACATTTTGTGTAAATGAATCATACAATATATGGTGTTTGGGGACTGGCTTATTTCACTTAGCATAAAGTTTTCAAGATTCATCTAGGTTGTAGCATGTGTCAGTTCTTTATTCTTTTTCACTGCCAAATAATATTTCGTGGTATGGATATAATACATTTTGTTTATTAATTTATTAGTTAATAGACATTTGAGTTGTCTTCCATTTTTTGGCTATTATGAATAATGATACTATGAACATTATTATGAAGGTTTTTGAGTAGACCTGTGTTTTCAATTCTCTTGGATATATACCTAGGAGTGGAATTGCTGAGTCATA
The DNA here is from genome assembly GCF_020826845.1 of Diceros bicornis minor. Classification (NCBI taxonomy): domain Eukaryota; kingdom Metazoa; phylum Chordata; class Mammalia; order Perissodactyla; family Rhinocerotidae; genus Diceros; species Diceros bicornis. The sequence goes on along the minus strand of NC_080771.1, from coordinate 29,983,692 downwards.
TTGTAACTCTATGTTTAGCGTTTTGAAGAACTGCCAGACTGTTTTCCAAAGTGGCTGCAGCATTTTACAATTCCACCAGCAATGTGTTCCAGTAAGTGTTCCAATTTCTCCAGATCCTCGCCAACACTTGTTACCATTGAACTTTTTAATTCACCCATTTATTCTTTCATTTATTCATTCACCAATTAATTATGGGTACCTATGTGTGCTAGAGACTGGGGTATAACAGTGAGAAAATCACACAAGAAGCTTATGATATTTCAGCAAAGACAAATAGAAATTGAATGATAATACTACAAATAAAAGTAAACATGCAATTGTGAGAGGAATTACAAAGGAAGGGGTGCATGATGCCATGGGATTGTATACCAAGGGTGTTTGACTTTGTCTGGGGGGTCAGGGAAGATTTCCCTGGGGAGGTGATGATTGACCTGAGATGTCAAGCTCAATGAGAGTTAAGCAGCTATTTGGTTATGAGCCATCGTGTTGATGTATCTATACCTCAGGTTTCCTTTGTAATATGAATGTAACCAGATCCATATAACACAGTGGTTTGGGGAACTCAATGAAAGCTATTGTTAGGCACAGATTAGACCCCTCAGATAATGATTCTCTGGTTTCCAGCTGTAATCTTCTTCCACCCTCCCTCGCTCTCCAAAGAGAGGGTCTCTAGACACATGATGATGGTGTTGACGGTGTTGAGGTTGGCTATGATTTGGTGGGTGCTTCTGTGTGCCAGGGACTGTGCTAAGTAATTTGCAACACCTTATTCATTCCTTATAGTGATGCTACAGTAGGAGGTCAGTATGAGATTAGAAAGAAGGAGAAAATTACAAAGGCACTGGGGAGAAAAGGCCATGAGTTTGTGTCTGAAGGAATTGAGTTTATGGTTGAAGAAATGATTCTAAGGCAAACATTTCTAAGTCCATGTTCAAAAAGCACCTGAAATAGGTACTTGGTCTCAGAAAATATATTTTCATGCAATTTAATTCTGTTTATACTTAGAAGAGTATTTTTTTTCTTGAATATGGAATGCAATTTCTTTTATTTCAAATTACTTCTCTGGTATTGAAGTAAATGGTTTAGCTTAATCACATATAACAAACCTCCCAGTATAAGGGCTCGGATCCCAAATGAGTTTCTAGCCCAGGCAATAAATGGACACCTGGAGCAAATTCAAAAAAGGAAACCACTCTAATTAGGTTGGAAAGTGTCTCCAATCTGTTCCAGAATAGCTGTCACTGGATTTACGATGCACCTCCCAAATTGCGACTCTCTTCATATCCAGCTGAAGTGAGAAGGCCCCGGAGAAATTGAGTATGATTTCTTGAAACCTAAATATTTATCTCCCCAAATAAGTGCCCCTAGAAAATATGGGCAGGCTGGTGGAAGGAAGGCTGCTCACCTTAGCCAAGCCTGTGAACCTCTATCATTGTTTTCACTTACTTGCAAGGGTTCTAGAAGGATTAATCCAGTGAAACCTTCCTTGGAACATTCCCATAAATAGAGCCTGACCCCACTAATCTGTCACACAACAATTACATTCACTTTTACATTTGTGCCCAAATGGTGGTAACTCGGGTCCTTACTCGGGCAGGAGCTGGCAGAGAGACTCGGAGGTTAAGTAACTGGCCGAATATCACTGAGTTCTAAATGCCAGAACCAGGATTCAGACCCAGGTCACTCCAACTCCAGTATTTTGAGCCCAAGAAACATACTCAAAGAAAATGTCAGCAACAAAAATAATGACCAGTCATTTTGTATATGTGATTCCCAGCTGTTTTCAAGTTGAGTGACCTGTTAATTTCTGTTGGGTTCTTTTATCCTTGTTTTCCCAGCCATAACATCTGAGGGTGACACAGATATGAGAAAATGTACAGACAGCATGGAACAATGGAGAAGTCATGGGAGTTGAAGTTGGGAAAGCAGGACTAGAACCTGGCTTTCCACTTCTCAGGATGTGACTTTGGGCTTAACCACTCTGATCCTTAGTCTCCTCCTCTGGGTAGAAAGAATTAAAACCTCTGGATAGAGAGTTGTGGAGAAGATGAGAGGAGAAAATTCCTTGTGGATTCTAAATTGCCATCCATATTGCTTAGTACTTTTGAAATCCAAAAGTATGATTAAGTCTGGAAAAGAAGTCTGCAACGTCTTCCCTTGAGAGTTAATTGGAGATGTCGGACTATGTCAGAAAGTCACAATGACATTTATCTTTGAGCACTGGTCAACCAGCTCTTTTCTTCTGGTGTGAATGGCATATAAAAAAGCAATAAAAGAATACAGACTCCTCACAGGATGGGGATGCCCAACCTGGTTCTCCTGCCTCCTCCACGTGACTCGTTTCTGAAAGCACCCGAATGTGGTTCTCATTCATCACTCACGACTAGCCTGTCCACTAGAAAAGGCTGGACATTAAATTCCTCCTCTTCCTGTAATGCAGGTAGAAAGACCAGTGACTTACTGAATCCTTGTGAGTCCCTGGAAGGCATCAGGACAAGAAAATCCCCGTGCAAACCATACTAATGCTTTCAACAGAAAGTTATAACAGAAAAATTGTCAAAACTATGAAGAAAATGAGACTCAGATGTTTGATTGCCCGTGTTCTCAGCGAGTGCAAGAATTGCTGCTCAAGACAACTCAACGGGAACTAGCTTTTCTGAGAACCAATCAGGAGTCGAGATGTTTGGGCTATCAGCCCAGGTTCTGTTTCATCTCTCCATGCTGATTCTCAACCATTCTGTAGGTTAGATATATGGTTGGGAAAGTAGATGACTGAATTCTGTAACTATCTCCAACTTACTTCCCAGAACGTTCACATTTAATGAGCTTCTGTAATCTGCCATGCAGACTGCTAGCAACAAGAGTCCACAAAAGAAGGTGAGATCCTTTTCCTTAAGAAAAGCCCTCACTTGTAGCATCTGCCAATTTCTGTGATGTACATCCTCCCACTAACGCCAATTTCAAGCTACAAATGGTCCTCCATTTATGATGGTTTGACTTAAGATTTTTCGACTTTTCAATGGTGCAAAAGCAATATGCATTGAGTGGAAACCATACTTCGAATTTTGAATTTTGATATTTTCCCAGGCGGTGATACGTGGTATTATCCTCTCTTGTGATGCTGGGCAGCGGCGGCCTCAGCTCCCAGTCAGCCACGCGATCATGAGGGTAAACAACTGATACACTTACAACCATTCTGTACCCATACTGCCCTTCTGTTTTTTAGTTTCAGTACAGTATTCAATAAGTTACATGAGATAGTCAATACTTTATTTTAAAATAGGATTTACATTAGATGGTTTTGCCCAACTCTAGGCTAATGTAAGGGTTCTGAGCATGTTTAAGATAGGCGAGGCTAAGCTAGGATGTTTGGTAGGTTAGGTGTATTAAATGCATTTCTAACTTATGATATTTTCAACTTACGATGGGTTTATCAAGATGTAACCTCATTATAGGTTGAGGAAGATCTGTACAAATGTGATGTCACTAAACATGGAGTAGGGAAGAGTTGCGCACAATTGGCTCCGGTGAACCTGTCCAAGCTGGCTCCAGCCAGTCACTGGTCCTCCTCCTGGGCTCTTAAATATGCTCTTTACATGGATGCATGCCCCTCCTTTACCTAGTTAATGCCCGCTCATCCTTCAGATCGCCACTCAATTGTCATTTCCTCAGAAGTTTCAACTGGACCCTTGTCTCAAATGAAATGCCTTCTGAGAGTTTGGGAGACCTTTCCAGTCTTCTCCATTGTTTCATAAGATATGAGATAGCACCTACAGAGAGAAATTTTGGCTATGACTACCCATGAGAACCCCTGAGCAGGGTAGAGACCAGTGCGATGTGCTTACAACCTTCAAGCAATCTTGGGAGATGGAACCTTTCTGTCAAAATGGCCCTTAGAGTGAGTCCTAGGTCTCAAGGAAACTTTTGCATCAAACCAAGCCTAGTCTTCCCATAAAACAGTTGAAAAGGGTGAGACCAGCTGATACATGCATCACATGATACTGAATCACCCCACCCCACCTGCCCCTCTGTTTATTGTTGAACACGAGAATTGAAACGCTCTTATTTTAAGCTACATAAGGTTCTAACTTCTGGAGGCATTTTGTATAGACATTTAGTTGAGGGCTTTGGAAATATTACAGCAGCACCCTTGTCTTCTCTCTAGAGTTTGCTGAGCTGATTTGGATAAAATAAGAAATGACTTGACCCCTTAGCCTCAAACAAAATCAGGACAAAATTAAATGTTTGAACTTTAAAGGATTTCAGCCAATTTCTCCCCCTCGGTCTTCCTTGCTTCTGCCTTCCCCTCCTAATCGCCACTCGTGGCCCGCTGTGGAGACATCCTGCCAGAAGTCAGCTCCACCTGGGGTATTTCTGGCCTCACCCAAAATAGGAAGAACCCGAGGTCTCCATAGAGCCTCATCTCCAGAGATTTCCCATCCCAATCTGCAGTCCCGAGAGAGAGGAGCTTTTGCAAGACTTGATGTCAGTGGTTGAACTTTGCTGATCGATCGAAAGAGAGCGACCGACTCTTCAGAGGGTCATGTGTTACCATTTGTCACCATTGCCCGGGTAATCGATTTTTTTCTCATGATCTGCTCTGACACCAAAGAGCTTTCTGCTGCCTCCTCTTGGGTCTAGGTGACCTTTATCCAAAAGGCCCAATCAGGGACACTTTTATTGAACTCCTGTGCCAACAGAGTGAAGAACGGTCATCGTCTTCTTCACCTTTACCACCATCATCGCTGACATTCACAGAGCTCCCACAATGTGCCCGGTGTCACGCTGAGCATTTCACATGGGGTATCTCTTCCAAATCTCACAATGACCCTACACATTTATGGTTCCCACTTTAAGGTTGAGGATTCTAGGACTGAGAGAGGTTAAGAGAATTGCCTAGGATCACACAGCTAGTAAAATGGCAGAATCAACACTGAAATCCAGGTCTGACGACAAGCCCTGTGTTCTACCAATATCCCTTCTAACAGAAGTTGATGGAATGATGCATTTCATTTAGGGAAAAATACCTTTTTGATAAACGGATCACTGAGAGGCTGTATTTCCTTGCTGTCACTGACCAAGTTACTCTCAAGGAAACTTCCGTCTTGCTATTGCAGACAGAAGCCGTGGGCACATCAGATGAGACTCGAGGCCTCCAGCCCAGGCCTCTTTGGGGTCAGCAGCAGACGTGATCTTGAATCCAGGACCACCTTCCTTGGCCTCTCCCTCCCACAAGGATTTCCCTTCCCATTTCTCCAAGTGCCAAGTCAGATGATAAGCCATATATAAATAGTGAAAAAGTGTTTTTAATGACTTTATTCCCACTGCACGTACACATGCTTTAGATTCAATGACAGGAGATATTTGGATCTTTTATGACTAATTTCAACAATTTTTACTTTTCTACACATAATAGCATTGTCTTAAAAGGCCATCTGGTTTCCCTCAGCATGTGGGAGAGGGCTGGTTATGCTTCTCATGTAGCACAGAGGCCACAAAGATGGAATTTCCTAAACACAGCTTGAATGACAGATTCTGCCTCAAGGCTGCCTTTGCTGTTTGTCCTGGATAAACGATGCTCAACGTGCTGGGTGAATTCCGCATTTAGGATTCTATCGTACAAACGATTTCATTGTAGGTGAGGGCAGTGGGCTTGCTAGGACCTCCTGTTGACCCTGGGGAGGAGGAAAGGGAGGCCAGGACAGGGTCTGTATCAGGAAGGGAGTGGAAGGCTTCACGACTGGCCTGAGACAGTTCAGCCAAGCAGACAGGGTGCTCTGTCCAAATGACGGTGCAAAGCTGGGGTGATTCTGGCTCACGAACTTGAATCTGGAGAGCAAGAGGTGAACTCCCAAGTCAGACTGGATGGGTGGCTGCATCAGCAGACCTGACTACATCAAAAAGAGGATGGACAAAGAGATGGGAGGGACGTTACAACTGGAAAGCATCTACCTTGTGCCCTGCTTTTTATATATCTTAGTTTAATGTGGGGCTATAGCATCAGATAGATCTGGATTCTATTTCGGGACCATCCTGAGCCATCACTTCCGCTAGGAGAATGGAGTAAAATGATGGGCAGGCTGGAACACTTGCTGAATGTTTTCTCTCACAGGGATCATGGCTCAATCTCATTCACCTAAATCCCATACAATGTGCTGCCCGCAGGACGGAAGTATTCAGTTACCAGAAGCAAAGAGGATGGATATGCAGTAGCCATAAGCAACAGGTGCCCAGCTGAGTTCTTGAGCCCCAAGCCCTCTCTGATAATGGTTTATCTCTGCACCGAGGGCGGGATGAGTCTCCTGAGGGGAGGGTCCATCAAACAACTTCAAAGAACTGGGGAAGGCTGAGATGAACCACAAAGCAGTACATTTTAACCTAATTATAAAGACTAATTTCCTAGATCTTAAGGGAGCACTAAAAGGTGATTCTTTTCCTCAGACTGAATGGGTACCTTACACAGAGAACATGGACTCACCTACCAGGTATGAATAAAACAAAAGCAAGATGGGGAGGTAAAGGAAGATTTCTAGTCCTGGGGAGAGTAGGGGCGGCTATTCTCACCATCTCAGGTATGTTGACAGAAAAGGGAGGTACAGCCTGTCTCATCCCAGCCCCCTGAGGCCCTCCCTGGAGGTCTGGTCCACCTTGAGCTGTTGTGGGACCTGCAGTTTCCATCAGGTGCAATGGCAGTGGCACAGAGAATCACTGTGGTGACCATGAGAATCCGTCCTGCAGCCTCCCAACTCCAGGGCGGGAGATGGAACAAGACCCACCTGCTGTGTTCTGAATCCCTTGCTGTGTTTGTGCTGAGGCCACTCTTCCTGTGGGCTGCTCCTGGCCAATGTCTGAGAGACATGGGACTCCTCTGACTGGTGACTTTGACTTGAGGACTCCCCGATGACCCTGCCGAACTTTTCTTAGACTGCAAAGTGGCTTAGGACACTTGCTTTGCACATGTTCTTCTAATCAATTCCCAGTAAACTCCTGTATGTCTATATATCTGTTTCCTATTGTTGCTTTAACAAATTGCCAGAAACTTACAGTTCTGGAGGTCAGGAGCCCAAAATGGGTTTCACTGGGAAAAAATCAAGGTGTCCCAGGGCTGCATTCCTTCTGGAGGCTCTAGGGAAGAATCTGTTTCCTTGCCTTGTCCAGTTTCTAGAAGCCACCTGCATTCCTTGGCTTGTAGCCCCTTCCTCCATCTTTAAAGCCAGCAATGTAGCATATTTCAATCTTTCTCTCTGACTCTGACCCTCCTGCCCGCCTCTTATAAGGACCCTTGTGGTTATATTGGGCCCATCTGGATAATCCAGAATAATCTCCCCATCTCAAGATCCTTAATCACATCTGCAAAGTATCTTTCACCAAGAAGGGTTAACATATTCACAGGTTCCAGGGATGAGGAGACGGATATCTTTGGGGGCCCTTATTCTGTATGCCACAATCTACTGAAGCCTTACCCCCAGGAGTCAGCTATTCTAGAAGACTTCTCTCACTCTTGAGTCAAAAGCAACTAAAAGCAGCTATTCACATCTTTGAAACACATAATTTTAGTTTTGTCATATGATGTTGTATTATTTAATACATCACACTGCACTGCTCTTATTTTCTTATTTATGTCCCCTGAACTAGATGGTGAGATCCTTGGGGTAAAGTGTCGCATCTTACTCATCTCTGTGGCCCCCAAACCAAGCAGAGTCAGGCACAGCTTAGGTTTTAGTAAATATTCACCTGAACTGAAGAATACACTTTGCAATGTGTAGATTGCATTTTGAATATTTCCAAGATGGGGCAATCCGTTAAAAGATCATTTGTAGAGTGTCCAATATGTAGGACCAACCAGACAGAAGGCCCATGAAACAGGAAGAAATTTGGGGAGATATCAAAGTGTAGCCTCATTTAAAATGTTGGCTGGGAGCACCAAGGCAAGTGGGTGTGCTCCCACATAGCGTCTTGGGGCAGTAACAACTTATTGGAGTTGCTGGAACATAAAATTCCAGTAGCAGCAGAGCCGAAAGATGATGCTGGAGGGAAAAAATGAAAATCTGTGCCAGAGCCTTCTATGTCTTACTAAGCAGTCGGGACTCTGTTCTGTAGCCAATAGGGAGACATCGTGGGTTTCTAAGTTGAGTGAGGTGATCAGGTTTACATGTCCTGAGGCTGCAGTGTGAGGAGAAGAAGGCGGACTGAGGGCAGGCAGGGAGATTGGAATGGTTCACGAGAGCAATGCTCATGTTCTGGGTTGAGGCAGTGAGAACCAGGATGGAGAGGCAGAGCTCCCTGTCCAATACCATGTTTACTGAGGGAGCGGCTGTGCCAATTTTTGCTCACCATTTCACCCCAGCCCCTACAAACGGTCAGCCATATAGTGAATACCAATAAATGTATATCTGCTGAATAAGTGACAGAAGTGATTTTTGTGAGATTAAAAAATAGTACTGGTGGAACTCAGTGATTGGGAAATGTACAAATAAAGATTCTACAACCGGTTGGAGAGCATAGGAAGGGAGCTAGCTATGAGGTTAGTTTCAACTGGATATATTTGCCATCAGATAATGACTTGGAGTGTGTGTGTGTGTGTGTGCTGGAGGTGGGCTTGGGGGCACAGCAGTCCCTCCCTCCTGGTTTCCATACACCAGATCTTCCATGCTTCCTGCCCTTTGACCTTTGAGGTTCCTATCTCCTGGCCCCTCCTCGCCCAGCTCATCTCTCTGGGCTAATTCTCAGCTACTCAGGTTTCTAGTCCTAGCCTACCCCGAAGGGCATCGTGCATTGCATTCCTTCTCCAGCCCACTCAGGGATTCTCAAATGTTCCCTCATTTCCATACTCCCAACATTTGCCAGCAAATTCATTTGGACTCATTTTTAATAAGCTCCTGGGCGCTTGGCTCAGACCTTAAATATTTTACTTGATTTGTGTTTGAGAGGGGAGAAAAAACCACAAACAAACAAAAAATGATAGCCCTATATAAAATGACAAATATTTATTGGACTTTTCAAAATGCACCCAATACTTTTAAAGGCCTCTGGGAAAATATTAAATTAAAAGCCGTCTGTGCATTAAATAACCTGTGAAATCAACCACTCTTGGTACATAAAGCTCGATATCCCCCATTGGTGTGTATGGGTTTAGACCATATGGCCACCACTGTCTTTATAAACAGAGAAAATAGTGATGAAACATTGCCTACATCTCAATGATTCTTCCTCATGGGCCAATTAAAAAAAACTCCCACCCACCACTTTCTTTCTTCCCTCTCGCTTCCGTATGTGACTTGCCTCTCCGTAATTCAATAGACTTAGGGAAATTGATCTACGAAGAGATTTTTAAATCTATAATTTTGCCACAGCTGGGAGAATTTGAATAGCATAGTTGACCAAATATAATTCTCATCTCTGAGGCTCACCCATGATATGTCAATATTTCAGAAAGGAGAGAAACCGACATTTATTGAGCACCTACTGTGTGCCAGGGATTGAGCTAAGTGGCTTTTTGATCCATTCTTATTTCATCTTCATCTTTTTTCTAGCAAAAATATTATTATCTCTGTCTTATAGAGTAGAGGAAGGCAGCTCAGGAAAGCTAAGTGCCTTGTCCAGGATTACACAGAAGTGGGAAAAGCAGCATTCAAGAATTCAAACTGATGTCTGTCACCTACAGAAGGAGTGGTTTTAGGAGTCAGCACAGTGACAATCATTAGTCACTCCAGTAGTAACTGTCCCTCTCTCATCTGGTCTGCAGAGCTTCAGCTCAGCCACTGCACGCGCCGGTTAAATGGAAGCAAAGTTGCCACATGCAAGAGGGAGAGGAGCCTTCTCTTCAGCAGGCCACACTTTCAGTGATTATCACCCTTCAGGAATTATTGTCTTGTGGCTACATTTAATGGGAATGGTTTGGTGTTTCAGTTAAGTGTGATGTTGGCTTGTGGTTTCAGATGGTATATTTGTTTCTCAGGGCTGCCCGAACTAAGTACCGCAAACTGGGAGGCTTAAAACAACAGAAATTTATTCTCTCACAGTTCTGGATTCCAGAAGTCCAAAATCAAGGTGTTAGTAGCGTTGATTCCTTCTGGGGGCTCTGCCGGGGAAACTGTCCCAGGCCTCTCCCCAGCTTCTGGTGGCTGCCGGCAACCCTGGGTGGCTTTTCCTTGACTTGTAGATGCATCACTCCATTCTCTGCCTCCATCTTCACATCACCTTCTTCTCTGCGTCTCTGTGTGTCCATTTTTGTCTCTTATAGAGACACTTTAACTGGATTTAGGGCCCACCCTAATCCATCCTGGTAGTTACATCTATAAAGACCCTATTTCCAAGTAAAGTCCCATTCTGATGTTCCAGGTGGACATGACCTTTTTGGAGGATGCTATTTAACCCATTAAAGATGTATATTGTTTACGGTATTTAGAAAATATTTCAAAAAAGTACGATCAGCGTTTAGTGCTTAATTTCATTAAATATCTTTTTGGCTTTCTTTAAGACGTAAAATGTCTCTCTGACAGATTGAAGAGGATCAATCTATTAATAGACTCCCCATTATTAAATCATACTTTTATGATGGATTGGAGTTCTCCTTAGTGTGTTGTATTATTTAAATGCATTGCTGGATTCAATTTGATAATATATTATTTAGAATTTTTACATTTATATTCCTAAATGGGGGTGAATTATAGACAGTCCTTTGGAGTATTTCAACTGAGTTGCAGAGTCATTCTAGCTTAAAACCAACTGGGAATTGTCTACCTTTTTTATATGTTCTGGATAAGATTACACATTGTGAGAATTAGTTAATCCTCGAAATTACTTGCCTATTAATTCTTCTGGCCCCAAGGCCATTTTACGTAAGTGATGGCATGAAGCTTTTTTTTTGCAATTCTATTCAAATAAATAGTTATTGATCTAAGCACGTGGATCAGTTTTGATAGCCTCCTAGAAAATGTTTTAACAATTCGCTGCGATTTTTCAAACTAATTAGTAGAACGTCATACAGTGTTCTCTTCCAAAAACCCTGCCCCACTTCTTGTACATACGTTGTGCTTTTCTATTTTCCTCTATTTTTTTTCTATTACTTGACTTCCCAGAGTCCATTTTATTTTCTTTCCTGCCACCCCAATGTATCAGCTCTTAGACGTTTTGATTAGTTATGTGTTTTTTCTGTTTCTTAATTTACTAAGTTACCATTACTTATATTTTTCCCTTTATTTTTCCACTGAAGTGAAAACAGATAACGTATGTATATATACATACACACATATGACATATATAACACATATACATATATAACATTTAAAGTTTTAAAAAATTTTTCATATACCTAATATTTAAACGTCTCACGTATCTATGTATAAATGTATAAAACAGTTAATCTCTGAATCTGCTTCTGACCACAACTTTTAACACATCTCATATGGATTTATTCATTATGTATTGGCATCTTATATGTTATTATAATCCCTATCTACTTCTAAGTATAGGTGCAAATTTTAATTTTGATCTTTCTCTGACCCATGATTTATTTAAAGGTGCACTTACTCAAAACAATTGCAATTTTTGTTTTAATCTTTTGCTCTACATTTCCAATCGTATAACTTTGTGATTAAACGATAGTGCTTGAATGACTTGTATTTTTGGAACTTTTGTGCAGATATGCCAAGGACATTTCAGGGGAAAAAAGGTATTCTCTATAAGTAGAGCACACAATTATTATATACCCTTTATATCAATCTTACATGTTAATTAAAATGTTCTGTATCCTACTTAAATTTTCACCTCCTTGATCTTTCAGAGGGTGTTAGTTTATGTTGTTTCAGTTAGTTACTATTTGGTGAGGCACTAGTTAGACACTAAGTTGGTTAGTATCCTTGGTCTCTTACCAGGAGAGATTTACGGCTGGAGACAATACCATCGGTGGTGAGTTCATATCTCCCACAGTTTTGTCAATTTATACTTCTATTTTTAATAATTTTCAATTTTATATTTTAAGTCTATTATTTTTCCCGTAGAGGTACATGACTATTACTTTAAATTTTCATAATTCCTTTGTCTATACAAAGAAAGCGTGTTGCTACTACTTTAATGCATTTTATAATTAATTCCAGGTTGTCTACCTGATATTAAGTTTCATCCCCTATTTCTCACTCACTTGTGGTTGCCTGCTGTATACCTGCATTCCTTCCTGGAGGTGGAGGAGAGGCATGTTCCACTAACATTTCCCCACAAACTGTGTGTGTGTGTGTGTGTGTGGCATATATGCAGGTATACAGCAGGTGTCACAAATGAGTGGAAATGGGGGCTGGAAATGACTGTCAGGTAGACAAAGTCAAATTGCCAATAAAATGCATTAAGGAGTACAGGCAATAGTCTCATTTTGTAGAGACAAAGGAATTATCTGAATTCAGTATAATAGTCATGCAGCTCTATGGGTAAAATAATACACTCAAAATATATAAAATCAATTCATTAGAAATAGAAGTAGAAGTTCACAAAAATGTGGGAGTTATGAACCCTCATGCCCAGTGTGTGCAACTTTCCAACAGAGGAAAGAAATGGGGGCAAGACGAACCTCAGCAGTCGTTTCCGTGTTTTACGAGACAGACTGTTCATTTCCTGCTACCTTCTTTCAGAAGAAGCTGTTGGTGAGACCAGGGGACCCCAGCGACCACTCTTCTGAGAGCTGAGTTCCTTTGCCCTGTGTTCTGTGGGTCTGCATTCTGCTTCAGCGGGTTAGGGTGTGCACAGCTAAAACGAAAATTACTACCAGGACAGGCACATCACGCATCGGTGACATCTGTGTTCAAGCTGACTCTGGGGGCCGTATGGGATGTCTTTGGAATCCACTGTGTTTTGGAAGACATTTGTGGAAAAAAGAAATAATAAGTCATGCCACCTTACCACTCATTATTCATTCATTAAACTTTTATTGAGCAGCTATTATGGCTAAATGAGTCCAGCCCTAAAAATAGAAAGGTGAATAAAACAGACATGGCCCCTGCACTCCCTCCTGGGACGAAAAGCCTGTCCCTCAGGAAGATAAAACAAATAGAGCTGTGGTGGCAGGTCACCTGTTTGCAAGAATCACCCTTGCAGCGGGGGAGAGGGAGCAGAGATGGAGTCTTCGGATTCCTTTACATCTTGGAGAAGACAGTGTGGAGAGATGATTTTTGTGATGAGGAATTGCTGGTGAGAACAGTGGTGTGACAGAAAGTGTCATAGCCTTGGGCTAAGGGAAAATCAGCAATTAGCCAGAGAGAGATGTGCCCCACCCACAAAAAAATTGAAGATGGAAAAAAAAAGTCCCTTAATTTTTATATATATGCTAAGGAAAGGGAACACTGTGAGGAGTGACCTCCTTTGCCCTGGGTACAAATAAGACTACAATGTATCGACACGTCCTGGCAGACAGAATTGAGAGCACGGGGAAAGTCCTGAGGTTACATTTTTCTTTTTGAAGAATGCTGCCAAATTGCTAATTTGGACTCACGTTCTTTTTCTGCAACAGAGCTTTCTCCGACCTCGAAGGAGCTAGGGTGTAGGCAACTGAGTGTCTTAATGTTTGAGAATTGCCAACTCTGCTTCTCCTCCCATAACTCTCGGGTGGATTGGTCCATAGGGTTAAATGGCTCATTGCAATTCCGCAACGTGGCTTTTATGTGCAATTAATGTTTGTTAATTTGGTTAAATGTCAAAGTACACTTTTTTGGGGGGAAAAAAAAGTTCCTGCAATACAACCTCCACCCTCGAACCCTTTAAATACCGAGGGGTGAGATGTTATTCTCAGACAAATGCAGAGGCGGTCATATTCAGCATCTGCTTGAAATTGAATGGACGATACCTCAGTTAAATGTCCCTCTTGAGGGAAGAGACAATAATATGTCAGCACATCTGAGTTTAGAGCCCAAGTTAAGGGATAGTGGAGAAAACCCACTGGAAAAATATTGCCTTTACTACCTGGCCCCTAAAGAAGAAAGAAGGGCTTTGACTCAATTATTGGCCCACTTGTTTTCATCCGCCATATTTTTGTTCCCTTAATATTTTAATATTTTCCCCTTATGTCTGCGTCTTGTGTGCTCTGGGTATTTTTTTGAATCTTTGATGTATCCATATCTATGTATGCTGGTTCTGTTTGTTTGGGTGCTAGAGGTTCAGAGATAGTTACTAGGTCCTCTTTATAGCGACTATTTTTATTAGTAAAGTTTGCCATGCATTTATGTAAAATACACGTAGTTAAAATATACACAGTAAAAATACAAATAGGCTAAAGCGTGTGACTCCTCAGCCCTGGCACGTAACGGCCACTAAAGTAGAAAAATGGTTGTCTTTTCCAAAGTCACAGGGAAAAAGTAGATTGAAGGGTCTCAGTCTTAGAATTTCTGTCATACTTTTTTTTTTCCTTAAGAGTTTGATCCTTGCTGTAGCCTCGTGTGGGTTAAATTGAACTGCTTGCGTGCTGTGGTTGGAACTTAGGTGTGACTTGTGGATGTCCTATATGTTTTTAATTCTATCTTGTCCTCTTTTAAAAAATCATGCTCTTTGTACTGTTCCTCTCTCTTGAATCTCCTTGGTATAGTGCAATGATTAAGTTCTGTCTGCCCCACACACTGCCTACTTGTCCTGCGGGGTGTAGGAGGTTAGGTCAAAATCCTTCTAAGCCTTAGAGAGATACTCTCTTCCTTTTGTTGTACCAATTGCCATACACTCGTCGCTCCTTCCTTCCTTATAACCTCAGAAGGAAAAGACCCCCAGGGCCAAGATGTGGGATCTAAAGAGACCTGCTTTAGTTTGCTTCTCAGGTCAGAGGGACAAAGGCCATCCTAGTGGCTGTTCCACATCAGGAAGGACCTCCAAAAGCCAGCTGATCATAAAGAACATTTATTTTCTTGATATGTTCTCTTTTCAGATCATCCTCAGAAATCCATGACAGTGGCTTGTTAATGATTCTCGGTAGGGCCAGCTCCATGAGCCTGTGACCTGAGCATTTGCACGGGTCCCCATGCTCAGAAGGGCTCTGCCCTTGGTTTAATGCTCTGCTGTTGCCATCTTAAAAATTCTTAATAATCTTTGAATAAGAGGTCCCACATTTTGATTTTTCACTGAGTCCCACAAATAATGAAGCCACTCTTGATTCTCTGTAGAGGATTCTGACCTTTGCTCTTTGCATATCATCAACCTAGCAAATATCATTGGCCAATAAAGGGGAGTTCCCATCCTCCTCATCTCGGGGCCGGGGGGGGGGGGGGAGTCAGGGATACCTATGTAATTCCCTGGGCCTGGGAGAATGCGTTAATATTCCCCAGAGTTCAAAGGGGAGAGTTAAGTTCAACAATGATTTAGCTTAATGTGCCAAAGGATTTACAATTACATTGGGTGGTGACCTCATTCACTGATAGCAACGTTTTTATGAATGGAAGGGGGCAAGGGCCAAGGTACTTTTCAGTCCCTGGAAATCAGTCCTGGCTTATCTGGGAAGCTCTCTGGATTTTGTGGCCCCTGGATCCTTGAAGGTTGCATCCCTTTAGGTTTTATATGTCCTGTGTCCTCCTACGTTTTTGCAACCCAAAATTGTCCTTTCTCCCAGTGTTATTCCAAACTTTGCAGAAATGACCTGTGAATTTCACCCAAAGCATGTACCATTGCTTCTCGTGGGACATGCTATGTCTAGGAACTAGACCTTTCATTTTTCCTGTATCTTTGTTCCAAACCTTTAGTTGGAGCTCCATTGCCTGCTGGAAACAAACAAAAAAACCCCCAACACACTCCTCCTCAGCCAGGCATTCAAGACACATTTCAATCTGGTTATAAATTTGTTTTTTTATAGAAGTCCCCAACCTCAGGGGTAAGGAGGACGTTTTGCTAGAGTTGGAGAAGATAAATTATATGTTCTCTGAGAAGAGTAGCCAGCTTGGTGGTATAGTCAACGAGACTTATATTTGAAAATGGGCAGGCAGGTTTGTGGAGAGAACTGACTAGCTGGCTTTTCATCCTGGAGGCATAAGCCTCGATCTCTCTCTCTCTGACTGTACTTTGATTTCCTTTTGTGTGTGATGAGATTTTAATTGGGTTCATGAAGGAAAGAGAGGAAATGACCCCCCTCCAGCAGAATGCTCTATTTTCAAATTCCTACTTAGTGGGTAGAATTCTGGGCAGGATTGCGTTTGTTTATTTCTTTGGTTTTCACCCAGTTCTTGATTTGGTGGAGGAGTGAATTAAAAAATTCATTTTTAAAAATACCACACTGGTCTGGATTCACTGTCTACCCTACCCACGGCCTCTCTTTCCAGAAAATGGAACTGTGGGATTGGAGAAAGAGTCTTGGGAATGAAATTGCGAAGTCGGGTTTCAAGTCCCAACTGTGTGAGTAGCTGTCAAGTCTCATCTTCCCCATACTTCAGAAGGGGCGGGGTGAGGTTTACGCATCACAGAGTGGCTGTGCTGGTTAAGGATACATCTGTGAAAACTCCCTAACCTAGTGTCTTGTGCATAAGAGCTGTTCAAATTCTATTTAGTCAAACCAGAGCAGAGGCGTAACTCTGTGTTAGTGTTTCTATTGTTATTAAATGTCCTTTTGGCAGGAAACTAGGGTAGACCAAATTCTGCTTCATTTGCTCACCTATACTCCCTGTGAATTTTCTAAGGGAGATATATATATATATATAGGATTGTAACAAAAAAACTCCAAATTACAATAACTGGTGTTTGTGCCCAAACCTCAGTGCAGGGAAACGTGGTGAGGTGGAGCATGCAGAAGTCCATTTTACTAAGATTCGGCTTAAACAGGTTCTAGACCAATATAACACACCTACTAGTCCGGAGAGGAGGTAAGCAGAGAGCAAGAAAGAAGCTGCTTGCTCCAGCCTGCAGCTGAGCAGCAGTGCTGGTTGGCAAAGGAATGAGAAAGGGCAAGATGGCCACCGTCAGCCTCCAGTATGGAAGTTAGTCTGGTCCTACAGGAAGGACAGAGCAGAGAGAAAGAGGGAGAGCCAGGGTGAGAACGAGAGGGGGTCGTACATACAACGGGCACTCCAGTGCACAGTGACCCCGACCACAAACAAACAGGGCGAAGGCAAATATTGGTTTAGGGTCTGGCAAATCCATAGCAAATCTTCCTCCTGGGGGAAGGAGCATTTCAAAGAGGAGGATTAGAAGAGCTTCACCTCCATCCTAACAGCCCTTCAGAGGCCACTACTTGTAGATTTGATTTGATGTCTCTCAAGGGAAACTTAGATTTTTACGTTCACGGGAGAATTCTACAACAGATCCCATTCATTGGGGTCTTAATTGCCTCTCCTGAATAGAAGAGGGGCACACTTTAGGCCTTCATGGAATTCCAAACTCAGATTCCAAGAAGAAAATTGCATTTGTTCATGTAATAAATAATAATGCATTTGGACCTGGCAACCCCCAGGCATGGCTGCAGAAGATATATAATACAATTAGCCATTGCTGGGAGTTGCCAGCTGACAATGGGGCAAGATTTATGTGTTTGCTTTATCCATAAGTACAATTTTATTTGATAAGTACAGTCCAAAGATATAAAGAATTAATCCAAGGTCTGGATTGTGGAATATTTCCTCTGTAATATTAAAATAAATATTACCCGTCTATCCAATTACATAAAATTATGTTAATAATATCTTCTTTGTTGTTGTTGTCTGCCTGTTTCATCTTTGTAGCCAAAGAGTTTATTAAAAGCAGTGACTGGCTTCCTTTCAGAAAGAAGTAGATTTTTTTTTTATCATCTTAGTCAGAAGAGTACAATTATTTCTTTTTAAAGAAACACCCCTGACTGGGGAGGAGGATCCGGTTTTCATAAGACAAACTTTGCTCTGAACTCGCTTAACTTCTAGCTCCTCCCTTATGGCAAACTTGAACTTTTAGGAATAGCAAAGTCACACTCTGCTTTGAATGTGTGTGGGATTGGGAGTATGTAGAAGTGGGGGTGGGCGTTTGATCGTTTTGAAGGATTCAAAACAACTCGGCTATAGGGAGTGGAGGCTGCAATGTGAGAGGGGGGAGGGGCAAAGGTTTGGAGATGAATTATTTTCTCAAATGCCCGCATTAGACCCAGGCATTCAGTGTGTGTGCTGGTGGCTATTTATTAAGAGTTTATCCTAAGCCAGGGATGGCATATACAGACTCTGCCAAGGGACTTAGAACCTGGGAGAGAAAGCAAGAAGTGATGTAAAAATTGAAGTGTGCACTGGGCTCAGATAGAAATAATAAGGTCTACTCATTCACACCGACGTGCACAACAAACACACACTTGCCATCTGCTTGCTTTAGGTCACACTGTACTAAAGGTGTGGTCCATCGTCCCGTGCCAATGTGCAAACTGCTGGTTATCATCCATGGTGGAGAAGCACAGAAATCGAGAGTGGGCATCTAGAAACGTTTATAGCAATTTGACGCCATCATCATCTGTCTGTGGAATTTAATAGTAATAATGATGAAAAATTTTGCCTTGTAGCTTCTGTTTCATTGTTTCGGTTGTATCATTTTCTGGGGATTAATTTTTGTTAATTGGAAAGACAATGAATTGGAAAAAAAGAAAAAGAAAATTGGGTTTTTCACTGGATGATTTGAGAAAGCACAGGTCTTAATGGATAAAACTTTTTCCATCCACAGAGCCCACTGCAAAAATTAAAACACAGCAGAGCCTCAATAAATGTTGCTTCACCTGACATGAGCTTTGAAGACGACGAACACCTGTGCTAACCCGTACCTTCTGCTGTCGGGAAGGGAAGGAAGAGAAAGAAACTAGGATTTAACACAGTATCCTGTGCCCCAAACAGGCGTATATTGAGGCCTCACAACAATCCTTTGAGGAAGTATAATTAGAGACGTTTTACAGAGGAGAAACCCCAGGACACACAGGTCACGCAGCTCGAAAGGGGCGGAGCTGGGTTTCAAGCCCAAGAGCAGGTTCTTTCTTTTTCTTGACTTGCCTCTGCTCAGCTGAGACTCAGAGAGCAGGTGTTCTCATGCCCACTCTGCTCCCGGCACGTGGTGAAGCACCTTGCAGGCATTCTCTCAATAATGCCTCCAGAAGCCTCGCAACTTGTTTAGCTCCTTACAGATGAGGAATCTGAGTCATGGAGATGTTAACTGATGCAAGAAATACCAGACCAAGCAGTGTCTGCCATTGATTCTGTTCAGTGGGAGGCAATATGGCCCAGCAGTTCATTTCTTAGGTTTTAGAATCAGACTGCTTTCATATCCACCAAGTATAAGGGGTGGCACGGCTGCTGTGTACAGCTGTGCAGGCTGTGCACTATACAACATCCAGGGCCACCATTGACACCATTCTCTATGTCCTGGAGCCCCCTGGAGTTGTGCAGTGTATAACCTGCACGGCTGAATCCACGGGCCTGGCTGGGAAAGGCCACAGGGTTTGAAACCTGCTGTTCAAAATAGTCCCAGATGCACTTTTCAGAAAACACACCGAGCTCTGCCCTGCTCTCAGCAGAGAGAATGCCTCTGCACACTCCCCGCCCCGGGTGCCCGTATTGTCCTGGCCCTGGTGCAGGTCAGCGGTCAGAAACAAAGCAAGATGAGCTTGTGATACGTCCTTTGTCAGCCATTTAATCTCTGGCTGGCTGTGCTTTCGTGAAATGTGCAAGTAGATTACGGGCTGTGAAACGCTATAGAGCTCCGGTGGGTAACGATTCAAACATAGCAAACGCTGCCAGTGCTAATAAAGGAAGCATGAGGTCATAGGAAAACTTACTCACGTTTCAGCTACTCGCTGTTTCAGAAGATCCAGATTCCCCGAGCAGAGCAAACACGCATTTATCCTTATTGATATCTGCACTGGCCTCTTAGAGAGACCCGGCACGGAGGAGGCATTCAATAGATGCTGACAAATGACGGAAGGGACGAAGAAACGAAGGGAAGGTTAAGTGATTGAAACAGCGAACCTGCAGGGATGGCAGAAAGCAGGAACTTGCTGCCTGGCTGTCGTGTTTTTGGAAAGTTAGAGAGGTGTAGATTATATAATGGTGCTTCTTGGTGTGTAATTGTCATGGAAACCAATGTTTATTGAACCCAATTGTATGTGGAGCGCTGTGTGAAGGGCTTGTCTGTGTGCTAGTTCATTTAAACCCTCATCAACCTCACAGTGTAATTACTATGATCCCCATCTTACAGGTTGAGTAACTGGCTTAGGGTCACACTGGTAAGTGACAAATATAGGATTTGAACACAGTCCCACATGACTCCAGAACCTACACTTTTCTGTCATATTTGTTAAGCCAAGCAAAACTGCCCCAAACTTGCATAGAGAGAAACTTCCTTTCTGAAATCATGGGGTTTTCAGGGTGTTGGTTTTTTTCCCCCTTGTCCCTGTTGGTAGGTTCTTGCCTTTCCTGAGGAAGCCTTTCTTCTCCACATACCTGGGGAGAGCCTTGGCTCCAGGAGGGGGGCACAAGGCAGAACCGTGGGTCCTGTTACACAGCCGGCTCAGCTCCAGGTTTTGTTCCAGCGTCAATGTACCACTGCTGCCTGGAAGGGCCTCATTCTTGGATACAGGGCTGAGATAATGGCCGAGAAGGGCTATCGATACATCGATGTACACAAGTCAGAAGATCCTAACCAGAACTTTCTTAGGAAAGAAGGAAGGAAAGAGAAAGAAGAAAGAAAGAGAAAGAATAAGATAATAAAAGTTGATCATTGAATTACTGGATTCATCTTTTCCTTCAACGATTAGTGGTGGAAAATACTGGGGACAATTAGGATTCAGAGTGATGAAAGAAGAGAACAAACATCACTTCTTTGTCCTGCCATTTGATGCCATTGGATACCGAGGTGGGGCTGCAAACCGCTGTCTTGTGTTACTGTTGTTAATTTTACTTCCAACCTCTGGAAGTCTGAGGACCAGGCCTGGAGAGGGATGTGGTTGCGGAGAGGGAGGAAGGGAGGGCAGGGTGTGTAGGTCAAGGGGGAAGAGGAGACTCGCCAAGTGTCAACATCATTCAGTCTTTCAACCTGTCAGCTTGGTACCACTGCTTCTGCCAAGGCCTGGAGCTTTCCCTGTGGCCCGCACGTCACCTCGAATCTTACTTTAGGTTTCCAGGGCATAGCTTATGAGCCCCCTCCCCCTCCTCTCCTGCTTGTATGCTGACCCAGCATCCTCTCCTTTCACTGCTCGGGTGGCAGGGTGAGGGCAGACCTCCTGGGTTCTGCGGCCTCACATCATAGAGGGCACCGTGCCGAGTCCACAAATGGGGGGCAGCTTGACAATCCTGAGTCCTCCTCCTTCCTGTGCTGCTGAAGGAAGGCAAGGCCCCGGGTGTGGTAGATTGTCAGTGCTGTTAGTTTACTTAACAGTAAATACTTGTAGGATTTGAAGACAGTCAACAGAAAGTTGCTGGGCATGGCCAGTGGGCCTCTTATCCACTGATGCTGCAGGGAGCCTGGAAGGCCCCAGGAATCTCAGTTTGCCCTGCCCAGTGCTCGTAGGGGATTGGAACATATTGCCTCTCTGTTTTATTTCCTCAGACTGCATTTTAAAGCTGTCTCTCAGAGCTTTGTAATGCTTAGCCACGTGCGATGTCTTCTTGTGTTTTTACTGTGGGTTCTTAATCCTGAGTTCTTAAGGGTTCCAGAACAGCATGCGAATGTGCTCTGTATTCAAGGCCCATGTTGTGGCCAGAATACTCTAGCTTTCTGCCTGCTAATGGCTCCTGAAAAGCCCACCTTCTGCCCCTTGCTTGGTGGGTAGGTGCTGAACAGGTTACTATTAGAACCATCCTCTTTTCCTCCAACCAATGATTTGGGGAAAAAAAAAAATCCCATAGTTGTTTAGGGTGAAATTCTGCCTCCAAACAACTCAGGATGTCTGGGGCCTTCCTATCTCTTGGATTTAATCCTCCAGAAATTTTCTGAATAAACCTTCCAGTCATCCTTCCATGCAGTTGCCAAAGCAACTGACCAAGTGTTTATATGCTGATTATAAACTTGAAAAGGCACATAGGATCTGGTTCACAGGACTTGAGGGCCAAGTCCTTCACTCTTTTGATTTTCCCAAGCACATTTGGGCATGTTTGGTGGGGGAAAGGTGCCTGCAATTGTTCTGCTATTCCTCCCAGGAAGAGGTGGAATCTCATTCCCCTTCCCTTGAATCTGAGCGGCCTTAGTGACTTGCTTAACCAATGGAAGGCAACAGAAGTGATGGGGACATCCAGGCCAGTCATAAAGAAGCCTTGCAGACTCAGGCCCGACCTCTTAGAACCCTCACCCTGGGGATGCTCCCTCTGGGAACCCAGGTGCTAAGCCCCAAGGAGAGACATGTGCAGGTGGTCTATGTAGCAGCCCAGATGAACTCCGAGTCAGCAGCCAGCATCCTTCCCAGCCCAGGCTTCAGGCTTGTGAGTGAAGGCACCACCTTGGAAATGACCCTCCAGCCCCTGTTGCCCAGTGGGTATCATTCCAGGTAAGAGATGAACCACCCGGCTAAACCTGTCCTGAAGTTCTTATCCACAAAATTGTGAACAAAATAAGATGGCCTTTTATTTAAAGTGGTTTGGTATATAGCAATAGGTAACTAGCACACTTGAACAGAAATTTTAGTTCTTGGGAATCCCAGGTGCTGAGATGAGTCGATCAAGGAACCTAATCATAGGAGAAGAGGAGCAAGGGGCTCTATGCTACCTGTTTGCAATTTCTCTGTCACCTAATCTTCACTTACCTCCTCAGTTCTTGCAATCCAATGAAGCTGATTAACTGATTTCCCCAATTAGCATCCCATCTGGGTATCTTTTCTAGCTTTGAAGTGGCTTTAGAAAATGCAGAAGCAGAGATTTTGAAACCTGGGGTGGTCCATACTTGGAGTTGAATCCTTGCTGGGTTTTACTGGATGAATCTGTGTGATCACAAGGGCAGAGAGATGAATGAGGCAGGTCTAGCCTTAAAGAGTTCCAGACTGCACGCAAAGGGAATATGGGTTCATTCTCATGTGCCAAATACAGCTTGGTGCAGCTTCCTGTAATCCAGTGTTGAGAAGATTTCTGAGGCTAATGCTGGGCTCAGTGGGAAAGAGCATTATTAGTAATTTGTGATGTCTGACATAGTTAGGAGTAGTTAGTGCTACACCTTGAGTTCCCAATAACTGAAGACCAGGGCTCTACCAATAACCACTGATTCTGATGCAAACTTTAGAAGGATTGTTTAGCTACTGAACTCATAAAGGATCGTCAGCTTTGGAAAATGCCTGAGAAAATTTCAGTAAATTATAGCTGTGGATCTTGGGAGCAAAGCCGAAGTAGTACTTGGTTTATCCACATAATTTGGCAGTCTAAATCCATCAGATTGGGGGTGTATGCACTCTTTGGGTTCAGAGAAACTATAAGGTGTGATACCCCTAATGAGATTTTATACTAGACTATAACCAAACACACACACACACACTCCGTGGTAGCGTAGCATAGTGGAATATGCTGGGCCTGCCATAACAAAATACCCCAGACTGAGTGGTTTAAACAACAGAAAATTATTTTCTCACAGTTCTGGAGGCTAAACTCCAAGATTAAGGTGTCAACAAGTTTGGTTTCTTCTGAGTCTTCTCTCCTTGGCTTGTAGGTGGCCGCCTTCTCACTATGTCCTCACGTGGTTGCCATTCGGTCTGTGAGTGTCTTTGTGTCCTAATCTCCTCTTCTTATAAGGCCACTAGTCATATTGATTTAGGGCCCCCCCAATGACCTCACTTGAACTTAATCACCTCTTTAAAGACCCTATCTCCAAATACGGTCACATTTTGAGGACCTTGGTGTTAGAGTTTCAACATATGGATTTTGGGGGGACACAGTTTAGCCCATAATACCTTGTTTTGAATTCTGGCTCTTTCTTTTATGGTCATATGACCACAAGTGAGTTATTTAACCTTCCTGAGCCTCAGTTTCGTTTTTTGCAAGATGAGAGTTAAAAATAATACTTAGCTCTCGAGGTTGATGTGGGGGAGTATGATAACATGAAACTGCTGTGCATACAAAAGATGCTTTGTATGTATCAGCTGAGGATGAAGAACCAACTACTCATTCCAACCTCGATAAACAGCTCCTGCTGGGATGGCTGAAATTAATAGCCAACATTTGTAGGATTATTTAGAGATTATAAAGATATTTTGCAGATACAGTTCATTCAATAATTTCAAAAATTATGCGATGATTATTATCGTAATTGTTATTAGCGCCATCATTACACTAATTAGACAAGTAGGAAAATACATTTTTCTCTCTCATTTTAGAGATGCAAACAGACCCATCGCGGCTGAGTATCTCATCACCGGTAATAGTTTTCATGACTTCAGGGACAGGTGGTGGATGGTCTTGCCATCCAAGCTCAACTATAGCTCTGAGGGGTCTGTGCTGCTCTTTGGATCAGGAATATGAGGGAGACCTAGATTGTCAACCAGCACTTGTTAGTTGAAGGCTGAGAGTTTATGGGGTTTGGCCTGCTCTTTCCACCTGGCTTTCCCATTGTAAAATGAGTAGTGCAGAAAACCCAAAGAGTCTTTAGGCATGCTCTATCTCCATTTCTAACTTCAGAATTTGATGCCAGTGACTTCTCATTAACCCTTATTGTAGAACTACCTCTGGCTGGCTGTGAAGAAATGCCTTATCAAAGTTCAAAACTGTTATCTTGAGGATGTCAATGAGAAGGAAAACAACATCTTATCACCTAGGAGCGAAGTTAATGTTTCTCCATTTATTTTAGCCCTTAGGTGGGGGATCAGAAGCTTTAAGGGGTACACGAGTCATGATAAGACCTTAGTATATAGCACATGTGACATGTGCTCTCCTCTGTGACATGTCACAGAGGAGTCTTACTTTGTTTGGGGCTAAAGAGGCCTCTGCTTTGGGAATAATTTTAAGGAAAGAATCAGTTTAGGGACTCTGTCCAGGGAATGTGGAGAGTTTGAACATGTCACAAGCTCATCATCACATGAAATATGGATGCCAACATCTTGTGTGAACCTACTGTGGGCTGGGCATGGGTCAGGCACTTTGCATACGTAATATTACTGAATCCTTCCACAAAGCTATGAGGAAAGGAAAGGAAAACAACTGTAAAACTTGACATATATATTCTTAATATGGGCTCTGGAGTCAGTCGCATTTAGGATCAAATCATGGCTCCATGATCAACATGTGATTGAAGCCAAGTAAACTAAGTTCGCCAAGCCTCAGTTTCTTCATCTGCAATTAGAGATGATGTAAGCAGAGTGCTTGACCTCAAGTCTGTTATATATTAAGAGCAGAGTGGGGCCAGCCACTCTACTTTGTACACGCTCCGCTTCGGCGGCCTGGGGTTCGCAGGTTCGGATCCCAGGCGCGCACCGACACACTGCTTGTCAAGCCATGTGTGGCGGCGTCCCATATAAAGCAGAGGAAAGATGGGCATGGATGTTAGCCCAGGGCCAATCTTCCTCAGCAAAAAGAGGAGGATTGGCAACAGATGTTAGCTCAGGGCTGGTCTTCCTCACACACACACACAAAAAATAGAGAAGAGTAATGGATAGCTAATCTTCATTACCATCATCATCATCACCATTATTACTATCATCACCATTATTACCATTACCGTCATCATCACCATTACCATCATCATCATCAATCATCACCATCACCATCACTGTCATGACCACCACCATCATCATCACCATCATCACCACCACCTTACCATCATCATCATTACCGTCATCATCATCATTATTACCATTATCACCATCATCATCATCACCATCCCTATCACCATCACCATCATTTCTATCATTATCTTCACCACTATAAGCCTTGATTATCCCCATTTTCTAGAAGACTCAGTGAGCTGAAGCTTGGTGTTATTTGGTATGGGAAATGTTTTTATGTTGTGCTAATACCCTGCTTTATATAACTGTTTTTCATAGAGAAGGTTATACCCTTTTCAACTACTTTTCAGTCCTAATTATCTGAAGGAAAATGTTACCATTTGGTGCTAATAGGACATTAATGCCTCTCTAACACTTGTTAACAAAGAGAAAGCAGACCTTAGGCTAGAGAACTCTAGATAGGGGATGTTATATGGCTAAAATTTTACAGTATGGCTTTTATTATGATTTCATGATATTTCCTTTTTATTTATAGCAAATAGAGTTTTACACTTAAAATGATTAAAGTTTCTTATATAATACGATTAAGGCAAAGGATAAAATAGTGAGTAGATTAAAAATAAGTAACAAATAGTACAGAATGTACATGGATATGACAAAAGTGGTGACGATGGCGCATGAATATGTGTAGACTGGAGTGTTGCCTCCAAAAAAAAATAAATTGATCTTGGCTCTAGGCTCAGAACTGTAGTGCTTTTCTATTTCTGCTCCTCTTGAAAAGCCTAGCACAGTGTCCACTGTGTCGGAATCACCCGGGAGAAGCTAACAGACATGCAGATTCCTGGCCCTGACCCAGTGGTGTCCCGGAACCAGCTCTTACCAGCTCACAGGAGCCGATGGGGCACATCTCTTCCCAGCTCTGTTCAATGACATCGCATTGGTAGCTGAAATCAGCCGCAGTGAGAATATTTACACCAGGAAATCAGCAAATGCCACAAATCATGGCTTTTTTTTTTTTTTTCTTCAAGAGAGCTGTTTGCAAAATTTAACAGCCTACTGACTGTCCCCATCCGAAACCTACTGAGTCAGAAATTCTAGGAGAAGGGCCCCAAATATCCACGCTTATGAAGCTACCACTCAGGTGATTCTGCTGCTCCATGGACATTTTAATCACTGCCTGGGAGCCTCAGAAACCCTCTGGACCTGCAACTTTTGCTTTCTCTAAGCCACTCTCCCTGCGATACCCCCAGGTGCTCTTAGCCTCTGTGCCTATGAAGGTTCAGCTATCGGGGAAAACGCTGCTGAGGCTTCTCTATCTGATGAAGCAGAAAGACGCTGGGCAGGGATGGAGAAAACTCTCATTTAAACACAAATAGCTGAAATAATTGCTGAGCAAATCTAGAAAATGACTGGCTAAGGAAATTGCTTTTTTGTGTAAAGTTTTTTTGCGTTTGCCCCTGATTGGAGGAGGGAAAGGGGGAAAGTGACTCCTTGAGAAAGTCAGGCTGACCATTGACTCCCTGGCCATACCTCCCGTGAGTTACCAGGCATTTCCTACAGCTTCGGGTCAAGGCTGCCTCTGCCTGCAGGGCCCCAGCTTCCTTTGGAGGCTCTGAAAGGATGGGAGGGGTTACTGTAAGACGCTGAAATATTCGTCTGGAGTTGCTGTTGCATTGGCTTCCTAGAGTCACGCTATATTACGTTGGGTATAGAATTCAGATCAACACACAGCCTGTGAAAGGGTGGTCTAATTTTCTTGCAAATAAAAGGCTTAGGGATGTCAGTACCCATGATTGAGCATCTCATATGTGTCGTTTATTGTGCTAAGGTGATTTTACTTAGAACAAAATCATAGCCATCTAGCACAGGAAGAGCATGCGAGGTACTGTTTCAAGCCCCTTTTTGTACATTAACTTAAACGTACAACCACTCTGTGAGGTGCATATTCTTATTCTCCCCTGAGGAGCGGAGGGAAGTCACTTTCCCAAAGTCACAGAGAGGGATTCCAGTGGCCAGTCTGCCCCAGGGGGCCAAACTCTTAACCACACAAATAGTCATTCTCTTTTGAAAACTGTGGAAATGACTGTGGTTGTGCTGCTGAGGAAAGTAAAGCTCCAAGAAGTTAAAAGTCTTGCACAAGATCGTACAGGGAGCTAGAAGGAAATAAAGAACTGAAAGAGAAGTAGACACATGAGTGTGACCATTTTGCATGTTGAGCAGCTGCTGCTCACACCCACATGGGATGGAATCTTCAGGATCACAAAGCCTGAGACCAGGGGTGACAGCGTGGGGTCCTGGCTGAAGTAACTCCTCGCTCTGTCAGGTTCTGGCTCCGCGACCCCAGCAAGTCATTCAACCTAAGGCTTTGTTCCCCTCCTGTGAGTGACCATTGTAATATTAGCCCCAGATACCATCTCAAACATTTAATAAACTCCCATGCACAGCCCTCCTAACAAAATTCCTGACAAAGCAGAAAAAAAAAATTTGTTGTTATTGTTGTTATTTCAACCCAAAGCTGGATGTTTTTGTGAGTTTGTTATCATGGCGATATAAAGGAAAATCCCTCAAAGCCTGGAGCCCGCCTGTCCCCAAGGTTAGTCCTCCCATAAGCCCTAAACCCAATCAGAGATTTCTTCCTGGCTGGAATCCCACAAACTTTAATGAGGCGGGGAGAGAGAGAGAGAGAGAGAGGTGATTGACACAACGTGGGGATGTTCTGGCCCTCCAAAGAGGCTGTCTGGACCACAGCAAAAGTCTGGCCAGGCCCCCCCCGCCCCAGGCAGGCGGAAGGGACATGTCTTATTGGTTTTATCTCCCCAGAGGAACTCGCTTATTTGTCACCACCTGGTCTGACCTTGAGGTTGACCCACTTGCCCTTTGCACAGCGACAGTCACAATGTGGAGCCAGCTGGGGATCAATTTAATCTCAGAGTGGTCCACTCAGACCCGGCGTAAACTCCCCTTTCCTGTCTGTCGGTCACAATGAAGGCTGCCTTGTCTCCCGCCGGACTGAGTAGACATATTGGTTTCAGTTTTTGATCTTAGAAATGTCAGCAGTTGCCCAGATGTAATGCAAGAAGCTGATGGGGCATCTTTTCATTCTTATTTATGTTTTAAAATACTTCAGAATATTATAAGCGTAATATTTGGTGATTGAAGACAATTTAGAAAATACGAATAAGCTAAAGTAATAAAAAAAATTTTTAACCACAAATCCTACCTTCCATAAATATAAGCCATAGCTCGATATTCTTAATTCAACTCCAGTTCTCTTATAAAGCAATGGAACAAGTGCTCATATAGTAATGGAATAAATAAATAACTACGAAATGCTAAGTGGTTAAACAGTCTCAATTTTGTTTCTTCAAAAATTCACATGGATGAAAATTTTGGACACTTGCCTTGAATTTTGAAAAGTACATACTTCTTAAGTAAATGGAAGATGTGGGATATTCACGGTCTTTGCCCCTCTCTGCTACCCACAGGGATGTCATATTCCAGAGTCTGAAAGGAAGGGATAAGGAGCATTTAGAAGCCTATTCCAAACTGAGTGTCTTCTTGGAAATTAACAATGGATTGGGACAAAGGCAGACTTGGGTCTGCTGGGCACAAAAGAAGGCTCTTTCCCACTCACAAATCCTTTCCCCAGACTTCTTGATCTGGAAAAAGAGAGGAAGAGAAAAGAGAAAGAGAGAGAGAAAGGAAGACCTGCACGTTGTCAAGGCTGGCGGGGAGGAGGAGAAACTAGCCCACAAGCCATCCATTGGCAACACCCTGGTAAAATCGTCATGATTCAGGATCTAGTTCTCATCTTTGCAAGCCCAGAATTATCATTGCCTTGCAGATGGAAAGGTTGATGTTGGCACAAATGGCCCAATTTCTAGCCCTTGACTGGTTTCAGGGAAAGCCAAATTGCAATCAGAAGATTGCTTGGTGAGTGTGCTATAAGAACAAAGTGAGTGGGTAATTGAAGCAGCTGGTTCTTTCAAGCTTAGCCTCCCATCTCCACTGAGAGGAGAGGGTGGCCAGGAAGTCTGGATGAGGAGACAGCCCGGCGTCAGACGTTGTCTTCCTATCTTTTCCATTTGCTGTGGTGCAGGATGTGGAGACAATAGATCCGGTAAATCACTTAAGTCTTCCTTGACTTGGTTTTATCACCCGTAAATAGGGAATAATGTAGTATCTACATATGCTGATTTATGTAAACCACTGAGCACTCTACATTGCTCTTATGGAGAATCATTTTCTGTATTTCTTACACTTTTTTTTTGGTTTATATATAGTAATGTAATCTATTAGGTTACTCTAAGTTCTTGCTAGATCAGAGCCCACTCTGTCCTATAAAAATGACCCTCAGCCTTCAACTAAAAGTAGTTGCTCATCTGTGTCCATGTCTCCTGCGTTTGGTTCCTGGTCTTAATATCTGTGCAGACTTCCTAGATGGGTAGCTGAGACTGAATTGTGGGTTAATCCAGAGAGGAGATAAAGAGATCCAAAGTTAGATCTTCGCCTCTAGGAAGAGTCAACATTCTGGATACCTAGAGATTGGATCTACCTTGTAATCTTCACTATTGCCAAACAATTTAGTAGGCACCATGCTTGCCTTCGGTCCCATTTTGTGGGGGAAAATGCACAAATCTAAGAGAAAATCTTAGTATCTGATTGGAGGGGCACTGCCACTCAGACCTAACAACGTATGATGCGAAACAGAACATAATCTTGTGAATCTCTCAGATTGTATATCGATTATGAGAAAGTATTTATTAAGAGACATTAAGATTATAAGGAATTAATTTTAACCCAGAAAAGAGCATATTTTGCAGGCAAGCAGAAACTCTTTAGAATTTTTTATTAACCTCAATTGACATCTAGGGATTTGATGGTTCTCTCAAAAAAAGCTGGTTTGAAAGCTTAGCCATTTGTGTGTAAACTTTCCCCATTAGTCAGGCTAATTGCTCCAGGACTTGCCTACTAATCTCCCATTTGCTTCTTGCTTGAAGCCCCCTTTATGGTCCCCACGGGGATTTAGATTCTCCTCTGGTATGCAAAAGCTAGATCAATTGATACCTTCGAAAGCGCAGATGCCAATCTTGGCTACAGAGAGCCCGAGATGGTCTGAAATGGCTTCTCATTTTGCTTTCCATCCATGTTGTAAGGCACAGTGTTACAAAGTCAGGGACGCTTATCCCTGGAGGGACGCTTTCCCTTTTGGTAACTTTGGTTTAGTTGGTATGTAGATAAAGCAGTAAATAATACCAGGGTGCATCTTAAGACTGTTATTTCCTTTTCTATTCTCTTTCCATATCTCTGAAGGTGTCTAGGAGAAAAGGTCACTGTGATGCTGGTATAAACTGTCAATTCCTTTCTAGGGTTGCCAATTTTAGCAAACAAAAATATAGAACACCCAGTTAAATTGGAATTTCAGATAAACCACAAATGCATTTTTTAGTTTAAGTATGTCCCAAATAGTGCATGGGCATACTTATACTAAAAAAGTACCTGTTGTTTATCTGAAATTCAACTTTAATTGGGTATCCTGTATTTTATCAGGTAACTCCACCTCTGTCTGATTTCTGCTAATGGCCCCCTTTTAACAAAGATTGAGCAGACTTCAGGCTTGGAACCTATAACTGGCAATGATATGTAATTAAAATTTAATAACAAGGTTTTGTTTCCGTAATATTTATTTTTACATATAACTTTTAACTTAGGACAAATAACACCAGTTATGTATTTACAGTAGTTCATTTTAAAATAAAGTTAATTTAAAAATAAATTTAAATAAGAGCTAAAAAAATGGATGGATTAAAAATGTTGGAATAGAGTGAACTTGAATGTGGGCCAAAATTAGTGAGGTCGGGACGTACTCCTTTCCTTTTGCTGTAATTAGATACATGTTGTATATAAACTTGAGATAAAATAGAACACATGGAGCGAAGTTTGAGGAATCCCAAGGCTCTCTCTGGATTCTTATAATTTAGGGAGGGATAAAAATCCCAAATTGCCTTTTTTTTTTTGGTTATCTCAGGACCCAATGAGACTGCAACTCCTGAGTGAAGAGATTCAAGTTTTTGTTCAGATTATTTTCTCATTTAGAATTTCTTTTTCTCTTTCACTCCTTATACTTTCTTCCCAAGTTTTCTTAGTTCAGTGGTTCTCAAAGTGTGGGTCAGAAGCATTGAATTAGCTGGGAGCATGTCAGAAATGCAGATTTTCAGGCCCCACCTCAGACCAGTAATCTCTGTTTTGACAAACCCTTCAAGTCATTCTGATGAAACTTGAAGTTTGAGATCCATTGTCATAATTCATGCATCAACACATAGCTATAGAGCAACATCCCTTTTGCAGTATTCTCTGCTTCTCTGAGCTGGAAATGTTCTCTTCCTCATCTGAATACCCATACCAGTTCATCTGAATTCCCTGAGAGTATTATTATTCTTTGTGGGCACGCTGTTTGTAGGTATCCCCTGTCCTTTTTCACCATGAGCTCCCTGAGAAGAGGAGCATTATATACATAATACTTACGGAAGAAAGATCAGAACTCCTTATCTGACAAAGGGTTTTTAAAAGTTAATTTATAAGAGGTTTTGTATTTAGGAGTCATTAAGAAAAAAACCCCAATAAACTCTTAATAGCAGCATCTTGGGCGAAAGACACAAGCAAGACAATACAGAAGAAGAAATGCAAATAGCTAAATATGCAAAAATATTCTGTTTCACTGGAAAGTAAGTTGAAGCAAATTAGGATATGAATAAAGAACTGTTTTAGCTATAAAATTAGCAAGGATTTAAAAATGGTAATATTCAGGTTTGGCAAGAATACAGAAAAATAAGCACTCATATAAAGTGCTAGAGGGAGTTTAAGTTATACCATCAATATGGAAAGTAATTTGGCAGAATATATAGAGAGCCTAAGCAAGGTTCATGCCCTTTGACACAGTCATTTTTCTTCTTGGGGAAAAGTCAGAAATGCGCATGAATATTTATGCACAAATACGTTCATTGCGACATTATTTATAAATAGCAAAAATGTGGGAATGAAATGCATGCCAAAATGGTTAAATAAATTATGTTAAATAGAAATGATGGAACATATGCAGCCATAAAAAAACAATGTTTTCAAAAGATATTTAATGACATGGAAAATTTGCCTCTTATAATGTTAAGAAAAGAGAGCGAGATAAACATTTATACATACAGTATTGTAAGAATTATGTTAAAAATGTGTGTATGTGTGTCCAAAAGAAAATAGACCAAAATAATGGCAATATTAGCTCTGAATAGTAGGAAGTCCTACTACTCTGAAATGCTGGGATCTCTTTATTTTCCTCTAGACTTTGTGGTATTGGTGCAAGGATAGACAACTGGGGCAATGGAACAAAATAATGTGCAGAAATAGGTTCACATATAGTGAATCAGTTGGTTGTTTTAGAACAACATTTTATGGAACATCTGGATAAGCATAGAGAAACAAATAAACTTGACCCCTACCTCACTCCATAGACAAAAATTAATTTGAGGTGGATCTTAGACTTAAACGTAAAAATCTAAAACTTTTTAGAATGAATATCTTCATGATTTTGAGGTAGTCAAAGACTCTTTTTGGGAGAAAAGGAAGTTATGAATAGTACCACTGAGTTAAGTGTATCTGTCCCAGGTTATTTCAGATTTCTTAGCTAGCCTTTCAAATAAATGCCAGGAACTTTGTCACTCATTCCACCAACCCCCCTTTTTTTTTTTTTCTTTGCCAATTTTCTCTCCCCCTAAAGGATGCATCTAGTGGTGAATTGTTTGAAAAGAACAGGGAAATGTTACTGAGCGGCACAAAGAACCCCTGCCTTGAAGCTAGGCTGACACAGGTTCAAGTACGGGCTCCTCTTTTAGCCATGTGAGCAAGTCTCTCAACCTCGGAGCTTTACAAGATTATTTTAACAATTAAACAAAATAATGTACATAAAGTGGCTAGCACATAGTATAGTGTCTGGCATCTAATAGGTACTCAAATATTTGCTTCCCTTTCTCATCTCCTTTATCTAGGCACAAATGTTGCCATCTCCAGGCTAGTCTACAAGACATTAGGTGCCAGACACAGGTTCTGGAGTTGGGCCATTTGGATTAAAGTCACACACACTCCCTGAGTAACTTGCAACAAGTTTTATTGAATCTCTCTGTGCTTCAGTTTCTTCACATGTAAAATATTGAATTAACCCATAAGGTTGCTGTGACAAACGAGATAATCTGCATAACGTGCTTAGCACAGTGGCAGAGCATATAGTAAGTGCTCAAGAGATGTTAGCTACAATTACTATGGAGTGACCATCTTCAGATGTTAAATAGCACCCAACTCTGATTGAGGGATAGAGGAAATAAGTGCTTAGGACCTCAGAGGGCTGTCTGAGTCAGAGATGCCTCAACTCTTCAAGGCCATACTCTTTGTGTTCCCAGTGTCTGTTAGATGCTGGAGCACATGCTTCATGGAACCCAGAACAACACCAAGGTCATTCCACTTAGCCCAAGTGACAGCTGAATTATTAACATTTCTCATGTCCTCATCTCTGGGTCAGGATAAATTACACTCTATCCTTCCTTATTATTTTCATGGGGTCTGTGACACAGTCTCTTGAAATCATGTGGTGTTGAAACATTAAGACAAGTAACATCTGTGGTGAAAGCCCAGTATCAAAACAGAAGCTGGGTGTTCTCAATCTGCTTCCTTGCCTGTGCTCGGGGAAGAACTATTTGTAGAATATTCCTTGTTTATATCTACGTAATGACTGCTTTGCTGGCTCTGAAGGTGGAATTATGGCCAGGTATTTCGTCTTTGACCACTCTGACCACAGAGACAAAAGAGCCTTTATACAAAGAGAAAGACTCAATGCATATCCAAAAGTCAGAGCAAAATTGAGTTACACCTCCCGCTACTCAGAGTGATGTCAAGGAGAGAGTTCCTGACTCAGCCATCAGTACAAGTTACACTCTCAGCACTCCAGGGGGATTGAAGAAGCTGCCAGTGAAGGTGGGGTTGTTGCATCCTGGCAGCCTCAGGGTCCCTGAGAAGTACGGGATTCTACTTGTCTGGTGTGAGGAGGTCATCAGTGTAGCCAGCAGTATTCAGGAGGCACAGTCGCAGTGGTATGGCCCAGAGAGAGCGCGGGAGGGCTTTTTCTTTGATGCTCTGGACGTATGCTGTCACAGCTTTTATTGAGAGGGACTGGGCATTCATAAGTCAGTCCACAAAAGCGCAAGTAACCCACTTATCTTTCTAATTATCCCTCTTAAAGGCCATCATTCATATAATTCACACCTAGTGTTTGTATCTGGTACCATGCCTGAGTACAGGAGATGCTCAATCATTGAGCAGTCCCTCCAACGTTGCCCATAGGACATAATGCTGCCTCAGAGGACACACTGTCTATGATTCTTCCTGTTCCATTTCCAGGAAGATGGTTAATTGGAACGGCCCTGCAGAAGAAGCTGGGAAAAATAAAATCATGACTATCTCAACGGCCCTATAGAACAAGTTAGAGACTGGAGTCTTCTTAGTTAGGAGTCTTTTGGTTGCAAGCAGCTGAAAACAGCTTTAACTAGAAGAACTGGGCAGGAGGAAGTTTGCATTACAAGGCTGTGGGGTATATCATGATTTTCAAGGGCAGGGAAAGAGCCATCGCTGGAATTGGATTTGAATCTAAATATGTCATCAGGACTCTCTCTGTCTCTTGTCTTTGCCCCTCCCCATGTGTCTAGTCCATTCCTCTTTCTCGCTGTAGTCTTTCTTTTCTAGTTCATGTAACTAAAAATGCCCAACCACATGTCTGCTCTGAAGACCAGGCAGACTGAAGCTGGGGACTCTTTGTATGTATTCTATACTTCCAGGGAAGAGACTTTAGCCCTCTTTGGGTTGGATACCACCTGTGTTCTACTCCATCTCAGCCAGGGGCCCACCCCTGTGGCCAGGTAGACAGAAGGTATGAGGCAGGACAGCTCCTAATGGAGATATACTAAGCATAGAGCTCAATTGGTGGCTATTCCATCAGTGATACCAATGCTTCAAGATGCTCCTCCCCTTCCCTAGGAATGTCAGAAAAGACTGAGAAAATATCCCAACAAAGCATACAGGATACACTGTCTTAAGAGGCTAATGAGTGATTCTACTTAGATAGGGAATCCAGGGCTTGGCCTTGTGGCATGGACAATTTCATGCATGGGGTCAGAACATCCCATCAATTAGTCCCTTGTAATATGCTCTTCTGTCCATCCTCATGGCCATCACCTTCTTTAAAGTCCTCATCCTCTCCTACCTCAACTACTCAATGGCCTGACTATTTGGCCTCTCTACCTCATGGACTCCCTATTCTCACTCCTGTCCATTTCCTCTGGTGCCGTCGGAGACTGGGATTCCTAGAATTCAAACCTGGCCCCGTCACCTTCACTCTGGAAAATGTTAATGGTGCTGTAGCCATAAGAAGTCCATTTGCTTCACTCTGCTCTACAAGAAGCCAACCACTGGTTTTGGCCTCACTTCCTCATCATGCACAACAACCAGAGGCATATCCTAGGATTGTCAAACTCAGTAACAAGAAAGGCAATGGAATCAGATCCCTGGATTCAAGTCTGCCCTCCACTGCTGACAGGTTCTGTGACAGTGGACAAGGTACTCAACCTCTCAAGCTTTTGTTTCCTCCTCTGCAAAATAAAAATTAAAAATAATACATACACATAATTTTGTGGGAAGAACTAAATGAAATAGCCCATGTAAAGTGCTTTAAATGATGCCTGGACTGCAGTAAGTATACAGAAAACACTACCTATCATCATCTTCACCAATAAAATTAGCACCATGATCAAACAAGTAAGCCACTATTTTGATTCCTAGACCTCTGACTCTCTTAAATTCCCATTTTTTTATCTCACACATTTCTCCAAAGCCGAGTTGAATACATTTCTTTAATAAATGGCTAAAAGGAAGATGGGAATTCTGAAAATAATGGATAAAATGCTGCCTCATTAATGAGCCCTTAACCACCTCAGAGGCACCTAAAAGATAGGAATAAATGTTTCTTAGAAATAATGTCTTTTTCTCCCAAGTAGAGTGGGTGGAACATTCCAGGCCTTGACCTTGGGCTGCCACACAGGAACCCAAGGGCAGAGGGCATGGGCCCAAGATGGCTGCCATCAGGTCACCAGAACATGAGGTCTGAGGTATAGCACCTGGCTCCACTGTCACAGGGGAAGGATGTGGCAACCCTGTAATTCATTACTAGTTGGAAATAGAACATCATTGAAGAGATAAGGGCAACAATGGCTTTCTATCCAGTGACAAATTACTAAGTCGCATTATTATCCCTTATTTATATATGGGTCTCTTTATTGAATTTAGTGGGAGATAAATAAACGATCTGCCAAGCGTCTGGTTAACATTACTTCTCAAGGACTGGTTTTAGGCCCAACTAGACTCCTACTGATAATATCTGTAAGCTTTTCAGGAGGGAGAGACATAACATTTGTTTCTGACAAGAACCTTCTGTTTGCCTTATCTGTTTCATTTGAGAGGCCATCGACCCCTGGCTTCATCGGGTAAAACGAACTCTTTCCAACCGTGGAGAAGTTCTTGAACTTGACTCTTCCCACACAACGGGACTCGGTGTCCCAGCTGCAAATCTGAGGACCTCTGTCACATACAGTCAGACTTAGTACTTCCTGTTGGCCACCAGGAGACAGTGAGGGACATGGTGCTGATTTTCTTCCCTTAAAGCATTAAGATAAAAATTCAGTTTTCAACTTTGAATGTTCCTTTCTGGTCTGAATAGAGAGTCTTTCAATTGCAACATTTAATTATTTTTTAATTCAGGGAGACATTGATACACACTGGTTAAGAAACACACAGCTGGTCTATAGCATTGAAAATTAACTCTTAGCCACAATAAAAAAAATAAATACCGCTAGCTTCCACCAACATGTTGCAATAGGGCTGTAAACTCAGAGACCCTCTTTGTTTTCAGGATCTGTCATTCTAATGCTCTGACTCTGTGCACCGTCTTGACGGCATGCTTCTACATGTGCCTGAGAAACTTGTATTGCTTCTTTGCAAGCCATTTCAGAGGTAACAGCCTCTGAAAACCTGTCTCTGATCCTAGACCTGTGTCTCCAAATAGCTAATTGCTCTGCCAGGGCCTCACGATGTTGGCACCCATCACACTGCATTGCTGTGTTTACACGCTCCTCCTCGTTCTAGACAGCAGGTTCCTGGAGGACACACATTGCCTTCTCTCTGTATTGTCAGGGTTAGTAGAGGGTTCAGCACCGGGTAGGTGCTTAGTAAATATCTCCAAGTCTCTTAGTAAATATCTCTAGGTCTTTATAAAGCCTAATGGGACAATGTTTCTTTCCCTGGAGTGCTGGTCTCAGTTTTTTTCTTTCTCTGGTATTATTTATTATTTGAGACATGTCTCTCTCTCACCAGACTGTAATTTCCATGAGAGCAGAAATTGTATCTCTATATATACACCATTTCCCCCAATGTCTAGTACAGTGCCTGACATTTAATTGGCACTCAACATATGTTTACTGAAAGAATGAATGAATGAATGAAAGGCATTAGGGCTTGGGAGCCAAGGCCTGTGCATGTAGGGGAATGTCACAGTACTGCATGGAAGACCACCCATCTGAGTCAAGCCTGGTTCAGTTCCGGCTCCAACACAGCCTTTGGAGAGAGAGAAAAAAACTTAACCTCCCTGTACCTCAATTTCATCATCTGTAAAATGCGAGAAAAATCTCAGGGATGTTGATAAGGATAAAGAACCAATGAATCTGAAAGCCCCGCTTCACTTTGAGGCACCATTTTGATGTTAGTGACTCTCTCTGTGACTCACGCCCTAGCCCTGACCATCTCATTGAATAGTGGTCAATATGCAGTGAAATGGGCCCAGCTGAGGCTCAGGAAGAAGTTCTGGATGTGGGTGACCCTCAGATTGCATGAGTCATAGTACCTAAATGAGTCATCTGGAAAGAAGAGACTGTGTGGCTATGGCAAAAAGGTCTGTCCCTGGTCCCTTCAACTCTGCGTGTTCCCAGATGGGGGTTTTGAATGGGCTATGCTTTTCTGAGCATCAGTGGTTCCTTCTTCCTGGACCCCTCCATACCTCATCCCGCCTGGCCCATTCACTCTCTCTCTATTTCTCACTCTTTCTCTCTGACTTTTTCTGCCTCTTCTTTCATCTTCCAATTAAGCTAGGTGCCAATTTCCAGCTGGGATTGGGCAGAGCAAGACCGCCGTTTTAAATCAAAGGTGGGGGTGGGAGTGTGGTGGTGAAGAATTTGCGAGTCTGGCAACTAGTGATGTAGCAACAGGCTCTACATGATACCACCCGATTAGAGTGCTGAGATTTGTCCAAACTTTTCTCTGTGTCCTGCATACAGCACACCCTTGTCTGAACCGCTGCCACGCGACTTCATGCAGACTCACTGCCTTGCTCTGAAATCACTGAAGGTGCTCTGGCCAATCAGCTAACTTCTGGTTAAAATTCAGTTTAAACTCTGAAACACATTGCTACCAACATTATTCTTTTAAAACCAAACTGGGAGCATTATACCCTCTTTATCCCAACTCTTGAATGAGTTTCTAACTCTGCAAGATAAATTTCATATGCCTCATCGTGAGATTTAATGCTCTGGATATTATGTGCCTTTAATTCAGCTTTCTGGCCTCATTTCCCTCTGAATCCTACTAATAGCTAACCCTGAAATCGCTCCAGACCCCTTTTTGGGGAACAGGGAACATGGAACACTCCCTATATCTCTATCCTTCTTAATCTATATTTGTACTATTTATATACACTTTCCTTGGAATTTTAAAGTCATGATCATCTTTTCACATCTACTCAGTTATAACCTTCTCTAGGAAATTTTCCCAGAGTCCCACAGTTAAAATAAATTGCCCCTTCAACTTTGCTCCCAGAGCAATTTGGCAGTGGCACCGTTTAGCTCATCTCAGCTTGTGTGGTCTCCAGAACTATAGTTACAGTAGTGTCTTAGTCAGTTCAGGCTGCTCTCACAGAATACCAGAGACAGGGTGGCTTAAACAACAAACATTTCTTTCTCACAGTTCTGGAAGCTAGGAAGTCCAAGATCAAGGTGCCAGCGGATTTGGTGTCTGGGGAGAGTTCTCTTCCTTGTTGGCAGATGGCTCTTTTCTCATTGTATCCTCACATAGTGTGGAGAGAGAGAGATCATCTCTCTTGTGTCTTTTCTTATAATGACACTAATCTCATTCATGAGGGTTCCACCCTCACGATCTAATCACCCCCAAAGGCTCTACTTCCAGATACCATCAATTGGGGATTCAGACGTCAGTATATGAACTTTGGGGGGACACAAACGTTCAGTCCATAGCAAGTATATATCACTTCAGCCAGGGAATGAGTTTCTTGAGGACAGTTTCTTGTTTCCACTCTACACTCCTTAGCTCAGAGTCTGGGACGTAGTGAGCTCTAATGTATCTACGGGAAACGAATTTTAATAGTTTTTCTGTAGATATCCTTTCCCTCTTTCATTGCCAGTTTCTTTTCAAGAACTACTTATTATGGAAATTTTCAAAGTACACAAAAGTTGAGAGAATAGTTTGGCAAACCATGTGTTCATCATCTAGTTTCAAAAATCTTGTCCATCCTTTTAAAAGCAAAACTCTTCTGCAGACAAAGCCTTTGGTGGTGAGGGGCATAAAGGCACCATTCTGTAGTGCCTAATTCATTCAAATCAAGTTTGAGCAGACTTTCCTCTCCCAGAATAACATCAATAGGACTCCCAGTGAAAGGATGTCTTCCTAAGGCAATTCTGAAGACAAAAATGCAGTATAAGAACACACTTCCCAATAATGTGAAGATCTATGACGCTACTAAATAAAAAAGTTCCCTTAATGTACTGTAAAAGATAAAGATGTTTGCCCAGATTTAGCAACCTGCTCCAGGAACAGGATTAAGTTTCCACGCCACATTTTTTCTGCTTACTTAAAAACACCTGAGTTGTTATATAGCAAGTCAGACAACCACTTCATTATATAAATATAATACATGTCTGCTCCAAAGATGTATGGTTTTAAAAAAG
Source organism: Diceros bicornis minor (assembly GCF_020826845.1). Classification (NCBI taxonomy): domain Eukaryota; kingdom Metazoa; phylum Chordata; class Mammalia; order Perissodactyla; family Rhinocerotidae; genus Diceros; species Diceros bicornis. The sequence goes on along the minus strand of NC_080771.1, from coordinate 29,943,015 downwards.
GCTTCTGTGTTCTCAGACCTGTTGGGTAATTTGTAAATGATGATTCCTACAGACACAGATGTGGGTGCAATTAGCTACATGTTAAAACTGCTTAGACATTACTAAAGATTTTAATAGATTAATGGGACTCTAGAGATATTCAATGTAGTAGAGGTCCTGACCATGCTCCTACAAAATGAAATTCAAGCCAACTCTTAAAATTTTGAAGTCATGCAGCTTGGAAATTGAATGGCAAAGCAAGCTGGGAACAGAAATCTTCATTCTTAACGGAATGGGTCACCCCGGGAGATTCATAGTCAGTGATAGCGAGTGTATGTGCATATTGACATGTTATTATATCATATTCTCATTTTAGAATCACATGAAGTTCACGGCCTAGAGTTCCAACAAACGGCCCGTGTGGAAGGGTTTTTCTCATGTCTTTGCTCCTTACATAAGCTATTCGTCAGTGTGGCCTGCAGGCAATTCACAGGCCACAAGATGATTGAAAACGATCCAGCACAGAGTGCTAAAACAGTGACTTGGTGGCTGCCAAGCTCCTTGAGGGAGAACGTGAATGAGCAACGGGGAAGGCTGGAGGGAGCTGGTGAGAAGTGACAATATTGTTAGGGTAAAAATCTGAATGGTCAGGGTTTCATCACTTCTTAGAGCCAGCTATAAATTCCATTTATGATGGAGCCAGGAGACTTGGAATAAACCAACCAAGTAGACTCTGGCTTCTTCCCCACAAAGGCTTCTACAAACCTGGACTGGTGGGGCAGTAATTTGTTAGCTTCTTTATTTCCTCTTTTCTCTCAATGTGAGCCCAAGAGACAGCAGGAATATTGCATTTCAATGGGAAAATCACTCCAAACTCATCTTCGCAGCTCCATCTCAACCAATAACTGCACTGTGCTGTGCTTATGAACATAGCACAGTGTAGATTTCTCATGAGCTTTCATCAACAACTAAGTGATTTACTTAAGTCTACGTAATGGCTGATCAGTCTCTGCAGGCAGTCCCTCCAGTTCTCAGTCTCACCTGATCAGGACTGATATATCAATGTAATGAACTGCCTCCGTTCTCTTGTCTTCTAGCCATAGAAAACACCACTGCTTCCAATTAAATTCTACATGATTTATGGAAACCCACGAGTTCACCTGCCTTAATTCTTCCCTCTCCTGGCCACACGATCCTATTAAATTTCTTCCTTAAAATCTAGTGCTCCATACTCTGAAATGCCGTGGGTTGTTATGCAGCAAGAAAGCTGGAAAAGAGAGAGGGCTAAGGGAGGTCTGAAAATAGTCATAGCTACCGATCACTTATTGGGAAGAACCATGTTCCAGAAAACGCACTGGGCACTTTAGCAAGGAGTTTATTCATTATCTCCTTAAATAACCTATAAATTCCTACAATCCCCCCTTGAAAGAGGGGGATACTGTCCCTGTTTTATATGTATGGGGAACTGAGACATGTCGATATCATGTGACTTTTCTAAGGTCACATGGTAAGTGGCAGAGCTGAGACAAGCAAGGTACCTGGCACATAATTCACAGACAATCATGTGACTCATGATCACTGTTACTCATTGTTACTCACACAATCACAGTTACTCCTGATTACCAATCTTTTGCCAGGCTGTGGCTGGGTATCTGCATACTTCTCGAGGCCTGTAAAAAGTATTATTGGGGTTTCTAAAACCATTTTAAATATTTCAAACACAGAAATAATTCATGCATTTACCAATGAAATGGTGGCACAGTCTAACAAAACATATTAGTTTTCTTTGTTTGGGGTGGAATTTACTAACTCAGAGCAGTAATATTGGCTATCCATGCTGATCAGAGTACTATTAAGAAAAAACAAGTCTTTACTTATTAAATGCAATTTGACATTCAGACAAGCAAAAAAAACTCAACAAATCAAACAAACAAAAGTTTAGAACACACGTTCATTGGGTAAAATAATAACGATAACAACAACACTATTAGGTCTTATAGTGAGGAGAATGTTGTTTTGAAGAGACAGGATAGATATTTGTGCAACAGCTACGGACACATTCCAGAGACATGCAGACACCAAGACCTAAATGGAATTATTTGGCCTACATGCTGCCTTACTTAGTATCTCCCTGAGAATTCTAGATATATACCAAAATGGGTGGGTTAGGTCAGGTATTATCTAAACAATGAGTTTCAAGCTGGCCCTGAATAAAGAATGAGAATCGAATTGGAAGAATGGACTGAATATGTGTTTCCATGCAAAGGAGCATGCATACAGGTGTTATAACAACAACCTCACTTATTCACCATACTCAGGTAACAAGTGTGTGCTGAGTCAGGCGCTGAACTAGATGCCAGGTGTAGAAATGAAAAAGTTAAAGTCTAGCACTCAGGGAGCTCAAGTCTAGTAAAGAAGGCAGAGCATTAATAAAACAATTACCATGGAGTAACTAAGGCTACAAGAGTAATAGATACTGAGCAAGGCAGTGATATAAAAGAGGGGTAAGTAAGACTGTCCTGATCTACCCAAGCTGAGTAAAACCTTTGAGCTCCTTCTCGAAGGGTGACTGACTAACTGGGAGTTGGCCAAGTGGGAAAAGAAAAAGTGGAACCCAGTCACCATCCTGAGACATCACAGCGGATATGGGTGTTCAGTGATTTTAACTCTGTTTTCAAATCATTTAATAATGAAACTTATTCTCCAATTGAGTCAATGGAGGACATGGAGGATATATTTTGCAATTTAATAAACTGAGCACCTTGAAGTCAGGAATCTTGCCTTGTATCTTTGTATCCCTAGGAGAGTGGCTTGCATATAGTAGCTGCTCGATAAATGTTTGTTTTTTTTTAACTCTTGGGCAGGCCCTTATGTCCAGAACATGTGCTACAGTGACTGGTATTGGAATTTTTTGAAATGTATTGATAATTCAAGTCTTGGTAGACAGTGATGTCACAGAACTCATTACGTTTGTGGGAAACGGTGGGGGTAGGCAGTGGTGATAAGTGTTGATGTGGTCACCAATTGGCCCCAAGAAGATAAGAATGTATGCTGGGGCTACAGGATGGTTGGTTGCAAAGAGCAGGGCACAAGAGTGAGTCATGGGGTAATGTCCTGTTGAAAGCAACTCTCAAGAACAAGAGAAAAAGACCTGGACTTGGCCGGCACGGGTCTATGCGAAGAGCTCTAGTAGAACAGTGGATCGTGGTTCTTGTTTTGACTTGGCAATTATTCTGCGTAAACTATTTGTGACTTAATGATATTTTACTGCCTATATCCTGTATAAATCGGTCTCTTTAATCTCATCTTCCCAGAGCAGTTTCTCATGAAGCATTGTATTCAGCGAATCCCAAACCACCGAAGCACTTGATGGCTTCTCTCTTCCAACCTGCATTCTTCTTGAAGTCATGCAAAGCCATGAAAGAAGATAAACTTACAATATGAGCAATTTTCAAGTGTTCCCTGTTGTAAAATCCCAGGCATAATTTTTCTAAATATGGACAGGTCTTTGGGGGCATTAAGAAACATTGAAATGATTAGTAGCTTGGGGGCAATGTCCCTTTCCCCACTGTGGGTTGGAGCACTACTTTGAAATGAAGCCAGGGAGCATCCTTAGGTTTTGCTTCACTAACATGACTAGCATTTATGTGAAGACGCAAAAGTTAATTGCACCATCTTAGAGAGCCATGCACATACATCTATAATCAAGAATTGTAGCCACCAACAAAACACCACTTTGATGTCAGAGGAATCATAAATTTCCATTTTCAAATCCTGTGCCTTCCTAGAATTGTCTGGAGCCCACTCTGTTACCAACTTGAGAACTAATGCTTGAATATTAACAAGTTTAATGGTTAAGTTTTCTTAATCATCTGAAGACCATCTCAACGTGGGGTCTTTGCTCATGGTGTTCTCCTTCCCTATTGTCCACCAACCCAAATTCTAGTGATTCTATAAGTTTCACCTCCTTCTAGAAGCCTTCCATCACACATCTTTTGAATTCCTTTAGCACTCAGAAGCCAGCTTTGAATGAGAACTGTCCTTTCTCTGGTTCCATCATGTCTGTACAACCTGTGCCCTCAACTAGACCATGAGCCTCCTATAGCCAAAGGCACATTTTCTCCATCTTACGTATCCTCCATCATTCCCATCCCAGAGAAGAACATGGGATAAGCCCTCAACAGGGACCAAGGGTGATCCTGCCCCATAGACAATGACATAAAAGCACAAAGTTTTAAAGGAAACAAGCATATATTGAACAATTACTGTATGCTAAGTCTTGACTCAGTTTCTTTACATACATTATTAATTTTGACTTATTCAGCAACCCTGAAAGATAGTACTCACATTTTAGAGATGGGAAAACAGAGACAGAGGAGAGTGTTAATCAGCAGAAGAACCAGCATTCAAAGACAGATCAGCCTGACACCAAGGCTCTGCCTCTCTCCTCAATCCTATACCATCTTTTATCACGACCAAGGGCTATTCAGACTCCTGATTGTGGCTAATATACTGCGAGAGAGTGAATTTAAGGGATAAAGTGTTAAATAAGTCTGTGCTCACTGCTTGACACTTATTCCCCTACTACCACTGCACGTGAGTGGTATTGATATGAGGCCCAGGAAATGAAGCTGGGGCGATAAATTATAAGGCTTATTATAGAAGGTACAGTCAATAATTATTATGGGGCCCATTTTAAGCGAGATACTTGCCCTCACAGTCGCTTTAGTCATGGTTACTTCTTCCAATTAAACGCGATCAATGAGGAGAAAGAACCAGAGGAGAGGAGACGTGGCCTCAGAAGGATTTGGTTTTTGTATGCTCACTCACCGACTCCTGGGGTTTTAATTGGCTTTTTGTTGCCAGGACATTCTGAAGAAATAATTTTTTATGACCCCTGAGAGGTCTGGCAGTCATTGCTTCTTTAAACATTGATTTGGATATTCAAACATTCACTCAAACATGAATTGAGAAAAATTGGCATTTGCCTGTGATGCTGAACATGTACCCTGTCTCATGCCCCCTTGCCTCTGCCCATGCTGTGCCTTCTGCACACAGTCCCCTCCCTTCCATCCCATTTGCCAAGCGGAGACATCTCTTCTTCAAAATGTTGCCCAAACGTCGCCTTCTCCATGAAGACTTCCCTGAACCCTCCCACCCCCCTGCCAAACCCAGGTAGGTCCTTCTACCTCTGACATCCCAATTTCAGGATCCTTTCAGCATCTGTGTCTGGCCCTGTAATATTTATCAAAGCATGGATCTCCACTCAGGGTGTCTAGTTATTCAAGAAGGCAGTACTGCATTGTGGTTAAGACTGTCTGACTCCTAATCCAGACTCAGCTTCCTCCTCCATAGAAGTGGGATAATAACCATCCTTTGAGTTAAATGAGATGGATGACCCTAGTGAAATGCTTAGCATGTGCCCTCAACCAGTGTCATCTGTTTGTATTGTTGGTCATTCCGCCACCCAGACCCCCCATGACCACCTACTCTCTACGCAGACAGCTGAGCAGAGGCTGGTGTGACTTGGAGCTTACAGTCCACCACCCAAGGACACCATTTGCATGCCCCCAGCTCTGCGCTGGGCAAACACCATTGTTGTGTTTGGCATGATTTCCCCAGCCACTCTGCCGCATTCTGACTCTCACTGCCAAGGGTGACCTCCTGCAAAGTTGCACCTCCTCCAGAGAATCCCCTGACCCATCCCGCCCCAGGGGTTCCAGGGCCTGAATTCCCAAAGCGTTGAGTTGGAATCACCAATTGTCAAATTGTACCCTTTCTCACCAGTTTGTTTCTCAAGTGTCTATATGTAATCTCAGACCCACGGTGAGGAGCTTGAAGGCAGGGACTGTGGCAGATTCTCCTTTGTATTTGCAAAGCTTGGATAAGGGTTGTCCCACGCCATTTTAGGGACTCAGTCATCACAGATTCCAGGGCAGTCTTTCAGTTAACGCTTTTTGTTGGTGCCTTCCACCGTGCTAGGCACTGAAGTGCATCTGTGAATAGGATGGCCAAGACCCCTCGCTCTCATGGGTTTCATCCAGCATAAGTTACAGTCCAATAAGCAAGTCAACACATAAATGAAGGTGACAGTTCAAGATAGGGTTAAATCCTGCAGAGAATATACACCGGGATGATATGTTAGAAGATAACTGGGGGTGGCAGCCTACATTCAGCCTCTCTTTCCATTACTCAGCAATCAAATACAGTATTTCCTAAGGAGTTCTCTGTTGAACAGCCACTAGGCCAGATGCTCAACGAAGGAAAAATGAGGAGATCTATTGTCATAAACAGTTGGAAAATAATCCTATGTGTTTATCCCCTGTTGGAGCTACACAATTTATATTAGTATATTAAAGGCATTGATTCTGGCTGCAGTAAAAACACTTTTATTTTGCTTAAGCCAGCATTTCCCCATTTTTTTTTTTTTTGTGAGGAAGATCAGCCCTGAGCTAACATCCATGCCAATCCTTCTCTTTTTGCTGAGGAAGACCGGCCCTGAGATAACATCTATTGCCAATCCTCCTCCTTTTTTTTTTTTTCCCCTTTTTCTCCCCAAAGGCCAAGTAGATAGTTGTATGTCGTAGTTGCACATCTTTCTAGTTGCTGTATGTGGGACGCCACCTCAGCATGGCGGGACAAGCGGTGCGTCGGTGCGCGCCCGGGATCCGAACCCAGGCCGCCAGTAGCCGAGCGCGCGCACTTAACCGCTAAGCCACGGGGCCAGCCCCCTTTCCCATTTTTTTGATAGAACTTTTTGTCTATCTTTTAATATTTAACACCCATTAACATTCCATGAAGCCCATGTCTCTGGAATAAACTTTGGGATATACTGATTGCATCGAATGATATTTATTCGCAGCAAAATTCTTATCTACACACCCCACAGAGAAGCTGGTCCACATGTGATTGCCAAGCCATAAAATTTAGACAAAGCAGAAAGAACTGCATTGAGTGAGCCAATAATGAGCTTATTTTCTTAATTCAATTCAACCGCCCCCCCAATCATTTAATACCCACCATGTTCTAGTAAATGTTCTAGGTGTGGGAATAGAGGAGACAGCAAAATACAGTTCCTTCCATCATGGAGCCATCCACAAGTCCTGCCGGCTGATTGCAACGGCTTCCTCCCTGGCCTTCCCCCCAGTTCTTTCTGCACAGAGCAGCAGAGTGAGCCTTCACAAGCTCAGGCAGACCCCAGCACTGCTTCCTTCGATTTCCCCAATGGCTCTTCATCTCCCGCAGAGAAAAAGCCAAAATCATTTACAATAGTCTGTAACTGAGCTGTCCTGAGATCCAGCCGCTAGCCACATGTGGCTTTTTAAATTAAAATTATTTAAAATTAAATAAAATTAAAAACTGATGATGCACATCCCTCTGTTGCATTAGCCACACTTCAAGGGCTCCATAGCTAGTGTGCTAGCGGCTACCCTAGTGGGTAACACTGATATAGGGCACTTCCATCCTTGCAGAAAGCACCCTTGGTCATATAATGCCCTATAACATCTGGGCTCTGTTGTCATTCTTATCTCATCTTCTACTACTCTTGCCCTTAATCCCTCCCCCCAACCACAGTAACCCCCGTGGGGTTCTCATACCCTCCAGGCATAGTCTACCTACCTGTCTGCTCATTCCTCTGTCCAGCACGCTCTATCCCACACGGCCACCTGGCTGATTCCCTTGCCTCTTGTAGTTCTGATCTCATATGTCACCTTCTCACTGGTGCCCTCATGGCTACCCTAGTTAAAATTGCAAGCCTATTTCTCATCTCACAATGCCCTACTTCCCCCCCTTCATTTATTTTTCCCCTTAGTGCTCATCATCATCTGACATACATACCGTTTATGCATTTATTTGCTTACTGTTTGTACATTCCACGAGGGGAGAGGCTTTTGTCTGTTTTGTTTACTGCTGCATCCTAGTGCCTAGACAAGCGCCTGGGACATCGTAGGTACTTCATAAACATTCTTGGATGAATGAAGGAGCTTTAGGGAGAAAGACATTAACAACAACGGCACAGTAACAACAACATGAACAGATATAGATTCATTATAATGTCGGGTCGTGATAAGTGCCGTGGAGGAAAAAAAAATGAAGTCACAATACATGGAAAGTGCTTCATCTCCATTTTTAATAGTCAGGGGAAATTAAGCCTCAGGAAAGTTAGGTAAATTGCTCATGATCATATTCACGATGGGCCAGCCAGGATTTGAACCTACATCCAGTGTGGTGCCAGTAAATGTTTAACAACTGGTTCTCCGGAGAAAAGACAAAGCATTGGTTTGTGGTGTTTGCCTATTTCCATGGTGTGAGTACTCCCACCATGGCTGATTTCAGGCTGCCAACATAAAGCCATTGACCGTGGAGTTGGCAAGAGAGGAGCACAATCTGTTGTCCTGAGCTGTGAAAGTTCCAGTGCACCACCACATCTGAGCTGACGGCCAAGCCCATCCCACTGCACCATGTGGCCACTCCTGGAAAGAGGTGAGCGGACCCCTCTAAAGAATCCCCACTTTCTAGAGACCAAGAGACCACTACACTCTGGAATCCTTGGCTCTTGCTGATGCCTCCATCCCCCAAAACCAGTTGGGTTTACATTCAAGCTCTTTGAATGATGGCATCTTCCTCCTTAGAGGGTCATGCTTATTTGACTCGACAGAAAAAAATCAGTCTCAGAGGATTCTTCTCTCCAGGTTAGCCTTTGAAATGACTGCCTAGATGGCACAGGGAATCCTATCAGACCTTTGGGGCCTGGGCGGACTACTTTTTAATTGATAATTCCATGTTTCTATAATAAGTGGCCTCCTTAATAATAGCCTGCCACATCATACGTGATGATTGCTAATTTAGGTTTTCAGGTTTCCTGGATGTAATGAGCTCTAATAAGCCCGAGACTTGTCACAGACTCGGGAAAGCCTGTTTCCCCCCTTGAAGCAATGATTTCCCTCCATCCCTGGACACAATTGGGCATACTCTTAAAAATATTAATAAGTGTGACTGAGATGTTCACCCCTTTCCAAATAAAACATAAAGTCCTGGTTTCATTAAGCCAAGCTATTAAATTAAGAAAGTGTTTTTAATTATCTGAGCATTTCAGGGAGCTCATAAAACATTTAAGGACCTCACAGGGGTGGTGCTGAAGCCCTTTCAGAGTGAATTAGAGCTCTGACTTCTGGAGCGGGACGGGAAGGGCTTGGGGCCCACAGCTGCGGCTTCCTTTTGGCCCAGAGCGTCGACCTGCCGGAAAGGAAGAAGCTACAGATCTTGTTGTTGGGGATGGAGGGTGCCTCTGTGTCCAGGCTGCAGGAGAAACCAGATCAACTTCTCACAGCAAAAAAACATCTAACAAGCAAAATACAGCAAACACTTCCCAGTACCTCCCTTGGCCTGGCTCTCTGCTGGGTGCTGAGGTGTCAAATGATGCTACTACCTCTTGAGAAGTCTCGTGTGATAAGCGCTCTGTTTACATTGTCTCATCCTTATAAAAGTCATGTGAGTTACCTGTTATCATGCCCATTTGATGGGTAAGGAAACTGAGAATTAAAGTTACCCAGGATAGAGCAACTAGTGAAGCCAGACCCTGGGAAGACACCCAATTCTGGCTGACCCAAGGCCCATGAACCTAACATGGATGAGTGAGCTGTAACTCACACTTTAGTGCCCAAAATAATAACTATCATCATCATTATTATGGAATAATGAATACCATTTATTAATGTGCCAGGTGCAATGCTAAGCACTCTATACAGTATATCTAATTTAATCTTCCTAACGACCCTATGAAATTATTATCCCCTGTATTAGAAGTGAAGAAACTGAGTCACAGAGAGAGGTCAAGTAACTTCTGTAAGGCTACACAGCTAGTGCTCGAGGTAGGCTCTGTGCCAGGACTGTTGAATCCCAAGGCTGTGTTCTCATTCACTCTGACCCTCCCAGCCCCAGTCTGAGCCTGTCTCGTGAGCTCCCCGCTCCGGGCGTTGGTTAAGCGGCTGAGTATTAGGCTGTACCAGAGCTCGCACAGCACGGTAAAGGCATTTTTCTTTACAACCCACACCTAAGTGTCCTTTCCAGTCTCCTCTTTTCTTCTCTTGTGCTCTCTTGTCACTCTAGCTAATTCACCTGCCCCCAAACACACCTTTGTGTTAATCGGATGAAGGACTCATTTTTAAATGATGAAAGTGGACCAACCAATGGCATTCTTTTTTCCTCAAAATCATAGTTTCTTAACTGGTAGTATATACAGGTTGCTGAGACATTGATGCCCTAGGCCACCGGGCACTGGGGTCCAGGTGTGCTGAGTCCAGTTGCCTCTGGCCACGAGCAGCTTCATTTATATACCCTGGTGTGCTGCTCAGATATCATTATGTGAGAATGTCACACTGGTTAGTCATTAAGTCTTTAACGTCTTTAAGACTAGCTAGTAGAATCCATTTTTCACCTACTAGAGTGACAAGAAAAGCAATCTTTTGGCAAGGCTGTGGAAAATAGACTCCCGTGTGTGAGAATGTCATTTAAAACCCTCACGGAGGGCAATTCAGCAACATTTATCCAAATTTCAAGTGCATAATCTTTTAGACTCAGCTATTCCTCTTCTAGCATCTTATCCTTTACCCAGTGCTATTTATACATTATTATTTGCTACAATATTGTTTAAAATAGCAAAAAAATAAACTACACATGGCTTTGTGAATGGGCATGGTTTACATAAATTATGGAACCTACATACAATGGAACACTAGGCAGCTGTACAAAATGAGGCATCAGTCTGTGTGCTGAAATGGAATGATGTCTAAAGTATATTGTTAGTAAAAAGAGGACGCAAGGCACAAATCTGTGTATATATTTTGTTACGCTTTGTGTAAAACTGGGAAGAAGATAACAGATGTGTGGATGTGCTTGAATATGCTTTAAAAATCTCTTCAAGTATATGGAAGTGTAGATTGAATGTGGGGAGATGAACTGGGCAGATGGGGGACACAGCAGAGTGGGGAATTTATTCTGTGTAAATTTTTGGACTTTTGATTTGCGAATCAAATGTATTACCGACGTAAAAATTACATGACGTAAATTGTGGCAGGAGGATGTAACGGCAGAGATCGTGGAGAAAAATATTCCAGATCAAAGGGGTGACAAATGCAAACAGGAGTCTGGTAATTTCCAGGAACTGGGAGAGGGTCTGCGGCTAGGGCAGAGAGGAGATGGGGGCCAGAGCATGCCTTCTAGGGCTTTTGGAAGATTTCTGAGTCATTATCCTCAGAGTAATTGGAGGGTTCTGAGCAGGCAGGGGGTGCCTTGATCAGATTTGTATCTCAGCAGGGTCTCTCTGGCTGTTGGGGAGAGATCAGTGAGGAGCCTTCGTCCAGGTGAGAACCGAGCCAAGAGGCTGTGGCGTCAGAGCAGGGACAGCACGACAGAGAAGTGGCGGGATGTGCGGAGACATTGTTAGAGGGTGAAGTGATGGACCCTGCCAGGCATTGGATATGGAGGCAGGGGAAACAGAGGTGGTGAGGATTTTATCCAGGGACTGGTGTGTGTGGGAGAACCTGGGTGTAGTCTTAGGCATGTTGAGTCCAAGTCCCTTTGATGCGTCACAGAGGAGACGGCAAGAATGTGGTTGGAGGTAGAATTCTGAAATTCAGAGAAGTCTGACCACAGTCGGGAGATGTGTATGCGGTTAGAAATTGAGGGTGCGCACAGGGATGAAATTTTCTGGGACAAAACTAGTAAATATGCTCTCCTCCCAGAGATGTGAGGAGAGCCCAGCGGGGTCATTTATATGCAAACACCATCCACATCATAGGCGCTTCTTGGATGTCTGTCTAATCAGTAAGAGGGGAGCAGTCAACAGCAGTTATGTGGGTTACCTGCTCTCTCTTCATCTCTCTTCTTGCCGCTTTGCCCCCTCCAGGCTGGGCAGCCCCTTCCCTGCCCCTTGAGTCTTTCTCAAGACCACCCACATAGTCCCGCACCCTAGCGGTGTTATTCCTGCAGCTCAGAAGTGAGCGAGTGATACTTCCCTCTTTCCGCGTACCTCTCAGCCCAGCAAGCAGCCGCGGTCTCCGGGAATAATTGATATTACAGAAAACACAGGGCCAGGTGCCAGCTTCACATTCTCCAAACATTTAATGATTCAACCTTTTCAGTTTCATCAAAGCCAAGCTTGGAAACTCCCCAGTGGCCCACTGCTAACGAATAGCAGGGTGCCTGCATTAGCATCACTGCTCCTCGGGGATCCAGGGGTGGATGAGACCTTTGGCTGGATGACAGCAGCCAGGTGGCCCCTTCTATGCCTTTGGGCCCACACAGGGGCGCTGGTTTGGCGAGCTGAGTGAACCCTCCCTCTCACAGGGGATCAGCCTGCTCCATTGGCTCGAGTATCCAGAGGTTGGCATGAGCTACCTTTTAAAATGTGTTTGTTTAAGCTGTCAGGACAGGACGCAGCTGTGTGTGACAGGGGAAGGGAAGCACGGGACAGGCCGGCTTGGGTGGTAGAGGCCAAAGGGGATCTATCTTGGGAGTTCTAAGGTCACTAGGGAGTGTGGGTGAGAGAGGTAAGGGAGAGGGAGCCAGGCCAGCGATCTGGGAAATGGGGCAGAATGGGAAACTGAGAACAAGAGACGAAAAAACACAGACAAATACAACAGAGACGGAGGGATGGGCTGGGGAGAGGCAGTTAGAGACAAAGACAGGGAGACAGAGAAAGAGGCAGGGAAATAGAAATCAGAGCTACCCACCTACACACAGAGAGGCACTAAGATGGAAATTGGGAGGGCACAGCTAGGGTCTCAGACTTAAAGCCACTGAGCTGGGTTCAAAGGCATTGACAGAGACGCTTGGCTTTCACAGCCTGTTTAATTATTGACTGAAGTGAGCCTTGTTGAATGCTGAGCCCCCATGATATGATGTTTTTATTGTTTGTAGTAACAGTAGTGATAGTGATAGTATCGTGGTGGAATTAGACCCTGCTTTCATGCAAAGCTTTACAGATTGCCCCCAGCAACTATCCAAGGTAGGCCTTACTCTCTGCTGAGAATTGAATAGCTGAGAACGCTGATGCCCTGAGAAGTCAAATCACCTCTAGAAAGTCACACAGCCGGTCGGGAACAGAGCTCCTGAGTTTATGAACTGTCCATCTTTGGGTATCTGCATGCCACCCGTCTGTCTTTCCCACTTGCTCCGTGAGACAAAGGTATTTATTTGAAGGCAAAACAGATGTAAGAGAAAAGTAAAATTTTAGTGGTGCTATGACTTTTTTTTATAACAAATTTTTAGTTTACAAACATTTCCATCTCCCTCCTTCATACAGGGAATGAATGACTGAGAGCAATGGGGAAGGAGAAAGAAGTGAGGTAGGAAGGGAGAGAGGAAAGAAGGCTGAGAGCTGTGGCACTAGCTTTTGGGGTGTCTACACGACGTTCCCAATCCAGAGTGGCCAGGTCTACCCTGGGCTCTGCCCATCAGGTGACAGAGATGAGATCGGGGTGCATACCTGACCTACGGTAGGACAACCAGGTTTCATCTCAAGGAATATTTGAAAATTTGAACAAGAGACTCAGAGCCTCAGCTTTGGGAGTTGAGCTATGTCCAAGGTATCCCTCCGGGGCTTCCGGCCTCAGGTCTGCTGTGGTTTCCACCATTCTCCAGGCCCACCTGCCCACCCATCCCTTGAATCCTATGAGATCCCCCCGCCTCCTTCCGTAGTAAGGTTGTATAATTCACCCAGAACCCCTACTTGGGAAACACTCCTCTCCCTTTCCGTGTTGTTCAGGAAGGGCTGACTTTGCTGCTTGGCCTCACAAGCAGGCCTGGCCAATCAGAGAGCACCACCTCTCTGCCCATCATGATTGGTTCAGCCATGGTTGGGCCAAATTGGGCCAATCAGAGGCCTCCCTTGGCCTTGTGAGCCACAACTGCTATGAAAAACTACTCTTTCTTAGGTCCTCAAGTCACATGGGCAAGGTGAGGCACTGCTGCTTAGGGATATCTTCCCCAGCAGCTTAAAGGGGACGTGTGCTGGTGGCAAAATGGAAATAACAGACAACATTGGAGCTCCAGGATCCAGTGAGTCTCAACCTCCTGGGGTGCCTTCTCAGTCAGGTAAGCCAACACCGGCCTTACGTTTGGCTCACGTTGGTGTGAGTTTGTTTCCCATCCTTTACAACTAGAAGAGTCCTGATAAATGCATCTTTAATGATCTCCCCCTTTTAATTGTTTAAACTAGCTCCATCTGTTTTCTACTCCTCATACCCACACAAGCTTTCGTTTGCACAGTTATCCTCCACCGACAATAAGAAACAAGACTGACCCTAAAAATGTACCTGCCATTGGTTGTCTCTGGGGATCATTTCTTGACTCAAAGCAGCTTCTAAGTGACTTTCCAGGCAAAAATGTGAGCAGGCTTGAAGGCAGGGTCTGGTTTCATAGGTTTTTTTTTTTTTCTTTGCCAGAACCATAACTAAAACCCACTCAGCATGAGCAGGGAATTCAAATGCAAAGAGGTTTTACGTGTGAAAGGAAATAATGGTCTCTGAATGGAAGCTTCTACTTGGTGGCTGGTAGCAGTTAGCTATTGCTGCATAACAAACAACCCAGAACCCAATGATTCAGAGTGATAAGCATTTGTTTAGCTCTGAATTTGCAGATGGTTAGGTGGTTCTACTGGACAGAGCTGGGCTTGGTAGAACTCACCCATTTCTCAGGTGTGGGCTGGTGAGGCACCTTTGCTGACCTTGACTGGGTTCCCTTACATGTCTGGACTCTGCTTCATGTGTTTTCACACTTCCTGGCAGGCAAGTCCAGGCTTGTTCTCGTGCTGAAGACACAGGAATGACAGAGGGAATGGGAATGGCTCTTTAAGTTTCTGCTTATGTTGAGTTTGCTTCTGTCCCATCTGCTGAAATAAGTCAGATGGCCAAGCCCGGAGTCAGTATGGGAAGGCATCACCGAAGGGCACTGATACGTCAGCCTCTTCTGTTGTCTTGAGTGAACACTCAGAAAGTCTTAGAAGAGAACAGACCCCCGTCACTGGAGTGACATGATGTGAGACCTTGAGAATCCACAACTTTATGTGGGGGTGGATGGCAGCTAGGGCGTGGGGAGTAGACATTTCAGCTATACTCATGAAGGAATTTAGGACTGTACATACTGTGATTCTTCTGTTGAAAGTCTTTCACACAGAGAGCTATTCTTTCAGTCTTTTACAACTGCCTCTAATCTGTTTCAGTGCCAGGACCCTTTTCTTGTCTTTTCAGGGAAGAGGATCCTCAAAGAACTTACAATCTAGAATGGGAGGCAGACATAGAAACAGAAAATTTCAAGATCAGAAAATAAGGGCTGAGGCAGGCATAAGTACAGCATGCTATGGGAGTCAAGAGGTGGGGCACTTAGCCCAAGCAGGCAAACCATTTAGAGAAATCTATTTTAAATTGATTGTTTTATTTGCTGGATTTTATATTGACATGTTTTGCTTTGTTCTCAGTGTGTTCTGGGACCGCAGCCTATTCATTTATTATTAAGAGAACGGTAATTATTTCCAGGAGCTCCTGAGAATACACTTTCCTTCCCCCTTGCCTGATCTCTGCTGATTCTGGTGTAACCTTCATATATCTGAGGACGTCTGTGGCAGGAAGTGACAGCCCCTGTGTGCCTGGTGGAATGCACCAAAGACCCCATTCTAGAGGGAAGGCTTGTAGACCACTGCTTCTCCCACTTTAATGAGCATATGGGTCCCCTGGGATCTTGCCAAAATGCAGAATCTGATTCAGGAGGTCTGGGATGAGGCTTGAGATTCTGTTTTTCTAATAAGCAACCAGATGATGCTGATGTTGCTCGTCTGTGGACCACATCTTGAGTAGGAAGATTGTAGAAGATCAGCAGCACTTTCTCCACTGGTGAATATTGTAGCAGGGCTGAGCAGAGGTTTACCTATGTCTTATCTGTCTGTCTGGAGTATACAGTGCTGGACTGTAAACTCAGTGGAGATGGTGCCTGTTTCTTGCCTGCAACTATATCTCCAGTGCCAGGCACACAGAAAAGCTCAATAAATATTTATCAAATAAATGCCTCCTGTTCCCCCCTTTTCCAGGGACGTGTGTAGGTGGAGGTTTACCTGGTATCCTTCCAGTTTGATGCTGTGAATGGAGCCTGGACCTGCATCCATCCCATGGGCTGCAGTCTTGACCCCTCACCTGCTTCAAGACAGCCTGGATGTCCAGGGCTGGACCGTGTGACCTGCAGCTCTCTCCAGGATTTGGATAACCCTCATCCTAATGCTCAAGCATCTATCTGATTTGAGGTGCTCCTTCCGTCGACTACTCCCTGTTCCCCATATCACGCCCATGGACCAGAGCAGCTGGATATTGATTGTAGTTAAATATTTCACTAGAATTCCTTACAACTTCTTGGACTTGATGATTGACACTGTTGACTTCTTCCTATTACAACTCTGGTTAATTTAATTCTGGCTTGGTTAATTTTCCCCAAATCTTTTAGCACCTTCTTGCTTCCTTACTTGGAAACCCCAGCAAAGCTGCATGGTTGGAGCTAGGACAGTGATGACATGAAGGACTAACACTGAAATATAAGATCATCACCAGTCTCTTAGCTTGAGTTCCCACCCAGAAACTTGGCACCCTCTCCTTAGAATGCATTTTTAAAAAGCCAAAAGCAATTACCCATTACGCAAACTATCTAATCCCCAGTTTCCTCAACTGCAAAATGGGAATAGCTGCACCCTCCTTGTGGGGTTTTAATTAAGATTAAGTTGTGATATAAAAGCTATGAACTGCTTCACTCAAGATCTGACACATGGAAAGTGCTCCATAAAGGATTGTTCTTTTTATTTTTACTTCTAAAGGGTGAAACCTAAAGTCCAGGATCCCCTAGGGGAAGGGCTCCAGTGAATCTAGGCTCATATCTCTAACAGCTCATTATGGAAGAGAGAAGTTGGGGTCCAGTAGGAGACAAAGTCTAAAAAGCTAAAATAGTGAAAACACAAGGCTGGCAGCAAAGAGCCCCTCTGATGAGAGTAAATGGACCATGCATCTAGCCAACAGAGTAGCCCTCAGGTGTCTCTGCTCTTAGGACTCCCCTAGACTCCTTCCTGCTCTATAATGCCTTTCCAGTCTCCTAGCTGTGGGTATGGCTTGTACCTGTGTACACCACCCAACACTTGTCCAGAATTGGGTTTATCCTGATGTTTACATTTTCTAAGGAGTCTAGATCACATTGAATTTTATTCTTGTCTTCTAGGTTTTTCATCATCACAGAATACAGTGATTTAATCTATTCAGTTAGTCAACAAATATTTAGTGAGCATGTCTTATATACCAGACACTGTCCCAGGACAGGACACATCCAAAGATACAGCCCTGAACGAGCCTGAGAAAGGTCTTGTCTTTATGGAGCTTAAATGTATTTTGCAAAAGTGATGTAGGTTTTTCACTTAGTCAGGAATCAAGATGGTAACTAGAATCAGCCCCAGCCCAGCAGAGATTCCAGTAGCGATCCCAGTAGGAATGCAGACACATAGATACTTGTTTGCTGACTGATTGAATCAATGAATATAGAATTGTGAGGGATAAAAAGAGAAGATGAGCGAGAAGAGAGATGAGGTGGGTGGATTCACCAGGAGCCATGCCAGTTCTTCCTGGGAGCCAGTCACTCATTCACTCAATTGCGGAATGACCAAGAACCTGCGTTCCATAGTCAACAAGACAATGAGACTGCCTTTGAGGTTTGACCGTGTGCTAGCTATTACAGTTGGAAAGACAAATATTGCAGTAAACACACAAATTCCTGCCTTCCTCAAGCTTACTGTCCTGTTAAACATTCTTTTTTGGTTTTCCCTGTGTCTGAACGAGCTCGCAGCCTCTTACCATATCACCTCAGATGCTGGAAGGTCCATCCTGATCTCAAGTTTCATTCAACACATTTTGGGGTCTGAGAACATTTTAGGTGTCTTTCCAAGACAACTGAGTACACAATTATGAGTTGACTAGTCCAAGTTTTTAAATCCTAAATCTTGAAATCCATTTTTCAGCTAAGCTGATAAATGAGCAACCAACATGATTTCAATTTAACTGCAACTGGCATAACATTGCCCAGTCCATCTTGGACTGTGCTTAAGTACACTAAGTCAGGACTTCTCAACCTTGGCACTATTGACACTTAGGGCCAGATGATTCTTTGTTGTGAGAGGCCATCGTGTACTTAGGATGTTCAGCATCCCTGGCTCTACCTACTAGAGGCCAGTAGCATTCCCTCCAAGTGTGACAACGAGAAATGTCTCCAGGAATTACCAAATGTCCCCCAGGAGAAAAATTGTCCCATGGGTGAGAAACACTGCATTACATGTATCTGAGCTTTTAAATAATGACAAGGTTTTTTGAGTTATACCCGATCTGGTATTGGGTGTTAGTTCAGTTACATACAAGCTATGTGATGCTGGATGGGCCTGGCCCACAAGTCAGCTTTCTCATCTGGACAAAGTCGGTAAGGAAGTCTATCAGCAGATGTTATGGTGAGGTTTAAAAGATGACATGTGTAAAGGGCCTGAACGGTGTAGAGGCTCAATGGTTATGATCACATTTTATTCTTTGGCTAACAGAATTGACCATTGCCAAAATCTCTATGTGCTTGGAAAGAGTGTGTGTGTGTGTGTGTACGCACGCGCACATGTGCTACAGGTCAGGAGTGTATTGCTGAGAAAGAACTCGCCTCTGCGTGGCTCAAGAACTCGCTGGCAGAACGTCAGCTGTATAGAGCAACACTTCAGAGCACAAGCTTTGGAGTGAGACAGACCTGGATTTGATACCTGGATCCACCATTTACCTGCTTTGTGATAAATTTGGTCAAGTTGTATAACCTCTCTGCCTCAGTTTCCTTATCTGGCAAACAAAGATGATAACAGTACCCATCTCATAGAGTCCTTGTGTTGTGAGGATTAAGTGAGATCACGAATGTGAAACACTTAGCACCAAGCCTGTGGCCAAGGTGAGTTTACTCAATAACTGTTAGCTGTTGTTGCTATTATTATCGCTGTTATTTCACCCTTGGGTACATCCCTGGGGGTAACTTCAAAGCAGAGAGTGGCCTCTTTCCAGAGGTTTCCTATGGTGCCAGAGTAGCTCAGTCAACAACTTCCCTAATGAGCTCAGGACTCCATCAGCAGGACCCTTTGTTTTCCTAGTAATTCTCTGTCAACATGGTTTCCCTTCCTGCATCAACGCTATACCACTTGCATGTTCACTAGCCTGCATGAGACTCAAGACTATCAATTGCTACAATGGAGTAAATGATATTCATTGTTAAAACAGGGTAAATGCCTATTTCCTTTACACAATGGAAGGAACTGTTGTAGGCTATTAAGTAAATAACTATAAATAACACACTATAAAATGCTTTACATATGCCTTATCGCACTGAACTGCAACACTCTGAAGGAGCTGTTATGGCTGGGTAAATTATACGTGTTTTTAAACACTGTCCAAAATACATATTTACACGTACTTAAAATCCCATACTAAACAGTCTCCATAGCAACCAGAAAAACACAAAAGCCTTATTAAGCATTCTTTGTGGTATTTTTAGGAGTTTAATCATTAGGAGAGAGCTCATAGGCCATGTAGACACCAGGGAACACGAAGAAAGAAAGTCTTTATAGGAACAAAAGAATGAGGCTGGCTTTGAACCTGGTGGGAGACGATTTTATTTTTTTTAAACTAATAATCACCAAGGGCCTTCTTTTAGTGAAGGCAATGGTATGTTTGGGGTACATCAGACACAGTTTTGGAATTACAACCTGGTTTCTCAACAGAGAAGAGAGATTCTTTAATTAACATATTCCAGCAAAAGATCAATGCAATTTTTTCTCTTTAGTCACAGCAAGAAAAGATTTCCTTGCCACTCAAAAGTCCAGTAATATGTAATGTCTGGGTTGAGCCTGAGTCATATAACTCTTCAAAGGGAAATTCTAATGGCTTCATTTGGATGGAGCTCTCCCATCTATCCTCTTGTGATGCCACCACTGAAACATTTGCTTTCTGGGGTTCTGCAGCAGGGGAAGAGAGAGCTGGAGAGTGGCTGGGGGCCCAGAAGTGGCACACGTCATTTCCTCTCATACTCCACTGGCCATAACTCAAGTCATGTAGTTCCAACAGACCTGGAACAAAGCCTAGAAGATAGGGGGGCACATGGAATATTTACTGAGCACTAAACATCTTTGGGAAAAATATCACTTAAATATCAGAACTAAGCCAGATACTTTGCACTGCTTCATCTTATCTTTAAAGCAACTTTGCAATGTAAAATTTTCCCGGTCACTGACGGAAAAACAGGCTCGGAAATCTTAAATGACTTGTTTAAGGTCACTCAACCAAAAATTGGAAAGGTGAATTTAAATTTAGGTCAATCTAAAGCTGAACATAAGATATTCTGTGACTTAGCAGTTCCACTCCTACATAGTTTTCAGAAATGCATACATATGTTCACCAAAAGACATGTCCATAGAATGTTCGGAGAAGTGCTTTTTGTAATAGCCCCAAACTGGAAACAACCCAACCTCCACCAACAATGGAATAGATAAATTGACTGTGGAATATTAACATGATGGAATACTATACAGTACTGAGAATAAATAAATGGTAGCTACATAAAAACATGGATAAATCTCACAAATATTACGTTGAATAAAAGAAATCAGATACAAAAGAGTTCATATTGTATGATTTCATACTGTAGTACTCAAAAGCAAGCAAAATTAATCTACGGTGATAGAAGTCAGGATAATGATTACCATGGAGTTTTGTAGTGATGAAGAGGGTGCATGGACAGAGCTTTCTGTTTTTCTTGTAATGTTCATTTATCTGGATGCTAGTCATATGGGTGTGTTTAGTTTGTGAAAATTCCTCTAGCTGCATAATTTTGTGTATTGCTCTGTGTGTTGTACTTAATAAAAAGTCTACTTGAAAAAAACAACTTGCAAAAGAATAAATTATAGGTTCAGATCAAACTGCTTCCAGAGCCGTGTCTTATATCATGTAGCATTCATTTCTTCCCCAACCACATTAAAGCAAAGCTCATCCCCACCCTTAAACAGTCCAACTTGCTTCTTACTCCATTGACACAGTCCATCCATTAAGATGGTTCCGTAGAATCATGATCTAGACAGAAACTTTCAGCAAATTTGAGAGAATTGTCACAGTCAACTACAATTCACTCTAATACTGACTTTGGTAAGAGAGTTACCTTCTTTGAAATCAAATGTAAACCTGGGATCTCCAGAGGATGGAGGGAAAGACAACTGAATTCGCTTTCTCTTCAGGCTAGAGGAATGGACTTGGCCAAGTGTAGAGGACAGAATAAAACCTGTATTAAAACAAACCCAGAACCAACACAATACAATAACATAGATTGGGGCTGGGGATGTTTCCATCCATTTTATTTGGAGCCATCATACAACTTAAAAACCATTGCATCTACCCAGCTAAAATGAATTGACAGCTGAAAGATTAATCCCAATTTTTTTCCCTGCCCTTTCCCTAGCCCCTTAACACACCCAACACCAAAACAGCAATTTGGTGGAACCCTGACTGCCAAAAGACAATGCTGTCTTAGGGAAGGTATTAGTGGTAAATCCTCAAGCTGTTTTATAAGTACCTCCTAGGTTGGCAACTGAAGGCTAAACACAAAATTGCAAGATGAGCTTGAATTTAATTTTGCACTTTTCATCTGTCATCACGTTATGACAGTATGGTGTCCTGGGCTTTGCAGAAGGTGCAGGGCAGGAGAATAATACTCCTACTGGGATGGGCTTCTCTCCCATCTGTTCCTACCTTGGACACAAGGCTTGTGCGATCATGGTTTTCAAAGATCTAGTGGGAGTTGCCAGAGGTCGCTCTAAAGATCTGTTAGATTCTTGATCAATGGCACTCTTTCTCTGCATACTTTGCTCATTCATTTATTTATATGGTGTGTTTTTACTAAGCACCTATTGTGTTTTAGGCCCTGTTGATGGCTCTAGGTGTGCGCCAGTGAAAAAAGATGTACTTTCTGCCCTTGAGAAGCTTCTGATTCAGAGGGAGAATAGACAAGTAAGTGGAAATTTTAAGAAATACCAATGAATGCTGCAAGTGGGATTAAATAGTGTGCCACATGAGCAAATAGGAGGAATGGCCACCAAGCATTGAGGAATGAGATCCCTTCTTGGAGGTAATGATGTCTAGGCCAAAACGTGAAGAGTCCAGTGAAGCTGTGTTGGACGCCCCCATGTACCAATCACTGCGCTTGGCTTTGGAAATGTAAGTATGGACAGAGCCTTGTCTGAATAATGAGGTAGAGAGCAGTTTGACAAGGGCTAAAAATAATCAAATGGACTATTTCAATACGTTGATGAAGTTCGACAGGGTGTTTTAGGACCAGCTTGGTAGAGATGATGTCTGGGGAGTTAATTCCGGACAGCTGAGTAGCAGTTAGGGGGAAAAGCATGAAAGGAGAAAATGGAGGATGTTTTAAGAGAGGGAACAGCATAAGCAGGGCACAGAGTCACGAAGCAGTAGACCTACAATGGGTACTTTGTATATTTTAACGTAATTGGAGGATACAGCTTGAAGCTGGGGGCAGCGGAATCCAGCAGGTGCTCAATGTGGCAATCACGGTGAGCCATGGTCATTTTGGTGAATCACCAATTGGTGGTGATGGCGATTTGATCACACCGTGCTCGACAAGGATCACCCTCATATCAGTATGATCAGAGGATGAACTTGGAAATCCAAAGTAGCCTGACTTCTATACCAGTGGTACCTACACGCCTCATGCTTTCCTCCCTGCCTTGGTCTTCCGGGCTGTTGGAGACATGAAATCTAAACCCAGAGAACGACCCCTGGGAACAGCACGACCTGTTCTCCCACGTTTCCCCTGTGGACACACGGCCTTGGTGCGGATTTATACAACTGCATTTAGGACTGATGAGAGAGTCATTGTTTTTTCTATCCCTTCCACGACACAAACCAAGAAAAAAATCATAATAAAATTTTACAAGTTAGCTGCCACCAAGAATAAACAAGAGAGCACTATAAGAAATGAATCAGAGGCCCTAACTGAATCTCCTCTCAGGACAATAACTCTAATGCAAAGCTGAGGTCTGAGGAGGTCGCCGTGGAAAACCCTCCTGGGGCATTTCTGAGGAGAAAGGAGATACTCTCCTCCTGTCATCTTCACTTCATGTCCTAATATGTCTGTGGATGTGCAGAGAAAACATAATCTGAGGCCTCTGCTCTGAATCAAGGTTTGGATAACCAGGGCCATTAAGGCATCCCCAAGGATCACGGAATTAACCCTCTGTGAACCCAGAGAAGCCACGGCCACTACAGCCCCAGAAGAAAGTTGCTTGATTCTAATCGCAGCTGAGCCAAAATGTCACTTGCCATTAGGTTTGATTGGCATTTTTTTTTTCCTTTTTAAATTACAAGATTACCTTTAAATTGTGTACAGGAGCTCATAACTGCTGTCCATTGGAGGTAATCAGGAGTGATTTCATTTTACCCATGGACAGGCTGCCTCTTCTAGAGTCTCTGTTTATTAAGTCTCTGTCTACCTCAGGTTCCATTTAAGTATCAACAAGGAATAAACTCTGTGGCACAGGAACTCTGTGGCACAGGAGACATTGCACGTTTGCTTCTAGAATCATCTCCTTTGTTGGCTGATGGTTCTTGAGCTGGATTCTCCTGGAGCATCTTGTGTGTATATGGCAAACATGCACTCTAATGTCCCTTGGGTGATCTTTTCAATACAGATTGCTGCGTGGCGCTGGCCCCATGAACTCTCCAAAAGACCACTTGGAAAGACAGGTCTAACCTCTAGTCATTCTTTGTTGCCTTCAATTGAAGGAAGCTTAGCATAGCTCCTTGTAGACCAAGTCATAGCATTATTTTTCCATTCATACACTCATTCATTCATTCATTCATTCATTTGACATAATTATTGTGCATCTATTGTGTGTAAGACATTGAGGCTGGCATTGGGTACAGTGGTGAGCTGGGAGCTTACGATACAGTGGCAGATGGACAAAATTAATCAGGCTATTCCATTACAGTGTGATAAGGGCTATGAGACAGAGGGAATAGGAGGCCCAGCCTAAGTACATTTATTACAGGGTTGAGGGCACAGGCAAGACTCCTCAGAGAGAATCACCTCTGAGCTGGGTCCTGAAGGTTGAGAAGACTTTCACTGGCTGAAGGAACAGCTTGTGCAAGAGTCGAGAGGTGAGAGGGAAGCTCAGGGAGGGTGAGAATGGAAAGGAGGAATGCATGTACGAAGAAAGCAGAGCAGTGGGTCAGGTTGTTAATGAAGGATGCAGATGGAGGAAGACAGGGATCATATCACAAGGAGCTTTGTAAGCCCTATTAATGAGCATGGACTTTATCCTGAGGGCAAAGGAGAAGAGAGGAGAGATGTGGGCAGATACGCATTTTGGAAACATCACTGTGGATGTTTTACTCACAGTAGATGACTGGTTCTCTGGGGATCTGATGCCTTTGTAAACCTGACGAGACCTTGTATGCATTATCCCTTTCCCCAGAAACAACCTCTCACCAGCTGCACCCTTTAATTTTGAGCTTTTCCCCCAAGAACACCCTCTGTGCTCCCTTTATTCCAATTTTGCATGTAATGGAATAAAATTGCAGTAAGAACCCATCTAAAGAGGTTCACAGCCAAGAGTGGAAGGTATGACAAAAGCGTTAACACCCATGGCCCAAGACCTGAGCCAGATGCCACTTGTAAGCAGAGCAAGTCATTGGACTTGCTGTGGCAAAATGATTTAAATGGCTGTATTGTCAAGTCCTTCTGCTTTACTGATAGAAAAATTTTAAAAACCTGGGTTATGAGTTGTAACATTTCTGACGTCAGTCAGTGTTATATTGGAGAGACCACTGGACTTGGAATCTTAAGATCCAAGTTTGAAGTTCAGTTATGTCACTTAATGGCTTAGACAACTTACAAGACTTTGTAGTCCCCTTTTTTTACGTCTAAAAAATTAGTGTAACTCCTACAACCCAAGATGTATGGGGACTCAATGACATGCATAGCGTATTGCAGATATTTATCGAATGAATGGAAAGGAGATATTGGAGAAACCCCCAACTCTCTAGGCTATAATCTCCTCATCTGTAAAATGAGAAGGTTGGGTTAGATGCTTTTGAATTCTTTCCAGCTCAAATAACCCATAATTCCTTGATACTGGCCTGTTCTGGAGGCTTGTACTGACCAATGACATAGTGCGCTAAACACAGGAAAATTTGGTTTGGTATCCTATAAAGTGAAAGGACAACGAATAAAAGATTTCTGAGAGAAGAAACCCTAGTGACTACTCTGGCCCCACTAAAAAGGCTCTTATCCCAAAAGCCAGGTGATGAGAAGAATGTTTATTTGCTGCTGTCACTGGCTTTATTTGACTTGTCTGGTGAAGACTTGGTCTCAGAGGATGCAATTGACAGCAGATTTCCTGTAAGACCACTTTGCACTGTAGAAAAAAGATTGCCTTATCCTTTTATGTTATCTCATGAAACACTATTGATGCACTGTTCATGCTAAAAAAAACTTCGTGTTTCTTCTCGAGTAGGGACTCAAAGAGAGACGATTCTGAGCATAGAAAATCTGATATCTGATATTGAATAAATGTTCTTGCTGGCTTCAGAAAGGTGATTTGATTTGGAATTTAAGCACGTCTGGGAATTACCCTCCCTATACAGCACCTTTGATGTATATACATTCTGTCCTTGCCATATTTAAAGAATTTGTTCTTTCTTATTAGGTAGACATTGACATTACTCAGTATTTATTTATTTATTTATTTATTTATTTTTGTGACGAAGATCAGCCCTGAGCTAACATCCGTGCTAATCCTCCTCTTTTTGCTGAGGAAGACCGGCTCTGAGCTAACATCTATTGCCCATCCTCCTCCTTTTTTTCCCTTTTTCTCCCCAAAGCCCCAGTAGATAGTTGTATGTCATAGTTGCACATCCTTCTAGTTACTGTATGTGGGACGTGGCCTCAGCATGGCCGGAGAAGTGGTGCATTGGTGCGTGCCCGGGATCCGAACCCGGGCCGCCAGTAGTGGAGGGTGCGCACTCAACCACTAAGCCACCGGGCTGGCCCCAACATTACTCAGTATTTAATGCCCCAGCTGATTGGCCATTACTATGGTGATGTGGCTAAAAATAGCCACATGTGGAACTGTTCCAAAGGTATGAGAATGGAAAGTTTGGGGGAATAGGTATGGCATCTATTTAGGAATGACTGAAATATGCCCCAATCACAGTTGAAATATCTCTTGACCACAGTGGGTTGTGTCCTATATCATTGGGACCTGGGGCCTGATGTTTTCTGTATTATCTGGGTTTTCTCTTTCGGTGCTTCAGAGAAGGCTGACTATGATGTTGATCACACAGGACCATCCAGATGCTTATCCTAGAATGCACCACTAAAATCTTAGAAAACAAATCTGCACATCAGCTACCCAAGATGGCATGGAATGGTTAGAGAGCAAGACCACAGTTTGAACATCCTTTTCTCTCTGGGAGTCTGGGATGCCCTCTCTGTAGGTTGCTTTTCCAGTATGCAGCCCCACGGCATGCACTTTATTATGGTCTCTCCTTTGATGTCCATCTTTTAGCTTGGACTTTACATTCCCAGGCAATGGGAAACCTAGTTGCTTGCTCACTTCTACTACACATTGTCTGGCACGTAGTAGGTATGCAAAATAACTTCCAATAAAGGGTATAGCTCCATTAGTGTGGCATTATAATTGTGTGTCTTCCTCACTAGATTGCAAGCTCCATGAAACAGAGACTTCATTTTTTTAAAAAAATACTGTATTAGAAGAGTGCTAGTTGGTAGTCAGTGCTCAATAATTATTTACTGAATGAGTGAGTGAGTGAATGAATGAATGAATGAATGAATACACATAAACCAAAACAACCAATATAAAAGGGAAAAACGTGATCAAACTGGTTACTTAATATCTTTGCTCTCAAACTCCACTACCCAGAACAAATAAATTGTATTAAAAGGGTTGTTAAATTAGTCTATCTACCTCCTTATTCTGAACCATCAATCCGCTTCGTATGCATGGGCATATTTCAAGATTTCTGGTGCTAAAATCATTCCAGTATCTACTATTTTTTTAAAAATAGCTTTATTGACGTATAAGTGACATACAATAGACTGCACATATTTAAAATGTACAATTTGATAAGTTTTGATATATGTAGACACTAGAGAAACCATTATGCAACATAATGAACATATCCATTACCCCTAAAAGTTTCCCTCTGTCCCTTTGTAATCATGTCTTCCTACTAGGCAACCGCTGATCTGCTTTCTGTTACTATACATTTGTTTGTATTTTCTAGAATTTCATACAAATGGAATTACACAGTATGTACTCATTTTTGTTTGGCTTCTTTCACTCATCACAATTATTTGGAGACTAATCCATGTTGCAAGGTATCAAGAGTTCATTTTTGTTTTGCTGAGAAATATCCCATTGTATGAATATGCCTCCATTTAACCATTCACTTGTTCTTGGATATTTGCGAAGTTTTCAGTTTTGGGTTATTACAAACTAGGCTTTTACGAATGTTCATGTAAAAGACTTTGTATGCACAAATATTTTCATTTCTCTTGGGCAAATACCTGGGAATGGAATGGTTGGATCATATGATAGGTGGATGTTTAACTTTTTAAGAAATTGCCAAACTGTTCTCCAAAATAGTTGTACCATTTTACATTCCATCAGCAGGTATGAGAGTTCTAGTTCTTTCAAATCATTTCCAAGAATTGGTGTGATTGGTCATTTTAATTTTAGTCATTCTAATAGGTACGTAGTAATATCTTGTTGTAGTTTTAATCTTCATTTCTCTAGTGACTAATGATGTTGGGAAAATTTTCACATGCTTACTTCCTACCCATGTATCTCTTTATTTGTTGAGTTGTCTGTTTTCTTATTATTGACTTTCAAGAGTTCTTTATATATTTTGAATATGTATCCTTTACCAAGTATATGACTTGCAAAAACTTTCTCTCAGTTTGTGGCTTGTCTTTTCACTCTCTTAACAGTGTCTTTTGAAGAATAGATATTTTAAATTTTTATGAAGTCCAATTTATCAATTTGCTCCTTTATTGATTGTACTTTTGAGGTCATGTCTCAGAAATTGTTGCCTAATCCAGTGTCAAAAAGGTTTTCTCATACATTTTCTTCTTGAAGTTTTATAGTTTTAGGTTTTATATTTAGGTCCATGATCCATTTTGAGTTAATATTATATATTGTTCAAGGTATGCATCAAAGTTAATATTTTTTATATGGATATTCAAGTGTTCCAGCACCATTTACTGTAAAGACTATCCTTCATCCAAGAATTGCCTTTGCATCCTGTAGAAGATCAGTTGTATGTACAATTATTTTTGGAGCTTTATTTTAAATCTTAAAATCTTGGAGTATTAGCTCTACAACTTTATTCTTTTTAAAAATTGTTTTTGGTTATTTTAGTTCTTTTGCATTTCCATGTGACTTTTAGAATATTATCAATTTCTACTATAAGAAGCCTGCTTGGATTTTGATTAGAGAGAATTGACATCTTAACCATATTGAGGCTTCTGACCCATGAACACAGAATATCTTTTCATTTATTTAGGTCTTTAATTTCTCCAGCAATGTTTTACAGATTTCAGAGAATAGGTCTTTCACATCTTTTGTCAGATTTATTCGTATTTCGTATTTTTTGACGATATTGTAAATGGTATTTTTAAAATTTTGATTTTCAGTTTTTGTTGATAGTATATATAAATATAACTGATTTTTGTATATTGATTTTGAATAATACAATCTTGTTAAACTCATTTATTAGTTCCTGTATCTTTTTTGGGGATTCCACCAGATTTTCTACATATATGAATAAGAACAGTTTTAATTATTTCTTTCCAATTGGGATCACTTTTATTTCTTCTACTTACCTCATTGCACTGGCTAGAACATCCAGTACAATACTGAATACAAGTAGACATCCTTTTTCCTTTTCCTGATCATAGAGAGAAAATATTCAGTCTTTAAGTGTGAACTCAGAACATTTGCAAACAGAGACCAACTGTGCTCTTAAATTTGTATAAAACCCCAAGTGTATACGTTTGTCCATTTCTGATGAAGATTGCTGTGGAATGTGGAATATCATCACACAAAAATTAGAGTCAGCAGCTGACACCAAACCAGATAATGAAAAACAGGATTTCAGCAGGATAAGATAGAAACACTCCCCTCACAAACAAAGGCTAGGAGCCTGATGAGAAGGGACTGCAAATTAATATCAGGTCCATGCTTTAGATTATTTATAACTTGATATTGTCAGGGTGATATTAAGTAAAAACAGCGATAGGGTTTTACAGATTGTTACAGCCAGCATTGGTCTGCTGCCTGGGCCACACTGGTTGGGAAGGAGTTTGAAAATAGATTTACATTTGTTCAGTGGTGTGCCGGGGCCAGCTTGTACAGGCTCTTCAGGCCGATTATGCTCAGCTCTTCCTGACTTAGATTCAGTGAATCACCTTGGTAGCTTGAAATTGACCGTGGTAGGAGTATTTACGCCATGAAAATTTGGCAAATGCTACAAATCAGGGACTTTTTTTCCCCAGAGAGCTGGTTGTTAAACATTTATCAGCACACCACTATATAACTAGCATTTATCAGCACACCCCTACATAATCAGTGCTCTGCATATAATTATTATCAATATATTAATATATTCTTATAGGTTACAATTCTTTGAATCTTAGAGTAAGACACAACATAATTTTATGTATATCTAAGAAAGAAAAAAGTGCTATCAGTTGTGATTTTGAGACTCCATTGTAGAGGACACATCCTGTTTTCAGTTATGCTAAAATGTGAACAACCCTGAACATCAGCATTGAAGAAATACAGCATTATTAAATTCATTGTATAGGAAACACTATATAGTTTATTTTATTTTATGCATCAGTCATTCACGTAAAATGCTTACCTCTCGTTACAAAATCCTGTTAAAAAACAAAACAAAACAGTTTTCGGAGTTTAAAGCATTTGAACTTGGTGTGCCCAGTTTGTAATCTGAGTCAAGATTTTGAGATCTCATATAGGCAAACCAAAGAAGCAGCTCCCTTCCACCTACTCTCACATAGCACTCACTCTTTTTATTGCTATACTCTGTTTATTCATTCATCTATCTTTCCCAACTAGATAATAGTATGCTTGAGAGCAGAACCTCTTTGTCTTATTACCCTTTATATTCCCAGTGATGAGATAATTGCCCAGCTCATTTCATTGTAAGTGATCAAGAAATGTCAAGTGAAAAAAAAAATCTATCTATCCATCTATCTACCTATCTATCAAGACTCCCAAAGAAGGCATCTCCATGTGTGGTGGCACCGTTACACACACAGAGGGCAACACACACAGATGACAACATGACGGTGCTAGTTTTACAGACCTTCATCATGACTTAGAAATCAGACACATTGTTGAGTAACCTCTTTCCTCCTGACAATCTCACCAAACAACCCAATTGGGAGGGTCAGATTTTTTTTTCTTTTTCTTTTTTTTTGTGAGGAAGATTAGCCCTGAGCTAACATCTATGCCCCTCTTCCTCTACTTTACATGTGGGACGCCTGCCACAGCGTGGCTTGATAAGTGGTGTGTAGGTCTGTGCCTGGGATCTGAAACTGCAAACCCTGGACTGCTGAAGCAGAGCATTCGAACTTAACCACTATGCCATGGGGCCGGCCCCTGGGGTCAGATATTTCTGAGAGATGAGTTGAGTAGGAAGATGGTGAATGGCTGATCATACTGAATGTGTCACTGGACTAGTAAGCAGGCATTGGGCATTCTGTACATGGTTAGATTTGCCCTTTCTTGCTCTTCTCTTAAGGACTGAGTACAGGTAAGAGTCTTCGGTCAGCTTCTATACACCCAGTTGCTTAACAAGCTATGAGAAAGAAAGTCCTTGGGCAGCTGTCCTCAGGCAGCCTGGTTCGGTATGTGAGAAGCCAACCATGGTACCAGCTGAGCACATCACTCTGAGTAGATCCACTTGGACATGGTGGCTTCTTTCCTTTTCTTTTTCCAGAAGCTGAAAATATCCCCTGATAGCTCAAGAGAGAAGAATAAATTGTCCTCGTGTATTTACACAGACGAGAAGATTTTCCTCATTGTATTTGCAATTCCGTCTTGTGCGATGACCTCCATTTTCATAATCCTTTGTGGAGTATCATGATTTAAAAAGCTTTCTCTCCCTGCTGTTTCTGTTAAAAGGTTTTCTGGTGCGATTCTGGAAAGTCAAATTCTGCATTTAAATGTTGTATTTTCACAGATATAATATAAAAGAGGCCGTACTTCTGGCATGTTTTTCTTCCTGGGAGAGTAGCAAGCAATTCCACCCTTCTACATGTATTGTTAACCAAGCCACAAGGGTGTACAACAGCTTTAATAGAAAGCAATTGTGATTACATCTTGCTCGTAATTACATTTATTTGCTCACACATGTCCAAAAAGGCAAGCATTAGCCAGACTGTATGGGTATGTGTTTGGGCAAGGAAAATCATCTGGCGGATTGACAGTGAAGGAAATAGCTTTCAGCTACTTAGGTCTCTCCTGTCATGGACACTCTCAAAGACTGTCAGAACTTACTTAGTTTTTGCTTTCACGCTTCTAAAATCGATTGCGTTTGGAAAGGAGGCGAATTTATTATGGGTGATGGATTTGCATCAAAATAATCAAAATATTAGGGGCTGCGTGTAACAAGATACATGTCTGTGATCCCAAAGAGAAGAAAGTTGAGAAGTGCCACGGCTCAAAGCAGCTCTAGAAATGGCCACTGTCCCATCAGAGGAAAGGATGTATGCCGCTTCTCAGGGAATTTAGAGGAAAATAAGAGGGTTGTGTGTGTGAAAGAATTTTAGATCTGTGTTGTTGAGCTGTCCCTAAGGAAAATGAGAAAGTGGAGGAAATGGCATTGGATTTTTGTGAGGCAGATGAGTTTGGATCCTGGCTGGGCCGTTTATAACTCAGAAGACTGTGGAGATATTCATTTACTCTTCTGTGCCTTCGTTTTCTTATAACTAGAATGGGTATAGCAATACCAAGCTTTTTGGGCTGTTTTCCCATTTATTACTCACTGGACTGTAAATAAGTTCCTGACTATTTGGGCCACTACAGTACCCTCTGAACCTCGTGCAATTTCAGGAGCATCATGCCTACTTGGTGAACTATTTTTTTTTTTTTTTAATAAATGAACGTAAATTACTTGATATACGCACAACTCAACAAATAGTATTATACTAGTTTGCTGTTGCTGCTGTAATAAATGACCACAAACTTTGTGGCTTAAAACAACACAAATTTATTATCTCACAGTCCTGGAGGCCAGAAGTCCTAAAATCAAGGTGTCAGAGGGTTGTGCTCCTTCTAGAGGCTCTAGGGGAGAATTCTTTCCTTGTCTTTTCCATATTCTGGAAGCTGCCTGCATTCCTTGGCTCATGGTGCCTTCCTCCATCTTCAGGCCCAGCTGTATAACATCGTCAAACCTCTCTGGCTCTGACATTCCTGCCTCCTTGTAGAATGCTTGTGATGACATTGGGGCCACCAGATAATCAAGGATCATCTCCCGTCTCAAGATCCTTAACCTAATCACATCTGCAGACTCCCCTTTTGCCACATGAGGTAACATATTCACAGGTACTGGGATTAGGACATGGACATCTTTGAGGGTGTCATCATTCTGTCTACCATAATCCTCTATTATGCAATAAAACCAGCCCTATGTATTGTTACCACTTCTTTATATTACCTGTTTGAAAGTTCCTGTTGAAGACTCTCCTAACAAGCAATGGACAAACTTCCAGATTATTTTTGCCTCCATGGCAATGGTCCAAGGACGCCAGACACCAACCATGTCCATTTAGGCCTCAGTTAATGGTGATTTATGTCACTTATATGTGTAGGAAGTCATTGAGTTGGGTTGAAGAAGTTTCTCTCAGCAACTAAGGTTTGGAGAGGGTTTGGCACTCAATAAGTGTTTGTGGAATGAATGAGTAAATCTATGTTGAGAAGGGACCAACCTATCTTCTAGGATCATTTATAAGATAAGGGATGCCTTATAGAAATTTTTTTGTAACCAGTAGAGGAGCAACATATAGCAGTGAGCATATATCTCCCAGACTCACTGATCAAGAAAACGCTGTGGTGATTCACATGCCTCTCTTCCCTTGAGCAAATTTTCAAACACGAGGATAGAGCCCTTGGGGCCTGAAGCTTGTTGGTGGCCACCAAATACTGTGGAGTGGGACTGAATTGTGTGAATAAGCAAATA
The DNA here is from genome assembly GCF_020826845.1 of Diceros bicornis minor. Taxonomy (NCBI): domain Eukaryota; kingdom Metazoa; phylum Chordata; class Mammalia; order Perissodactyla; family Rhinocerotidae; genus Diceros; species Diceros bicornis. The sequence continues at coordinate 29,909,644 of NC_080771.1, read as the reverse complement.
ATTCATGGAGAAGCTGAGATCTCACACATTTTGGTCTAGGAGAGGGTTAAAGGGCCATCAAATTCAAACTTTTATCCAATATTTAGAGTTTTTCTGGCCATGTGGCCTGAAAATAAGCCATTGAAATCCTTCTATGGTGATGTCCAAATAAACAAATTTTCTCTCTTTGGCAAATTTGGGGGGAAGTCCTTACTTACACTGAACCCAGGTTATCTCCCTATGGTGTCTGTCCATCTGTGTGTTCTCTGTGTCATGTGTCACTACTCTTTGGTGCCACCCATAGACTTCTCACCCCAGACCAGTGTCTGCCTCCCTTTTCTCTGTCCTCCTGTACATTCTATGTGACTCCTATGGCTTCTGTGATGTCTGATTGCAAGGGGCTACTTGACATCTTTTCTACTAGACTGCAAATTTCTTAAAAGCACGTTTGTTTTATCTTTGCATCTCAGAGCTTAGCAGAGTGCAAGATTTATAGCATAGGTGGAGTCAAGTTTGGTTGAATTAATGCTACAGGTAATTGAGCATAATGGAAGGAGCCAAGGACATTCAGTAAAGAGAACTGGGTTTGAGGTTTGCCTAAGTTCCTCTTGAATGGTGTGACTGGGCAAGACGATTCTCCTCTCCGAGTCACAGACTCCTGTGTCTTTATGGGAAGCACTTGTGGTTGTTTTGAGGATAAAATGCGTGAATTATGGGAGTATATTATGCAAATGTGAAGAGTGGTCTCAGTGCCCTTGAAGCCACATGGAACAGATCTCATCCTCTTCTTTTTGGCAGCGCTTCAAATATTCAAAGGAAAAGATCTCGCACTCCACCTCTCGTGCTGACAATATGTATAATAACTGACTATGAGATGTCCAGAATTAAAGTTCTGGGTTTCAAGTGTCTGCTCTGCACTTATTAGCTGTGTGACCTTGGAAAGGTACTTAATTTCTCTATGCCTCAATTTCCCCATCTGTAAAAGTGGGATAAAGACAGGACCCATTTCATAAGGTTGATGTGAGGCTTGGATAAGATATTGGGTATCAAAGCTTAGGACAGTGCCTGGCACATAGCAGTCAATCAGTCAATTATTATTATTGCATGATTATCAATATTTTTCCCCCAGCCTTACTGTCCCTAGTTTCTTCTACAATACCATGAACCATTTTTTTCGGTCTCTGTTCTCTGAGAATGGCAAATAAGTTCCATCCCATCTTCCTACTGTAGTTGGTTTGTAAAGGCTGCCTTGAGCTTTGTGTTAAGAAGGATTCTGAGGCTTTGTGTGGGTTTAATAGGAAAGAACGTGGAAATAAACTACTGGTATTTTCCAACAATGGAGAGATGGTAACACTCATGCCCTAAATATGCTGATGTCGCATCTCCTTATAATCCCAGGTAAACTGAGTGCAAATTCCTTATTTTATTGCATCTGTCAAGTCGTTTCTCAAAGGTCAGTTTGAAAAATGTGAGAGGTAAGAAGTACCTGCTAAGTGCCAGGCAATCTTTGAGGTATTGTTTATAGAGAGATAAACAAGTTTTCTTGTTAATGGTGTTTGCATTCTCATGAGGCAAGAGAATCAGCTTAAGAAATTAATTTGAAGGTGATTTCAAATAGTGACAAGTACTAAGCAGAAATCAAAACTAGATATTTTGATAGTCACTGGGGGTCAGGGGATGGGGTCTGTAATTTAGCCGTAACGCTCAGGAAGGACTTCCCAGGTGGTGACATTTGAACTGAGATTTGAGTGGGCAGGATCCAGTTTTTGATTGCGGCTAAAACAAATTACTGCGAACTTGGTGTCTTAAGACAACACAAATCTGTATATCTTACAGTTCTATAGGATACAGGTCTGCACAGGTTTCACTGGGCCCAAATCAAGGTGTCAGCAGGGCTGTATTCTTTTCTGGAAGCTCTAGGCGAGAATCCATTTCCTTGCCTTTTAGAGTTTCTAGAGGCCGCCCGCATTCCTTGGCTTATGGTGCCTTTCTCTAACCTCAAAGCCTGCCATGGCAGGTCTAGTCCACCTCAATCATATCTCTCCGGCTCTTCTGCCAACCTCTTCCACTTTTAACGACCCTTGTGATTGCACTGAGTGCTCTCCAATAATCCAGGATGATCCTCTTATCTAACTTGTTCAAAAATGCAAAGTCCCTTTTGCCGTGTAAAGTAACATATTCACGGATTCTGGGGATTAGGACATGGACGTATTTGGTGTCCATTATTCTGTCCAGCACACAGTTCTAAGAGTATATGGGGCAGAGCTTAGCAGGCAGCAGCACCCAGAAGAACAAGGGCATTAAGGTGGGAAACAGCCTGACATGTTTAAAGGAAAGAAAGAAGACCAATGTGCTAGTAGCCATGTGAGCAAGGAGGAGAGTGGCAGAAGAAAAAAAGTCATGCTTGTTCCCATTTACTGAGAAGTTACTATGTATCTCCTTTCTATGTATTATTTCATAGATTCTCATGACAACCCTATAAGAAAGGTCCTATTTTCCTCTCCCTTCTACCTGTTGAGAAAATGGTAGCTCCACAGTTAAGATATGTATCTAAGATCACAGAACTAATATATGGTGAAGGCAAAATATGAATCCGAGCCCTCTATGTATGAGCCTCTGTTCCTGACCGTGGTGATTTTCTTCCCCCGACACCCACAAGGCAATTGCTTGGAAGGAAATCTTAGTCTACATTGAGAGGGCGGTCCATGAGCCGTTGGAGAACCTGGCTCCTGCCTTGACTTCTGTTCTTAAGTTTGCTTTGAAGCTGTCCTCACTGGTTTTGAGCTCCAGTGACATTTTCCCGAGAAACAATAATCAGTTGAGAAAGAGAAAAGTAGTTGCTAGCAGCTGGGAGCTGACCTGACATTGAGAGCCAGGCGCTTTGTAGCTCTGAGAGCTGGCCTGGTACTCACAGCCAGGTCATGGTTTCTTCTGTTGCATATTAACAATTTTATTGTTAATATCAGATAATTCCACTCTGTGACCATGAGGGAGGAGGGCGAAAACAAGACCACACTCTAATCATGTCTGAATACAGACAAAACATGAACATTGTCCAACCACAAAACACCAACCTTCTCATTTTCCCAACCAACTGAGTGACTGCAACTTCCTTACCAATCGCAGCTATAGCCTCGCTCTTGTCTGCCTTCCCTATAGATAAGATTTATTGAGATACACAATCAAAGAATTACTCCAGCTTCTTCACAGTAACCAATCTAGAGCAAACTCCTAATTTCTTGAATCCACTTCAAAATCACCTAACGCAAGCCCAAATCCTATTACTCCTTTCTAGCCTCTTACTGAGACAATCCATGGCTTCCTACGGTAGGGGTGCTCCCTTGTTCCAACAAGCCAATAAACCCAACTTTTTGTCCAGGTGAGTCCTGATGTCTTTGGCTGATAGACACTGTCAACCAAGAAACACAGTTGCATATAGCAGCTCCTATGTATCCAATATTCTGCTCTGGGTTATTGAGGGCTGTTAAAGGTTTGGTGGGTTTCTATCATGAAAGACAAACATGAAACAATTTTGTAATAAACTGCAAAGAACGGGGTACTCAGAGTACTCAGGGACAGCAGTATATAGAGGGGGACACACTGTTTAGGGTTCAGTTCATGACCCTCATGTGTGACCTTGGGCAAGCTGCTTAGTCTCTTTTTTTTTTTTGTGAGGAAGATCAGCCCTGAGCTAACACCCATGCCAATCCTCCTCTTTTTGCTGAAGAAGACTGGCCCTGGGCTAACATCTGTACCCGTCTTCCTCCACTTTATATGGGACGCTGCCACAACATGGCCTGACAAGTGGTGCCTCGGTGTGAGCCTTGGATCAGAAACCTGGGCTGCCAGCATTGGAGCGCACACTTAACCTCTACACCATGGGGCCAGCCCCCTGCTTTGTCTCTTTAATCCTGTTTTTGCATCTTCAAAATGAGCATAATGATATATCTTCCTACACAAATGTGTAAATTGAATGAAATAGTCCATGCAGAGAACCTAGAACAAAACCTACCACCTAGTAAGCATATGATAAATGTTGCCTATTTATTACAAATATTTTTTTCAAAGAAAAAAGGGATTTGCTGGAGATGGTATAATCAGGAGTAGACTGCTGGAGGAAGAGGGCTTAAGACCAGCCTGGTGATGGAAATGTTCTATATCTTGTTAGGAGTAGTGGTTACACAGATATATACATTTATACAAACTCACTGAACTGTATGTTTAAGATCTGTGAATTTCACTGTATGGAAATTATAACTCAATAAAGTAGTTCATAATTGAAAAGTAAAAAAGAGCCCTGAAGGCAAGGTAAGACTGGGGAACCCAACATAAACTGGGGAGAGACTGCAGGCTTCCAGAACAGCATTAGAAGTTCTCGATACTCGATAGAGACAGAGAGGCATTCCCCTGAACCCATTCTCTAGCCAAGTCCCTGGGCCCTTTCACCCGTTCTATGAGCATGGCTAATTCTATAGACTATGTTTCAAATGTCAGATGTTTTAATCAAGCAACTGAGTCTTTGGAAAAGAAAAAGTCCTAAATAAGTGAGAGGTTATTGTGAGCTGAAATTATTTAGTGAAAGCACACCAAAAATGCAACCTGATTTTGGATTGAGAAATACCTGGATTTAAGTCTTGGCCTCTCTGGTTTTGTGACATTGAGCAATTCACTTCACGTTCTGTACTTTCCTGTGTCCACTGGCAGAAAAGGATGGATATAGTACCTATAACTTGGCATTGTTGTATTGTTGAAGGAGAGAATAGATGTAAAGTGTTTAGCATATTGGGCTTATATCACTTGTGATGGTGGTGGTGATGGTAGAGGTGGTGATGGAGGTGGTGGTGGTGGTGGTGGTGACAGAAGTAGTGGTGGTGGTGATAAAGGAGGTGGTGGTGGTGGTGGTGATGGAGGTGGTGGTGGTGATGGCAGTGGTGGTGGTGATGGTGGTGGTGATGGTGATGGAGGTGATGGTGGTGGTGGTGGTGAAGGTAGTGGTGGTGATGGAGGTGGTGGTGGTGATGGCAGTGGTGGTGGTGATGGTGGTGGTGATGGTGATGGAGGTGATGGTGGTGGTGGTGGTGAAGGTAGTGGTGGTGATGGAGGTGGTGGTGGTGATGGACGTGGTGGTGATGGTAGTGGTGGTGATGGTGGTGGTGGGGATGGTGGTGGTGGTGATGGAGGTGGTGGTGGTGATGGTGGTGGTGGTGGTGATGGTGGTGGTGGTGATGGTGGTAGTGGTGGTGATGGAGGTGGTGGTGGTGATGGTGGTGGTGGTGGTGAAGGTGGTGGTGGTGATGGTGGTGGTGGTGAGGGTGGTGGTGGCGGTGATGGAGGTGGTGGCGGTGGTGGCGGTGGTGGTGGTGGTGGTGGTGGTGGTGAAGGTAGTGGTGGTGATGGAGGTGTTGGTTGTGGTGATGATGATGGTGGCAGTGACAATGGTAATTGTAGTAGTGACGATGGTGGTGACGACAATGGTGATGGTGGTGGTGACGGAGGTGGAGGAAACAAGAAGCTTATATAGCAATATGTGTACTGACCCTGAATTCCAAAATATAAATCGAACCATATTTAATTTAACTGACGATTGAGAAGTTTATAGTGTTATTTTCTTCAAGCTTCATCTTCCATTGACCTGGACTTCTGTGTTCCTCCATATATCACAGATTGAGGTGGCAAGAAAGAAAAGAAGGAGATTCACAATATGAGAGAGAGCGAAGGCTGGCGCCTCAGGCTTCATTAATATAACATAGGAATTTTAGCCTTGATATCAGTGTGTTCAGGTCCTGTCTGAGACTGAAGCTCAAGCATTGTCTCTTACCCTCTTAGAGGTGCCCTGGTATTTCTAAGTGAAAGTGTTTGCTTATTTTTGAATCTTTTAAAAGTGCCAGTAGGCCTCCAGTAGCTCCCTCTTCCCCCTCCTTCCCTCTTCCCCAGGCTGCACTTCAAGTTCTCCAGGGATGGAGCCCCTTTCCCTCCCACAAAGAACCCTGGACAGAACTCACACTTGCACACCCAAAATTACAACGTCAACTTCAGCCTGAGCCCAACGAGGAGGATCTGCAGCAAATCACAACGTCGACGGGCGGTAGACCCCGACTTTATCCATACGATGCAAAAGCAAGCCACATCCTGCGATCTGTCCTCTAATTTTTTTCCTCCTCCAGAATATAATAAATTAAACATAGTATGAAATGCAAAAAGGTTACATTGAGACATATACTATTTGAAGGTTTAATTCATTTTTCTAGTGTATAAGACACAAGGCTATTAAATTTTTAAAGCAGAGATCTCCTAAACCCTCTGCTTTATGAGGGCTTTCTTCATAAAGATAAATGGTTTCCTTGCCAAATCAAATGCAGATTTGAAACAAATTAAGTTAATGTTCAATGGTACAAGGTAGAATGGATGGGGGAGCTGTTTTATTTTGCATTGTAATAACCATACACACCTAAATCAATAGCTGTGGAAAAAAGGCAATAATATCACGTAACTGCAGGAAATGAAATATAGTGGCTGGGCAGGGGGGCAGGGGGCAGGCTGCAAAAAGAAAGGGTCTATATTGGAATAATGACATTTCATTAAACAGGAAAGGAGTACTATTGAAGAGAAGTCCATTGCAGTAAATTCTATTTCTTATAATAACACTTGAGACGAGTTAAAGTTGGCTGGGTATTGTGATAAAGGATAATGCCGTCATCCTTTCGTGCGCTGTGCTGTAATTCGATGTTCAAGGAAAACCCGCGATATTAAAGAGGCAGTGCGTGTTTTCAGAGGGCATCCTCATCCTTATTCTCCTAATCTTTTGCTTAATTTAGTACAAGGTCCAATAATCTGTCTGAAAGTCAGTGGCTGGATAAGGAAGTTGGCTCTAGTTTTAAAAAAATTGCTTTTGCATAAAAGCCAACAGGTTTTCATGTTCTCTCTTTAATCAATTTTTTTTTTTTTTCCTTTGGTAGGGCTCAGGGCAGGGACAAAGGGATTTGCTATTAAGGAAAGGGGCTTTTCAACAGTTATCAGAGAGAGACGCGTTCCCAGAGCTGGTGTTTTCCAACATGTACCTATCTACGCACAGTCTGAGGACTCACTGCCTAGGAGATATCCTAGGAGAACCAAGCACTTTGGCATTCACAGGTGTGGGGGCCTGATGCAGGGATGTCACTGCCTGAAGACTCTTTTGATAAACCATTATCATCTCAAGCTGGCTCCGAAAGAGACTGTACAAGGACCACTATCCTCCTCCTCCAGCCACAGCCTCAGATGGTACATTCATGGATCTCCCAGTGCTTGGAAATCAGCACGGCAGGTCCCGCAAGCTGTGGAGGAGCCGCTGGATGGTTATTTCTCCCTCGGCCTCCTTCTGCTAATCACTGGAGGAGAGAGAAACAACTTTTCTACCTGGCACCTACGTGCCCACCTGGAGCTGGGCCTACAGGGATGCTGGCAGGAAAGGAAAGATACTACAGGGGTCACCTCCTCCAGGAAGCCTTCCCTGCCCTCCCTGGTTAGATGAATTTTTAATCTCCATTTATACCTCTACTTTGGAGTGGGAAGACAGTACACTATGCAGTTTACTGTACTATCCCAGGTAACCCTGCCCACATGTTGGGAAGCAGATATGCAGTGACGCACACAGGATCTGGAAGTCAAACCACCCAAGTACAAAATAGAGTCTGTGAGCCTCGGTAGCTCCGCAATCTCGGGCAATTCCATAACCTCTCTGTTCCCCAGTCCCCTCCTCTGTACAATGGTACCCACCCCTCAGGGATGTTCTAAGGATTAGATGAGAGGATGCACAGGAAGGATGCACAGTGTCTGGCATGCAGAATGTTCGATAATTGTTCACTGTTAGCTGTTACGGGTATTAGTACTGTCACCTTCGTTATTAAGAACAATACTCTATCAAGCATTATTCTCCCCTGTTTATATTTGAGGAACTTGAAGCCCAGCAGCACAGAGGGCACATGGAAGGCGCTCAGTAAAACTTCCTTCCTTCCCATCATCCCCACCTCCTCTCAGGGAGTGATCACAGTGCTGTAGGGCAATCTTATGCACAAAAGCGGTGCCTCTCCCAGGCTGGTGAATAACAAGCGTTGCTCTGTTGAATAGGAAAGGAGTGTCAGGTTTGTTTGTTTAATACATAAATCTGTAAATAATCCCTCAAGTGTCTCCACTCCAGACAGGTGCCTTGATGCCTCTGGGCATCTCAGCCTCCCAAAGGAAGCCCATTTACCAAATGCTGCTTTAATGACTAGGAAGCATTGCAGAAACTTTAATAAAAGAGCTCCGATTAGACAACAAAGGGTATAAAGTAAACAGAACACATTTGATTACTCACCGAGCACAGCTCCTGGAATTAAGTTGCACGCTTATTCTGATCCTATATATGTCACTCCTCACTCTCTCGGTCCTGGACAACCACTTGGAGCCCCCAGCCCTGAAAGGACTGGTGGGGCCATTGTTGGGCCCAGTTGGATCAGCGGGGAACACACAATAGGTGTCTGACACCAACAAAAGTGGGAGTCATTGTTCAGTCCTGTGCCTAGGGTTGAGTTGGCGCGTGGGCACCTGGCTCCCAGAACAGGCACAGCACGAGAAAGCCTTAGAGGGGCATGTGGTTCCCAGGCACCAGTCTACGGGAACACCACAGAGACAGCCGTCTTTGCAAATGGTGCAGTGGTGCAGTGGCTAGAGAGGGTGACGCATGACGCATTGTCCCCAGGCACCATTTACCCTCATGGTCCTGCCGGCATGACCAACTGAGAGGGAAGACTTTTTCATTCCATCTGGGTATGGCACAGCTTGGTTCTGTGCTGGGCGACGGTGATTCTCTTTAGCTCTCTCAGCCTTCACACCTGCCCAGCCAGAGTCTTGCCTCCTCAGCCCATCTGTGTCTGATGCCACGTGTATTAACGTGGTCCAGCATATAGAACTGAGTCTTCTACCTGGTTCCTATCAAAAATCGACCACTTTCTAGCTGTGTGGCCCCAGGAAAATAACTTAGCCTCTCTGAACCTTCATTTCCTTATGCATTACATGAGAATCATCATGGCGATGGTCTGAGAATTAAGTTAGGCAATTCATGCAAAAGATCTAGTATTGTGCCTGGTAACTAACACATTTTTAATAAATGCTAGCAATTATTAATAGCTAAAGATTGATTCAGCAGATATGCAAGAGGCAAAACTTCAACTTGTGTGGGAGGCTCAGGAGAGAGTGTCTCATCATCACACCCCAACATCTCTCGTACTGAACACACAAGGTACACTGCTATCTCTCTGACAGGCACATAGCCTAGCGGTTAGTGCTTGGACTTGGGAGCCAGACGTCCTGAGATTAAATCTCAGCTCTGGCCCCTCCATGTCTGGTACCCTTTGTGCCTCATTTTCCTCATCTGTAAAATAGGGGCAATAACAGAACCTTCCTCAGAGGGTCAGGGTGAAGATGAAATGAGCTAATGTAAGTGAAGGGCTGGAACAGAGCTTCACACAAAGTGCCCCAAATATGACAATGACAACAAGTACTTTTATTCGATACTTAGGACCACTAAGTGTGGGTGGCAAGAATAAGCATCTCTATTGTAGAGAGAAGGAAACTGAGGCTCAGAAATGAAAGAAGGTATTTCCGCAAGGACGCACTGAGAAAGTGGCAGATTTGGGGAAAACAAATATACGGCCATGTTAGCTCTCCACAGTCTCTTCTTCATGAGCCGCCTCTGCTCCCCCCAGTTCTTGCCTCACCATTTCGCTCCAGTTCTGTGTTCAAGCACTTTCCTGTGCTTGGGGTACTCCATCTCCTCTCCATCATCTAATTCATCCTCTAAGCCTCAGTTTGTCATTCCTTCTGGAAGTCGGCTGACCTCCCCCTCCCAGTCTGGAGTAGGGGGCCTTGCTATGTGCATCCACCTACAACGCCTCTCACCACACAGCACTGTCATGTACTCTTTATGTGACTATGGCACTCACTGCTCTATAAGCCCCTTGACTTCAGAGACCAGCCTTTAGCCATTCAATCTTCCATGGCTTGACTGCTGAGCACGCGATAAATATTAGTTGGAGGGAAGGAGCAAAGAAAGAAGAATCGAAGGAAGTGCGTTCTCTTTGGTTGGTGGCATTTAAAGTCATGTCGCTGTTCTTTCTTTCTTAAAAATTTAATGAGAATCTCATAAAAAATCACGTAAAAAAATACTAAACAATAACTATTTGCAAAACCAGGATTTATTCTCAAGTTCTCTGGGCAAGGGAAGGATCAGGGTCTTTGTAACCAAAAGACACTCGGTTTGAATCTTGGTTCAGCAAATTACCAACCTCTCAGTGCACTCACTGGTAAATGGGCATTCAAATTACCTACCAGGTGAGGCTGTTGTGAGGATTAGCTTATGGGCATGGTGTGGTCTGTATAAGTTGTCCAATAAATTGTACGGATGACCTCACCATCCTCATCACGGTGGGCATCATTGCTGCTGTTGTGTTTATTCAGAGCACAGCTCTTTCTGTCTCAACAGATTTTGTTCTTCAAGGAACACACAGTCCCAGCAAATCTGCAATCGAGCTCATCTCTCCAATCAGCAAAATTTCTTAAATGTGTGCTGGACGCTGCCTTGAACAGAACTTGATACTAGTTTCTGCATTTACATAAAGGAGTTCATAATCCCAAATTACAGAACTAGAAATCATACCCAGTATATTGGCCAAAGAACTGGGCTGAACTCATCAGTCTTAGTTCCAAAGAAACAGAAGACAGATGCTCCCGGGGAACTGGCATTGTCTGGCTTGGGTGCTCTGTTAGTTTCTTCTTGCTGCTGTAATGAATTACCACCCACTTGGTGGCTTAAAACTACACATATTTATTATCTTACAGTTCTGGAGGTCAGAAGTCTGACACAGGTCTCACTGCACTAAAATCAAGGTGTCAGCTGGGCTGCATTTCTGCTGAAGGCTCTAGAGGAGAACCCATCTCCTTACTTTTTCCAGCTCTAGAGACCACCTACATTTGTTGGCTCATGGCCTCTTCGTCCATCTTCAAAGCCAGCAATGGCAGCTTTCTCATGCTGCATCACTCTGGCTCTGACTCTCCTCTCTCCCTCTTTCACTTCTGGGGAGCCCTGTGATAACTTTGGGCTGATTCGGATCATCCAAGATAATCTCCCCATCTCAATATCCTTCAGATCACACCTGCAAATCACATTCTCAGGATCACATCAACAAAGCCGTTTCTGCCATGTAAGGAAACACAGTCTCAGGTTCCAGGGAGTAGCCCGTGAACATCTTTGGGGCCATTTTTCTGTCTACCACAGGCTCCGTGGAACAGACGAGATCTCCCACAAGGGGCCTTGAGTGGAGCTTCGCCGAAGCACAGAGAGATCCACCGAAGGCTTTGACAAGTGGGGGCTTCCCAGGCATATTTATAGGGAAAGTTGGGGAAATTTTTCCATTTGAGTTTATCATCACACTTTTCATAAAAGGACATCTCTGTTTAAGGTAGAAGGTGATAATCGTGATGTTAAATGCCCTTCATTGAACTTCCTCAAAGAGTCGCTCATTTTGCAAATTGCCTGACCACAGAAACTTATTTAGTCTTTATAATAACCCAGCACAGCATTACCTCCACCCTGTTCGAGGACTTGTAGCTATTATATTGCGCAGCTGAGATTTGAACTCCAGTCTGTCTGGCTTGGAAGCCCGAACTTTTTCCTGTAGGACACACAAGCTCTTGGAAAAGAATTCCTCACTTTTTCCACGGACTGGGCTACAGGTCAACAGTCTCTGTTTCCCAGCCAGATGTGGACAGATGCAAAACAAGGGGGCAGTAATGCCTGTTTTTGCTTGAACACCAGCTCAGTGGGGAGGTCCGAGCTGGCAAGAGCTCAGAGTCTTCTGCTCTCTTCCTGCTGCCCTTCGAGAAGCAAGCCGATGAAGGGGAAAGGATGTCCCCTCCAGCCTGACATCAAAAGGTTCCAGTCAGGGGCTCCCTGGGCCAGGATGCTGCTGGCATGGGATATTAACCAAACACACTTCACTCCTGTGTTGTCAGGGGTGGTTGTGTCTTTGCCGCAGCCTCATTCCTTGGACTTAATTAAAACGCAGTTCCCTCTTTTATTCAATTTATGAGGCCTAGCCGGCAGGATTAAGCGATTACAGACAAAAAGGCCCATTTGTGAAACACTCCTAAACTCAAGCTGTTACGCTGTTTACTTGTACTCCATTAAATTAATAAGGAATGAATCGGCTGATCCATTATGAATAAAGCAGTAGGGAGTCTCTGCCCCGGTTCATACTTCCTGCTCCTTCCTTGGAGAACATTTTTGTAAAATGATTACGTTCATATTCACTCAATTGGAATTCTCTAAAAGTGGATTGCATAAATTACTCTAAAGACACAGAGTTTATCTTAAACATTAACTACGAAGGGTGAATTAATAAGACTATTATAAAACCATTAGCATTCAGTGTATTTACCTACAACTGCAGTATACCCAAACCAAATTCAACCCACACTTGCCATTTGCGTTGGGTATCTAGTTAGTTTATTTTAGCCCACAGTTCATTTAAACTCATAACACACCCTTGAATATCCAATTTTTCTATTAGGTTCTTTTTTCAGGGGTTCTCTCAGTTGGAAATTGGCTTCTGTTGTTTCCTGATTCAACTACAAACCTCTGTCCACCTTTATTACACCCAAATGTTTCCCAATATTGGTTATTTAACCCTACAAGATAGGAACCAAGAGGCTAACTTTAATCAGAGGAAACGGAAGTTCACACCTTGAGGTCCAGACAAGTCGATTATCTAAGGAGTGTGGGAAACACAACTGGGGAGAGGAGGCATTCAAGGATTTTTCCTTGACTGCAAGCCCAGGCTGTTTTGAGAGGGTAGTGTGTAATATGGCTTTGTAGAAGTCAGGGCTTACTTTGATCCAGGGTTTTCCAACCTGGAAACTCTTGACCTTTGGGCTGGATCATTCCTTGTTGGGGGCTGTCCTGTGTGTTGTAGGATGTTTAGCAGCATCCCTGTTCCTACTCATTAGAGGCCAGTAGCCTTACCTGCTCCCTCCCCAAAAGCTGTGACAACCAAAAATGTTTCCAAATATTGTCAAGTGTCTTCTAGGGGTGAGAGGTTAAAATAACTCTTAGTTGAGAGCCACTGTCTTAATCTATCATTGGAAGTGAGGAGTCACTTGACCTCCTTAGAACTTGGTTTTCTTATTGTAAAATGAAAGAAGGTGGCCTCTAAAGGATTTTTTACAAACCTCCAAATACTGGTTATTGTGGAATATTATCTGCTTGACAACTGTTGCCTGTCTGTCCTTCATCTGGTGAGGACACAACAGCTTGGAAGGATGGACCACTGCATGTTCTAAAACCACTCTCCTCCATTAGCTCCCATCCTTTCTCCTGGTCACAAAATAATTTCCTATTCCAGTCTTGAGTGGTAAAATAGAAGCCATCAGGAGAGAATTTCCATGGGCTCTAAATCCATCTTCCCACCCGCATTTGCACTCACACACTCTGCCGTCCTCCTGCCAGTGTAATTCGGAATCAGATCTGCCTGATTGTGAATTCTTTTTTTTTTTTTTTTTTGAGGAAGATCAGCCCTGAGCTAACATCCATACTAATCCTCCTCTTTTTGCTGAGGAAGACTGGCTCTGAGCTAACATCTATTGCCGATCCTCCTCCTTTTTTTCCCCCAAAGCCCTAGTAGATAGTTGTATGTCATAGTTGCACATCTTTCTAGTTGCTGTATGTGGGACGCGGCCTCAGCATGGCCGGAGAAGCCGTGCGTCGGTGTGCGCCCGGGATCCGAACCTGGGCGCCAGTATAGCAGAGCACGCACTTAACCGCTAAGCCATGGGGCTGGCCTGATTGTGAATTCTTTATTGTCCCCCAAACAGACTTTTGCAGGAGATGCTTCCAAACAAGGGCAGAGGTGTTGCCTCCTACCTACTTGACATTCCAACACATACACACATTCTCACAAACGTATACCTCTTCTAAGAGATTCCTGCTCTGGAATCCCACAGCTGTCAGGAGGGAGCTCAAATGCTCTAAAATCCAGGCTGTCTCAGCTTTGGGATGGCAAGTTCTCTCCCTTTTGCAGCAATAAAAAAATCTACACTGGCAACACAATCCCGTATGTCTATTGCCATTCCCATGCCCTGGGGGTCTTCAGAATCAGGCAGACGTGGTTCTGAGTCAAGCTAACAGGAGGGAGGTGGGGAGCCCGGGAACAGATACAGGTGTGGAGGTTGATTTAATGCTTGTGGAAATTTTCTTCTGACGGCTTCTATTTCCTGCTCAAGGCTGGACTGGGCATGTAGTCTGTAACTAGGGGGTGCTATCCTTGTTTTAGGTACAGAAGCTGAGACCAAGAGAGACACAAGGTAACTTGCTCAATGACACACGTCTGGTGAGAGAAGACAAGAGGAATAAGCCCCAGTTGCCTGAAACCCCATCTCTCGACTCTGACCTTTTGGCATCCTGCTTTCTTATTACCTTCGGATCACTGCAGTCATCACAACCTGTCAAAACCCAACTCTTCATTGCCAAGACCGAGCACTGAGAAATTAAATGCATTTGAAGAATGCATTTAAATCCAGAGTTTTGAGCTCTTGCATTGCCATTTTTTTTTAAATAATATGGTAAGCCGTTTTACCATTGGCTGGTTTTTCTGTTTCATCTCATTTTTCTCCTTCTCCTCTCTGGGTCAACTGCTATCATGCCCTGCATCTCATCAGAGTTTTAAGAAGAAGTGGAAAGTAAGCCAGGTAGATGGATAATCAGCATCATGGATTATTCGCCACTGGCTAATTGGCAAAATGCAGTCCTCGGTATCATTCGGTACAGAATGAACTGTCCAAGTCAGCTGCGTCTCCGTGCAACAGGGGCTTTGCAATGAGATAGGGCAAGGTCAAACTCCAGCTGACATCTTCTTAGCCGCATGCACTTGGGCAAGTTACTTAAAATCTGAGTCTCAGTTTTTCATCTGTCTACAAAATTCCTAATCTGTGCCCCTCAGTGCTGCAGTGAGGATGAAGTGAGACCACTTATTAGAGGGCCTGTTAAGTGGCCCTGGCACACCTTTTAAACTTATAACTGAAGTCGGGGAGGTGCTCTCCTCCACGAGGCCCCTAAACTCCTCATCCCCAGCCCAGCGGGAAGGATTAATGCATTCTTTCTTGAAAGACCTTACATGTACATATGGAATTGGCAAAAGTCTGGCTCTTTGGCCCGATTCCAAGCAAAACTAATCATCAGAAACTTCATGCAGATTTACGATGACTCTTTCTCTAATAGGGCCCAAGTTGCTGAGACAGAATTAGAAAGGGGCTGTTGCAAGCAGAGAGGGCTCAGGGCTTCAGAGAGAAGCGTTTCAAACAGGGCGCCTCGTGTGGGGACTCGGACTCCAGGTTGGCTGTAAATTAATATCAAATGTTAAAACAGCCTAACACCTCTTTCCTGAGATTGTAGGGATGGGCCCTCACAACTGGGCTATGGGCTATCATTTACTGCTAATAAAGAGAAGCACAGAGGATCTTCTCAATATAGTGTGCTTAATCCAAGACAAAATTTAATTTTGTGATGGCAGGTTTATCTCAATTAAGCCAGATGCGTGCATAGAGGTCTTTCTCATTTTTGGTGGAGTGGAAATGGCATGGAGCTCTGTGCCCGAGCCCCAGACCACATCTTGACACATACTAGATATGAGACGGGTAATGGGCCATCTCTTCTCTCAGCATCCCTGTTCTCCTTGTATAAAATGGCTGACTAGGGTCAAAAGGGAGGTGCCAACTGCAGGCAGCCCTCAGAAATAGTTTTCTGCACACGGGCTACACACTCTTAAGAAACATTAAATTTATTAACAAAACTAAAAAATTGGCAGAATTTATGTATCAAAAATGTGGATTTTTGGCGTTTCTTAGAAAATCAGGGGATTGAGCAGCAAGGCCTGTGTTCCAAAATGGCAGCAGCTGGATAGCGCTGATCAGTAGTTGCCACAGCTTGCTTGATCATATGCTGGCTTTTTTGTCTGCCACCGTCCCCACCACTCCCTGTTACGACATCTGGCCTTTGTTATTCATTCATATATTTTCTGGTTCCTGTGCTATCGTTTGAAATCCCTGCATTGCAAAGACTCTTCTAGTTGAATGATTTAGGACTTTGAGGATCAGTGTGATCTGGAATTATCTGAGTGAAAATACTCTTGCTAGGTAAATATTTTTGCGAGAAAAATCCATTATTCTTCTTTAAGAAATCTAAAATGCTTTTAATTCAATTTATTCAATAACTATTTTGAAAGCTTATGTGAAAAATGTCTGCTGGCATATACTGGAGATACAAGGACGAACATAAATTGGTAGAAGAGAAGACAGAAAATAAACAAGCAAACAGCTAAATTAATGTTAATGAAATTAACATCTGAGAAAATTCCAATGTCATAGAAGAACAGAATTTTACAAAAAAGAATGATTTAGGGGGAAGTTACTTTAGGTTGAGGAGTTGCCATTTAAGCGGAGAATCAGAGAAGTAGAAGGAGCCAGGCAAAGGTCAGCGTGGCTGGATTATCAGAGTGTGAGAGAAAGGGGTGTGGAGTGGGGGCTGGTGAGGCGGGCAGTGGCTAGATCAACAGGGTTGGAGGACCTGACTGAGAGCACAGCCTGATTTTTCAAAGCTTTCGGAAAACATAGATGGAGCCATTAATAGATGCCCGCTTTGACATGGATCAGGAGTCTCTCCTCAGGGAACCCACAGAGACTTAAACAAATATGTCCTCCTCATCCCTCATCCAACTTTCTGACTTTTCCTCTGTGCTCTTTCCCTATATTATTCGTGCCCAGTGGGTTGATGTCATTAAAGACATCATTCATAGATGGAGGTTTCTTTTCTTACAGAGGTTGTGATTGAATCATTTGAGGAGGGAAAGCTAGTGCTTACTGAAATGTTCTATATGCCAGAGGCTATTCCACATAATTAAAAAAAAAACACCTTTGTATTGAAGTATACTAGATATAAATTCACAGATCATAAGTGTACAGGTTGATGGATTTTACAGACTGAACTCATTGTGAAAAGCACCCAGATCACAGCTTGATCAACAGCAACAATCAAGAGAATGTGGCCAACACTCCAGATACATCCCTGGACCCCCTTCCAATGACCATCCCCTACCTCTGCCAAGGGTAACCACTAACCCAGACTCTAACCCCATAGGCCAGTTTTTGCCTGTTTTTGAGCTTTATATAAATAGAATTATGTGGTATGTACTGGCTTCTTTTGCTCAACGTTATATTTTGTGAGATCCATCCATGTTGTTGCTTACAGTGGGACCTGTTCATTTCCATGTCTCTAAATTATTCCTTATGGGAATATAGCACACTGTATTGTTTTCACTGTAGATGGACGTTTGCATCATTTCCAGTCAGGAGTGATTATGAATGCTGCTGCAGTGGGCGTTCTTGCATGTGTCTCTCCACACAGGTGTGCATGCATTTCTGTTACACCTACGAGTCACATTCTGCTTCAGTAGGTCCTGCCAAACAGTTTTCTATCTCTACTCTTTTACATATGATTATCCTTTGAGTTCTCACACCAGTCTTCTGATGTAGATATTTCATCCTCTTTTAACAGATGAAAAACAAGGGCTCAGAAAGGCGCTGTCAGTTCCTCAAGGTCACAGAGCCAGTGAGCGGCAGAGCCAGGGCATGAACTTGGATTTGTCTGGCTCCACTGCCCATGTGCTCTCTGGATGATTCATTAGCTCTGTGGCCCCATTCAAAGGCTGCCTCTCCATCAACCCTTTCCTGACCCAGCCAGGAGGAGTTAATTGTGTTGCTCTTTGCTCCCCTGGCACCTTCTGGGTGTCCCTGTGGCCACCGTCATGGATAGCATTACAGGTGGTGAATGGGCTGGCTCTGTGGTCAGACAGACCTGGTTTGAGTGTCAGCTCTGCCCCTCAGTTGATATGGACTTGGGGCAAGTTGTGTTTATTCACTGGTACAACGAGGGTAATAATAATGGAGACCTCACAGGTGTGGCGTGAAGATTCACTGACACGATGTGAGTGCAGTGCTTAACCAGGATCTGGCACATAGTATAGGCACTCAGCAAAAGAGACGGACAGATGGACAGAAGGATGGATAAACAGAGAGGGGCACAGACAACGATTAATCACGACTTTGGTTCCATGTGTACGTGTATATATATATGTGTGTGCCTCATACACATGCAGTTATATCTACATCTACCCCCATTTATGACCTTCCACTTGAAAGGCCTCTATTAACCTCTCTCTTTTCAGGAGTTTGGCTGTCCTTCTCCATCACTGAAGAGATGCAAACAGATTTGGATTAAACAAATATTGTTGATCAACTGCCCTCTGCCGTGAACCCTCAGAACTTTTGTACCCATTAACTCCATTATTTTCATTAAGTAAAGTTGAGGGATTTTGTGCCCAATGTACAGCTAGGGAAAGTGAGGCTCAGAGAGGTAAAGTAACTTACTCAAGTCACCAGTTTACCAGCAGCAGAGACAAGACTCAGCGTTGGGTCTCATTCTCAGAGCAGGACCTTTCTCTTATTTCCTGCTTCATAGTGTTTCCTTGCCTAGTCTTGGAGCCTCTGTGATTCTTCTAGAGTTCTTTATGTTCATAGCTAAGGAGAGTTTTGCAGAGAGAAGTGGCTTAGAGCCAGGAGTAAGGAAAGCTGAAGGGAGCTCAGTGCAAAGCTGAGAGGCCAGAGGTGCTGTGAGCAGCTGCAGCATCACACAGCCACGTGCCCTCGGTGGGGGTGGCTTTGCACTCAGAGAGCCCCGGTTCAGCTCCTGTCCCAGCTCCTTGCAGTGCTGGCTTGAATAGTCCCCCCAGAATTTACATCCACACAAAAACTCAGAATGTGACTTTTTTGGAGAGTCTTTGCAAATGTAAATAGTTAGGGATCTTGAGATGAAGTCACCCTGAATTTAGGGTGGGCTCTAAATCCAATGACAAGTGTTCTTACGAGTAGAGGAGAGGACACAGACACACAGAGAGAGGAGGCCATGTGAAGAGGGAGGCAGAGATTGGAGCGATGCAGCTACGGGCCACGGAGCACCAAGGGTTGCCGGCCACCGCTGGAAGCGACGAGAAAGGCACGAGGCAGTTTCCCCTTCAGAGCCTCCAGAAGGAACCAACCCTGCCAACACCTTGATTTGGGACTTCTGGCTTCCTGAACTGTGACAGAATACATTCTATTGTGTTAAGCCACACAGTTTGGAGTAATTTTTTATGGAGCCCTAGGAAATACTTACTGATGGTGTCTTTCCAGGGAAACCACTAACTTTTCTGAGCCTCAGGTTACCCACGTGGAAAATGGGGCTCATGCACGGGAACCATCTTGTGGAATCCTGGAGACTGTGGATAAATCACGTAAAGAGCCTACACATACTGGGTGCTGATTACTTTTCTGATGCTACGACACCAGAGCAGCTGGTTGTGAAAACTACAAGCCAAATTGTCCCCCCTGAGAAGACCCTCCCTGGGCCTGTGGACAACATCAGCCCTCTCAGCCCAGCTCCCAAAGGCAATGCCCATCAGCCCCAGTTCCGTGATCTTAGAGTTTTGCAGTGGCTTCTAGGCTCAGCACACCCTGTTGCTTTAAGTTGCAAGCACGTATCACCAAAGACGCGTATCCCCCTTAGAACCATAAACGCTCTAATAGCAGTAACAGGGCAGCCTCGATCATGACCAAACGTGATTACATTCCACATAAAAATATGAAAGCTCATTTGAGCCGGGGCTCCCTCTGGGCCCATTGCCTGCACTTTTATTGAAAACCCCACATTCCTGACTCTGTGAGCACTATGTAAGGGCGCAGGGAGGCTGTGTCCCCAGGACCTTTGAAAAGTCCCAAGGCGGCCCCGGGGGCTGGACTCCACTGAAAACCCCCGTCTTGGAGTGTTCTGAGGCCCAGAGCCCCACGCTGTGTCATCTATAGCTCCTATCTGCCGGGGCTCCTCAACCCCACTGTACCAGCCCATGCTTCCTGCTTTGCTCCCCCAGAATGAAGGGCCGCGGAAGCAGGGAACTGGTCTGTTCTGCTCCCTGCTGGATCCTCAAGGCCCAGCCTGGTTCAAAGCGCAGGAAAGAACCGGCCTCAGAGGACACCCTCTCCTTCTCTGTGCCTGGCCCTCTCACGAGGACACCCTCCCCTTCTCTGTGCCTGGCCCTCTCACAGTCCTGCTGCACTTGCCCCAGCCTTCCTCTCAAGCCTCAGCTGTCAGCCACACCCCACAACCTAAGATCCAGCCACAGTTAACCTGCTGGCTCCCCCATGTGCCATGCTGTTCACCTCCTGGCTTTCACCCCTGCTGGTCCCTCTGCTGGGAACTCTTGTCTGTTCTTTTTCACGAACTCCTACATATTCCCTAGGTGTCGGCTTGGGCATCACCTTTTCCCCTAAACGTCTTTCTTGTGCCAAAGCCTGGCATGGCTCTCCCTCCTCTGGTCACTTGTGCCTCCTGAATCACCCTGACCAGCCAGCATCCCATCCCCGGCTCAGCTCCCTGGACATGTCTCTAGACTCTAAGCACCATGACGTCCTGGACAATGTCTTCTTCATCCTTCTCTCCCAGGGAGGGCCTGGCAGAATGTCTGGCTCACGGTCATGCTTGATAAGTATTGACAAGTATCAACAGATTGCTGAGAGAACACATCTTCGTCCAAGTAGACACAAAAGGGAGAGAAGAAGAGAGGAGGGAAACAGACTGCTTAGTCAATGTGATAGCGAGTACCATGAAAAGTGGTGTTGCAAGTATTGTGTCATTCAATCCCTACACCAACCACGTGAGAAAGCTAAAATATTCTCTTCCTCCTTTCTTCTCTTTCATACATGAAGAAAAAGTGGTCAGAGACGTTAACTTGGCCAGTAATGGGCAGTATGTGAGAGTGTGTGTGTGTGTGTGTGTGTGTGAGTGTGTGTGTGCATATGTGTTGAATGAATGAACAAACATAGTAAGCGGGCAGGGCCAGGATTTTAATCTAGATTTGTTCAACTCTAAACCCAAATTCACAGCGAGGTCAGGATATGAGATCCTAGGGAACAATATTCTGAAGAATATTTCTAGAGAGTGTGATTGTTGAGGAAGCCCTGAATTAGGGGTCTAAGCATCTGTTCTGCCACCAGCACCTTGGCAGGCCAGGGACAAATCAGTCCCCTGCTCTGGGTCTCAGTTTCCTCATCTGAAGTGAAGGGCTGGAGACATTTGGGCATTGGATTATGTGATTTCAACGCCCGTCCAGCTCCAAAATATTGGGGAATTATGCCACAATTTATGAAAAAACATATCTTTTGAAATTCAGTAATTGAAGCAACAGCTATCAGCATGAGAATTTTGTTCTATGAATTAAAAATAGATTATACAGAAACGCGCGTGTGTGTTCACATGCATAGGAGCCCCCGAGATGAACAATGACAACTGTGGCTCATGGCCACCTTTTAAAGAGTGCTGTCCCCACTCAAAATCTTCAGGGAAAAAGTAAACAACTTGTTGATGGTGGTGCTCTGGCCACAGAGCAAATACTATGGGTACTGTCAACATGTTTGTCTTGGTTTACCTGGATTTCAGCTCAAGTGGCATCTCCTCTCTAATTCAAGGATACAACAGGAAAATCTCTTGGTCATGAGGCGCAGGAGGTGATGCTGAACTAGCCTGGAGGAATGGGAAAAGAGGGCCAGGACAGACATGTTGACAATACCCAACAAAGAAGGAGGGCTGTCAGCATCGGTAGTCCCACCTCTGTTTGTACTTGGTGTAACACGAGTGGCAATTGTAGTTTTCCAAAAAGATATAGGCGAAAAGAGATGTTTAGTAAGCTGTTCATGGTTGTTTTGCAAGGTGATTTCTTTCTGATAGAGGAATTACATCATTTGTTCATTCATTCAACACATACACATACACACACACACACACACACACACACACACACACTATCCCATAGTACACCAGATACCATACTTGGCAACGATGAGCAGTCCTTACTATCGCATAGCATACAATCTAGTTGAGGAGTGTGGTAGGCAGCATAATGTCCCCACCCCAGATGTCCACATCCTAATCCTCAGAACCTGTACATATGCTACCTTACATGGAAAAGGGACTCAGCAGATGTGAAGGCTCTTGAGATGAAGAGATTATCGTGGATTATCCAGGTGGGCCCAGTGTAACCACACGGGTCCTTAATATGGAGGAGGAAGGAAGAGGAGGCAGGAGGCTTTGAAGATGGAGGAAGGGGCCATAAACCAAATACTGCAGGTGGCCTCTAGAAGCTGGAGAAGGCAAAGAAATGGATTCTCCCTCAGAGCCCCTAGAACAGAATACAGCTCTGCTGACACCTTGACTTTAGCCCGGTGAGACTGATTTTGGACTTCCAACCTCCAGAAGTGTAAGAGAATAAACGTGTGTGGTTTAAATCTCTAAGTTTGTGGTAACTTGTTAAGCAGCAAGAGGAAACTAACACTTGAACCAGAAAACCAGAGGACTAAATATATAAATGTACAATATGGGGAATGATAGGCAGGAGAAAAACAGGGTGATCGGGGAAGGTCCAATTGAGCTCCTGAGGCTACTGGTTGGAAGTCTCCCCTGGGCTTTCCTGAAGGAGAAGGACATTGGCGCCTGGGGGAAGGTGCGGGTAGGGAGAAACTCCACATATGTTCTGTGTGCGAGGGCCCCGAACAGGGAAGCGTTGTGATACAGATAGGAAGTGAAGGAAGGCCAGAGGGCCTGGTGCACAGACTGTGAGGAGGAAATGATGCAAACTCAGCCTGGAAAATGTCTCCAGGAGCTGGATCGTGCAGGGCCTTTGTAACCTGGGTTAGGGATTTGGATTCTTGACCTAAGAGAAATGGGAATATTTTGAATGGTGTTAAAGTGCACTGAGATCTGGTCAGATTTATACCTTAAAACTGCGCTGTCCAGTTCAGCAGCCACTAGCTATGTGTAGCTATGTAAATTTCAGTTAATAAAGTTAAATAATTTTTAAAATTCAGCTTCTTAGTATACTAGCCACATTTCAAGTGGTCAGTAGCTACATGTGGCTACCATGTAGGTTAGCATAGATATAGAACATTTCCAGCATAGAAAGTTCTACTGGACAGTGCTGCTTTAAAAGAAACACGCCAGCTGCAGAGAGGAGCAGGAACTGGGCAGGGAGATAAGAATGGATGGGGGAGAGCAGGTAGGAAGACACTTGCCAATATTCTGGGTGGGATTTGGTGGTGGTTCAACCCAAGATGGTGGCAGTGGACATGGACATGAGTGGGTAGATTTGAAATCTGTGTAGGAGGTAACCATGGATTTTGGTATACAGATATTGGGAAGTTTCCGCCTCACTTTGACCCTTCATTAGAAGCATTATCTAAATGACTTGCTTAGGTTTTGGAGCCTCAGTTTCCTCACCTGTGAGTGGGAACAATACCCACTTCAAAAGGGGTATCATCGTGTAAAATCCTTGGCATAATGGGTCTTCAATAAGGAGTACCTCTCATCCTCTATCAATCTCCAACTGAAAATGGTCTTTGGGAATATCATTCAAGATCCAGCTGGAGTCACTTTGGAATTATAAACACCTGCTGACCAGGTGCGCTATCTCTCTCCTGAGTGCAGCCTGATCAGAGTAGCTCCCACTCAGCTGGACAAGCCCTTAGGCGTGAAGGTCACAGGGAGAGGTACAGAGAGAAAGAGCCATAAGCAGAAAATGAGCAATTCTGCTCCCACCATGACGGCAGGGCGCCCAAATCGAGCTATTTTGTAGTCAGAATACCACGTAGGACCACACTAGGAGAGCGAGCTTAGGGGAGGCATGGAGAAGAGCGTGCCATCCGTGCAGAGACGATAATTGAATCCATGGGAGGTCGACTGGGGCTCATTTCACACAGAGCCGCACAACAGCACAGGGCTCGCTCAAAGACAATACAGGCCTTCAAAGAGAACCGCTAAGGGGAGTGCATTTCTCTATTAAGGGCACAACATCCTCTAAGTGAGACACATCGTTATGCCTCTTCTTCCCAGCCACAGCCTGGAAATAGCCATAAAAGAAATGAAGTATATTTGCCTTGTTAACACAGTTTGTATTACATATTCATAAACCATTTTGCGAAACTGCAAGGGAAAGATTCAATTGTCTTGGAAGCTGATAATGGCCAAACAGCCATAGAGAAAGCAGGCAGCATGTTATGGAATTAGCTGCACAATGAATGAAATGCAATGCCTATAATAAACCCATTCAGATATAAATTATGGCCGAGTAGATGCAATGTTTGTTAAGCAATAAAGCTTGCCACCCTACATGGGAGATTGAACGAGATTCATCATAAACTATGGCGGAGAGTGTGCTAAGAGTCTGGCTCCCCAAACTGGGCTTAATCAAAACAATCTAGGGAGCAGGCTTCCAGGAACAGGAAACCAGAAGAAAATGATAGCAGTGGCTCCAAAGGGCATTTTGACATCGTGACCCAAAATACCCTTGGTCTCAGCAATTCCACCAGGGATATTTGCATTCTGAAAAAAAAAAAAATCTGTTTTGATTTTTCCTTTGAGAATTATCAAAATGCCTTGAGCTCTGGGAATACAAAATTTGGCCAATAATTGTCTTCCTGGTTGGCCAGGGCAATAACTGAGTCCAGGGACAGGAAACTTGTCCAAGTGACACTGAGCTCTTGGTTTCCCTTGGAAATAGTTGAGGCTGTTGATCCCCAGGGAGGCAGCTGGCTCTCAGACCACACTGTTGGAGGTTTTACTGGGTCCTTGAGGGACATGTGGCTCATTTTCTCAGAAGACCTCCCTAGAATTTTCCACACACACCGCTAAGTGAATACGAGGGCACGTTGGGTATTATCTGTTGGAGCTGGAGCTTGGTGTATCTCAGACTCCACTTTCTGGGAAAAATAAAGTGAAACCAAATAAAAATAAAACAAGAATTAACCCAGCATGATGCAGGCTTTCTGGTATTGTTACTTGAAAATAACTGCAAATATTTTATGGTTTTACAAGTTGAAGTCAATGTTTTCAGTGTATTGAGAACAATGAAAAATACCTTAGGAATGTATTATAGTCCCAGAGTTGGATTAAGAGTGTTTGGAAGCCAAAAAGAATTTTCTGCTTGCTAATAACATTACCTTGCAATCTAATGAAATAACCTCCCCAAAGCCAAGTTTATGGCATAAACTGATTTCCCATTTGCTGTTAAAATAAAACAAACAAATATTGTCTTTGGTCAGCTCGTCCTTCAGTCCATATACTAAAACTGTGCTTCAGGTGGTGAAATTGTACTTCTTAAACAGGTCGATTAGGAGGTTTTAAAAGTACAGATTGTTACTAACCTTCAATGAAATAACAAGATTATTTGAATTTAATAGCAAGCTTCAACATACTCCCAAGAAGCTTTATTTTTTTTTTTTATAGATGTTTTTTTTTTTTTTTTTTTTTTTTTTTTTTTATGAGGAGATCAGCCCTGAGCTAACATCCGCCAATCCTCCTCTTTTTTTGCTGAGGAAGACGGCCCTGGGCTAACATCGGTGCCTATCTTCCTCCACTTTATATGGGACGCCGCCACAGCATGGCTTACCAAGCAGTGCGTCGGTGCACGCCCGGGATCCGAACCAGCGAACCCTGGGCCGCCGCAGCGGAGCGCGCGCACTTAACCGCTTGCGCCACCGGGCCGGCCCCGAAGCTTTATTTTTATTTAATTATTTATTTATGTTTTGCTGAGGAAAATTTGCCCTGAGCTAACATCTGTGCCAATCTTCCTCTATTTTGTACGTGGGTTACAGCCACGTCATGGCTGATGAGTGGTATAGGTCTGCTCTCGGGAACCGAACCTGGGCCACCGAAGTGGCGTGCACCGAACTCAACTACTAGGCCACTGGGCCAGACCCCTGGGAAGCTTTATAAAGCACACATTTTGAAGTTGTTACTGGTGACTTCAGCTACACCGTACTCAGTGTGTCCTCACAGTGTGTATGTATAAATATAAATATATACACGTGTATATACACGCACACGTGTGTGTGTGTGTGTGTGTGTATAAACAAGAAACATATGTCAATAAGAAGAGCTAGGTATTAACAAAAGGGTTGGAAAAAGCTATTAGATTCTAAAAAAATTGATTACAAATCTTTCCTTCCCTCTCCTCATGAAAACCCATTCTCCACATTCCTTCCCCCAACTAAGATGAAAGAAGTGACAAGTATTTGGAAAGGTAATCAGAATAACAGGGTACTGAAATAAAACAACAATAAAAATGCTCCTCAATATGTTCTCTAGGAGCGTAATGCCAGTAGCCTGAGTTTGTATGGCTATTTATTTTTTCCTTGCTATCATCTCATTCACTTCTCACAAAAATCTCTGCAGATCAGGACTCTCCATTGCCATTTTACAGGTTGAGGAATCGAGGAAGCTAGTGTATTAATAAAAAAAAACTCTTTCAGGTGCAAGGAATAGACACTTGAATTTAAATGATGAAACAGAGGTTGGTCTGTGCTACGTAACAAGAAGTCTGGTGGTAAGCCTTTCAGAGTAGAATGTGCCAACAAGTACCTAGACACTTCCTCTCTCTCCTCACCATCATTCTGCAGACTTCCCAGAATGATAAAGGGTGAAGGGCAAAGGGTAAGTAGCCACAACCCCAGAGTGTGTCCTTTTGTATCGCCCAAATCGAAGCTTCTTCAGAAGCCCCATTCCGCAGACTTTTCTGCTTTCATTTCATTGAGCAGAACTATTACTTGCCACCCCTAAGTGGGAAGTGTCCAGAGAGAGGAGGCTGTGAAAAGGGTTCGGGTTAGCCAACCAGCAGCGCCAGACACACTCAGAAATGTTTAATGATTTGCACAAATTCATATCTGTTACTGGTCAACGAAAGAACAGGGACACATGGACTCAGCTTTCAAAGCTGGTGGTTCTTTTCACTACACCTAGCTATCTGAGTTATAAAAGCAATATTTCTCTTTCTTTTGGCTCACAATTATACCTCTCAATTACAACATTTGTTAAAGCAAAGATGTTTCAGAAGTTAGGTAATATTAATGACATGAATTAAATGTAAACATGAGTTTGCTCAGTTGGCACCTTCTGTATAATGGAGATTACACTGAACTTGATATGAATTGGACAGACCTACATGCTGAAGATTTCCAAGTTCTGGTTTATGGTTCTGAATTAGTTTAACTAATATGGATAATCTAGCGTAATTTCTGAATCATGTGGCTTTAAGGGAAGACCAGGTGAGGCATGAGTTAGAGGTGATTTTTAAAGCCTTATAAGCACGAAGGGCGCTACTTCCAGTTGAAAACTCTAATGCGCATGATATGAGCATGATATAGTTTTCACTCTAATGTGCGTTATAGATTCGTTAACCAGGATCATAGTGGTTGTGTAACTAGGGTATCAGACATTTTCCCTCCTGAAGGATGATCAGAATTTGACCTGAGAGTTTCAAGAGAAACTCCAAGAGAAGGAAAGAAAATCCGAGAGAAAGAAAGAATATGCTTTCCCTTTAAAAACCTCTCCCATCGTCTTGG
This sequence comes from Diceros bicornis minor, assembly GCF_020826845.1. Classification (NCBI taxonomy): domain Eukaryota; kingdom Metazoa; phylum Chordata; class Mammalia; order Perissodactyla; family Rhinocerotidae; genus Diceros; species Diceros bicornis. Next base: position 29,882,122 of record NC_080771.1, on the reverse strand, counting down.
TTGGTCCAGCCAACCATCATCCTGACTATGGGTACAACTAATTTGGTGTGGTGGACGTTCAATTTCCGGGATTCAGTGTGGTCATATTCCACAGCACAAATCCTTCCATGAAACATGCATGTGGGTGGGAAGGAGAAAAAGGCGCTGAAAAAGATAAAACACTCTATAGGCTACACTTGCCTCTAAGGCAACACTCGCCTCTAAGACAATCTTCAGGGAAATGCAGGAACCAAGTGTTACATCCCATACTTACATCACTAATACTTAGTCCAAAGCACAAGGTCTCTGTTTAACAGGGTTTAGCTGAGGTAGAAACTTTCTCAAAGTTTCGGTTATCTATTACTGTGCAATAAACCATCCTAAAATTTAGTGACTTAAAACAACAACCATGCATTGGCTCATGGTTCTGCAATTTCAGCAAGGTTGGGTGGGTATAGCTTGTCTGTTCCAGGTGATGTTGCTGTCATGTGAATCATTCATCTGGGAGCACCACGGGAGGGGGGACGGGATGGCTGGAGGTGGCTGGTCCTCTCTGTCTGCACTTGGTCCTCACTCAGGAATCCTCAGAGCTTTTTTTTTTTTTTTTCCCTAAGGAAGATTCGCCCTGAGCTAACATCTGTGCCAGTTTTCCTCTATTTTGTATGTTGGTTGCCACCACAGCATGGCTGAAGGGTGGTATAGGTCCACGCCCAGGATCTGAACCCATGAACCCAAGCCGCTGAAGCAGAGCACGCTGAACTTAACCACTGGGCCATGGGGCTGGCCCCATAGTCTGAGCTTTTTTCTGTGGCAATTGGATCCCAAGAAAATGAACGTGGAAACTTCCAGGCTTCCTAAGGATTAGATTCCAGAATTTGAATATCACTCTGCCTTGTTGCAGACACAGGCTAGCCCAGATTCCAGGGAAGGGGAAACACACTCCAGCTCTTGATGCAAACAATGGCCTGTGCTCATGGGGATGGGAGGAATCTTTGGTGGCCATCTTTGCAGACAACCTACATACCCAGCGTCCACTCTCTCTCTGAAGACTTTATCAATTCCCTCGAGGATTCATCCTTGCTCTTCCAGGATCCTGTGCATCCCTCAGATCGAACAGCAGTACAGTGGGAGGGGTCTCAGAGAAAGGATTTCAAGCTGGATTTCTGGATGCTACGCCTGGCTCTTCCACTTGCTCACTGTCAATTCTTGGTCAAATTACTGCATGTCTTTGGGCTTCAGCATTCCCATCAGTAAAATGAAGATAAGAGCAGTGCTTTCCTCAAAGGCTGTTTGAAGTCTTTTACAGAGTTACTCTGTGTAAACCATTTAGGGCAGTGCCTGAGACATAGTTGGGGCTCAATCTCATTGACTCACTCCTGCCTCCTCCTCTATCTTATGAGTTTCTGAGGGCAGGATCTGTGCTGCCTTCATCTCTGTGCTCCTGGCCCCTGTAAAGATTAGAACGTGGTGGGTGTTCAGTGAATATGTGGTAAATGAATAATGAACCAGGGCTATCATTTTTTGTAATTGTGCCCACCCGAAGGAAATATTTATTATCAAAAAATGTAGATTGGGCAGCATATGTCATGTGTGCCAGAGGTATTAGCACTTGTTCACTCATTCATTCATTCAGCAAATATTATTGGGCACCTATTATGAGCTAGAAAGTCCATCAGGTTCTGGAGATGACATGGTGAATAAGCCGTGCATAGTTCCTGCCCTCGGGGTAGTTATATTCTATTAAGAGGAGAAAATAAATAAACTCAAGCACAGAAGATCGTATTAGATAGTAACATGTTTTGAAGAAGATGGCTATAAGATACAGCGTTTGGTTAAATCAGGAATGAGATGAGAGGCAGCTTTGGGATGGTGATACAGCTCTGGGTTGGTGAAACTCCGACTTTTCTGAAAATTTGGAATTTCAGCAGAGACCTCAAGAAGAAAAAGTCAATCATTAGAGGTGTGTTCCAGGAAGAGAGGAGCAAGAACAAGGCCTTGTGATGGAAATAAGTGTGGGAGTTTAAAAAATATGAGGAAGCCCCAGATACCTGGATCTTGATGAGCCAAGGGGAGAAAGGTAGACAGGGACTAAATGATGCAGCACTTTTGATTCAAATTTTACTCTAAGTGCAGTGGAATACTATCAGAGGGGATTCAACATGAAAGGTGGAACTAGCTTCCCCTCCTTGTATTTCATTCTTGGGTTATTTTATTACTGACAGCCACCCAACACAGCCATCATCCTACATACACAGAAGTTGAGGAATCCTGTTCTTTTGAGGTATGTGTGTGAGAGTGTGTGGTGGTCTAAGGTTGGTAGAGAGGGTCCTCTTCCATTCATATGGGGCAGACATTGACTTCCTTGAGAAAAATCCAGATGGTCCAGATTCTTTTTGTACCAAGAATGAAGTGATGACGATGCATGACAATGCAGCCGTTTATTTCACTTTCACTATGTGCCAGGCACTGTTAAGTGTTTTGCAAACATCATTGTGTTTGATTCTCACAGAAACCCAAGAGACGCTGCCATTGGCATCTGAGTTTTACAGATGAACACACTGAGATCTATGAGGCGAAGTGCCTGCCCAAGGTTAACCTGCTGGGGATTTGAGTCCGAATCTCTGGACCTTCCCTTTCCAGCACATTTCAAAGTTCTGCTCATCTGCACTTCCTCCCGAGAAGCCTCCCCAGACGGTGCAGATAGACGGAGAATGAAACTCGATGCTCAGTTACAAGATGTTCTCTAGAACTTGCGGAAATCATAGGGTGGGAGAGCTGCACTGGTTTTGCAACAATGCTCCTAATGAGCAATTTAGCGAAGAGCGGTGCACATGTGTGGGGGAGTGTGCAGCACAGCCTGCCTCTGGCACACATTTGTGTCATTGTTTGGTGTCTGCATACAACTTGAGATTCCCAAAATGTTATCTGAGGAGGGAGATGAATGGCATCTCTCTGATTTTATAGATTCGGGGCTGAGGCAAGCTAAATGTTGGCCTCAAGTCGCACAGCAAGATGATGGAAGCTTCAGAGTCTCAAATGGAGAAGCCATATCCCACGTCCTTCCACATAAGTGTTAAGTGATTTGCCCTACAACTGAAGTCAATATTTCCAGGAAAGGTTTGCTGGGTCACAGTACATCAATTATTTCTTTAGTTTATTCAACAAACATTAAATAGGTCTCAGGCACTGTGTTAGAGAAGGCGAGTGCAGGGAAGAATAAGATATGGCCGTGTCCTTGAGAAATTGTCAGCTGTTTCTACTTGGACATCTGCCCTCCTTCAACCTCAGTGTGTCCCAGCCCAACCCAGCAGTAGTTAAGGATGCGGGCTCTGATATAAGCCAGGCTGGGTTCAAATCCTGTCTCTGTGTGACCTTGGGCTGGTGCCTTAACTTTTCTGCCACTCAGTGTCCTCAGCTATAAAGCTATGAGATTAATAGTGCATAATAGCAAATAAGTAAAAGAACTGTTATGTAAATAAATCACACGATGCAGCCTTTTTTCAAGTTCCTTAATCATAAGCATCATCTGGCATGCTTGTGAAAGAGCTTCCCAAGGCCCCTCCCTTGGAAATGTTGAGGCATTGGCTTTGGGGCCCAAGACCTTGTTTTTGTTGTTGTTGTTGTTTTGTTTTTAAACAATATTCCAGGTGATAGTTTCACCAGGATAATATGGGAAACATTGATATAATGCATGGAATGCAGTGGTTCTCAACCTTGGCTGCATATTGCAGTTACTTAGGGAGCTTTAAAAATATAGATGCCTGGGTCCCACTCAAGATTCTGTTTTAATAGGTTGGGGTGCCGGTTGGGATGTTTAAAGTCTCCCCAATGTTTCTAATATGCAGCCACGGTTGAGAACACCTGCTCTAAAGCGCTGAGCACAGTGCCTGGCACAAAGTCACGTACGATAAATCCACCATCATCCCTATCATCCTTTCATCTTCCCCAAAGGAAATGAGAAATACACAATTAAAAAGAAAATTAAGAATGTCAACTCGTGTAGGAAGAGGCACTCTGAACTCCTGTAACACTTAATCTTTCATTATGGCATTGTGATTCTCTCATGGTCTCCAAACCTTAAACATTTTTGTCTTTCCCCTTCTTGACTGTAAGCTCTATCAGGAGCAAGATAATGTTTTTTGTTTTAAGTTTTTTATATTTCTGCAAAGATTTACCCATTGCCTTGTATATAAAGTAGGTACCAAACAACTATTTATCAAATAAATAAGATAAATGTGTTAGTGGAGGAACAGCAGAGACAAAATAGTACAGGAATAGTGAGGAAGGAAAGGATTTCAGACTGTTGGAGAACAGGTGGATTGACATTGAGTGGTTTGAATGTTTCGGAGTGGAGCGGAAGAGGGCGTTTCTGGTGGGAGAGATGGCTTGAGCAAATTTGGGGAGGAGAAGATATTATAAGTATGTACAAGGAGAAAGGAATACTCAGGTTGGGATGGAGGAAATGTCACAGGGAGACCTAAGCTAAAAGGACAGGTGGGAGAAGATGCTAGAGTCTTAGTAGTACCAGCTCCTATTTACGTAATGATGAGGAAACTGAGGCACAAGAGGCTGAGTCACTTTCCCAAGGCATACGATGCTGAATCTAGAATTTGAAGCTTGGCTCAGGCAGCTCCCACACTCCACACTGCTACACCCTACTGTCTCCCAGTGTCTTGAACAGCAGGGGGATAATGAAGACCTTCTGAGCAGAAGCATGATAGCCTTAGACAGATTTTGTAGAACAATTGTCTTGACAGCTGTGAGGAGGAACGTTTGCAGAGTGGCGAAACTAGAGATCATGAGATCAGTTCTTTCCAAAGTCTTTTCTTCTCAAATAGGGTGAGTGACATGCATCTTATGAGAAACAAACAAACAAACAAAACCAGCCCTGAGGTCAGCACACAGAGTGCATAAACACACGTCATGCATTCTAGTCTCCTGGATGGAGGCGGGCCACACATTTGGATCTGAGTGCTCTGGCAGGCAACACAAAAAACGATGCATGATTCACGGAGGTTATAAAAGGAAAACAGAATGGTCACTCAGAAGACGTCTAGTCCTTGCTGTTACCTGAAACCAGAGGGCAAATCCCGCCTCTGGTTCTCAAAGTGAGGACCCCAGGCCAAATGCTGAATGTTGCTCTCAACAGTGAAAACAGCAAAGAGTCCTTAGTCTTGCTTCCTGACTGGTCCTTAACAAAGGAAGCCTTGCCAGTGGGTAATGGTCCATCTTCAGTTTGCAGTGTCTACTTTTAGGATTTGGACACTCCACCCTAATATTTTCACAGGATTTTCATTTATTATTATACACCACTCCCTGTGCCACCTCACAAAAGTAATGGTTGCCTTTTTTTAAGCCAAATGAATGATTGATCAGTTCTGACTATATCCCACTTTATTTCCAGTACTGAAAATATAAGGCTGGGCTTTTAAATATGCATATTGTAATTTCTCGCTGTCATATCTTGAGCATTTATAATGAAATGTCAATAGCTGTGGTGGTATATTAATAGGAATCTTCCTAATGATACATTAAACAGAACAGAGGCATCCCAGCCTTGCTCCCTTGATGTTTTTATGCTGTTTTTAAAACGCTTTGTACTCTATTTGTACATAATCGTAGGTTCTCGTGTTTCAAGTTGCCTAAAGCTTATGTAGCCACTAACCCTATTCCTTCCCCTTCCCACCACTTGCCAGTCACAAGATGTTGCAAAATCAGAGTGAACATGGCTCCCCACACTCCACAAGTCACCTCCATCATTGCTCCAGGAGAGCAGCATCAGGGAGGCAGTAAGGGAAGGGGCGGTAATAAGTGAATAGTAATTAAGCACCTGCTGTGTGTCAGGCACTTTGCACATTACCTGTTGGAGCTAGACAACCACCCTCAATGACGTGCGTTAGTCTCCCACTTCAGGAGGAGAAGTGAGGCTTATAGAAGCCAAACAACATGTCTAGGTTTACACAGCTAGTAAGCGTCAGAGAAAAATTCTATCTCAAATCTGACTTCAATATCCAAGTTCTGTCCATGGTAAGATACATCTCCCAGGATAACCAGAAAACATAGGTGCAGCAAGTTTCAATTCCAGGTAAAATGATGTACACACTCCATCCTGTCTCTCCCACTGAATGGAGCTCTAAAAGCTCAGTAGAACGCATGGAGACTCTGAGAGCAGCAGTAGCAGGCAGACTGGGGGAGAAGAGCAGAATTCAAAGTGCCACTGGACCTGTGGTGAGTTTATCTCTTTATCTTCCTCCACCCCAAAGCCTGGACTCAAGGCAGCTCGAAACACAGAGTGGGGATCAACGCATACAGAGAGAGCTCCAAAAGAAGCCATCTAGTCTGGCTTGAGGAGCAGGAAAGGGGACTCCTAAAGCTCAGGGAAAGTTGGGAAATCCTTTATTTTGAAAAATATCTTTACTCTCTGGAGCCCCAATGGCCAGGTAATCATTGTACAGTGGTGACAGTGCAGTCTCAATGAAGGAACTGGAGCTATTCAAGATACTAAAACTCTACGGGAGATGAACCTTCCTCTCTAATTGGTCCCAAGATGGTATGGAGCATCCTCATTGCTTTTTTCCTCTCCTGTCTTCCCACCACTCGGCTGTGGATCAAGGGCTGTTGTGGGGAAGCTCCAGCAGAGCAGGGGAGCAAAAGCCCTAGATTTCTGGTGGGGGGGGACCAAAAAAGGGTGACTTGGGAAAGTGGAATGTATCAGGGAGGTTATGGAGAGAGAGGAGCTTGGCAAAGTAAACCCATTACGTTGTGTATGAACTCCTGGCATCACTTCCACCCTGAGCATGTGTGCTTCTGATCCCAAAGAACATACCAAAGATGTTGAGAACTGAACTAAGAGAGAGAACACCACCCAGGCCCCAGACAGCCCACTGGCTGGGACACATGCAAGACAAATCCAAATAGCACTGCAAAGGCTTTAAGAATAGTACTGAAATCAAAGCCACATCTTACAAAAGTCTGGGGAGAATTTGCAGCCTGACCCAACAGGATCGATTGCCTGGTAAAACAAGTGTCAACATTCTCCATAGGATTTAAACAAGATCCAATGTCTCCTAACCTAATATTCAAAATGTCCAGGATACAATCCAACATTACTTGGCATACAAAGAACCAGGAAGATATCAACTTGCATAGGAAAAGATAATCAATAGACTGCCAATGCCAAAGTGACACAGATATTGGAATTATCTGATAAAGACTTGAAAACAGCTATTATTAAATTGATCCAAGAAGTAAGAGCCTACAATTTTGAAAAGAATGGAATGATAGAATATTTCACCAAATTAGAAGATATTAAAAAAACTGAAATTTTAGAAATATAAATACAATAATCTAAATTAAAAAACAAAACAAAACAAAAAAAACCTCCCTGAATGTACTCTACTATAGAGAACGGAGATTAAAAGAGGAAAGAGTTGCTAGGTGAACCTGCCGATAGATCAGTAGGAATTATCCAACCTGAACAATGGATAGAAAAAAATGGAAAAAAATTGAAAAGAGCCTCGGGGACCTTGGGACAATACCAAAGCTTCAACATTTGTGTCATAGGAATCCCAGGGGAGAGGAAAAACAGCATGGCACAGAAAAAAATATTTGAAGATATAACAGCTGAAAACTTCCCAAACTTGGGAAAAGACAGAAATCTACAGATTCGTGAATCTCAATGAATCCCAAACAGAATGAACCAAATTAAATACCCCCAGATACATTATAATCAACCTATTTAAATCTAAAGATTAAAAAAGTCTTGAAAACAAACAGCCAGAGTAAAGCAGCACGTCACTTATAGGGGAATAACAATTTGAAGGACTGGTTTTCTTCTCAAAAATCATAGGACCAGAGGAAAAGAATCTTTGTGAAAGGATACTTTTACAGGGTTGAAAGAAAATAATTGTCATCCCAGAATTCTACAACCAGTGAAAATACCCATCAGGAATAAAGGCAAAATACAGGCACCCAAGAGAACCAAACATCCTGATTTGCCCAGGAACAAGGGGCTTCTCAGGATGCAGGATTCTTAGTGCTCAAACCAAGCAAACTGGGACAGCTGGTCACCCTAAAATTCTCAGATGAAAGGAAACTAAGGGAATTTGTTGCCATTAGACCTGCTCTAGAAGAATTGCTAGAGGAAGTACTTTAGACAAAGGGAAGCGATACCAGGTGTAAACCTAGAACATCAGAAATGAAGGAAGAGAAACGGAAATGGTAAATATCTGGGTAAACGAAATAGTGAATTCCTCTCCCTTTGAGTGTTTTAAATGCGCATAAGGCTGAAAGCAAAAATGTAACCTTGTCTGATGAAGTTTTCAGTGTATACATGCTATCTAGTATCACACTTAATGATGAAGGAATGAGTGTTCCCCCCTAAGATTGGAATATGGAAAGGAGATCTGCTCCTCACACTCCCATTCAACATTTTTGTGGAAGTCCTAGCAAGTATAGTACGGCAAGCAAAGGAAACAAAGTTCATACAGATTGAAAAGGAAGAAATAAAACTGCTCCCATTCACAGAAGTTATGGTTGGATTTGTAGAAAATCCCAATGAATCTAAAAACAGCAACAACAGTATAAGCTCTTAGTACTAATAAGTCTGTTGAGGAAAATTGCAGAATACAAAATTAACATACAAAAGTCAACTATATTTCTACATGCTAGCAATGAGGACTTGAAACCAAAATTTGAAAAACAAACACAAAAATAAGAGCATCTACAATAACGCCAAAGGTGAAATACTTAGATGCAAATCTAAAAGTCATGTACAGGATCTACATGCTGAAAACTACAAAATGCTCATATAAGAAATAAAAGAGCTAAATCAATGGAGAGATATCCGGTGATCATGGATTGGAAGACTCAACATAGATGTTAGTTCTCCCCAAAGTGATCTATAGATTTAATGCACTTCCAATCAACATCCAGCAGGAATTTTTAAAAATATAAACAAACATTCTAAAATCTATGTGGAGAGGAAACAGAACTGGAATAAACAAAACAATTTTGTAAAAGAAAAGTGAAGTTGGAGAAATTATTTTAACCAATTGTTTAAGACGTACTATAAATCTACAGTAATCAAGAGACATGGTATTAGTTAAGGGAGAGATATATAGACCAAATGGAACAAAATAGAGACTTAAGAAATAAACCCATGCAAATATGGCAAATTGATTTTTGAGAAAGTCAAAAAGGCAATTCAATGGAGAAAAGATGGTCTTTATAATAAGTGGTGTTGGAAAACGAGACATTTATATATTAGAAAAAGAACTTCAACCTAAAACTTCACACTCGATACAAAAATTAACTCGAACTGTATAATAGATCTAAAAGTAAAATGTAAAATGATAATTCTTTTAGAAGAAAACATAGGAGAAAATATTTTTCAGCTGGGGTTAAGAAAAGAGTTCTTAGACATAATACCAAAAGCACAATTCATTAAAGAAAAAAAAATTTATAATTGGACTTCATAAAAATTAAAAACGTTTGCTCTGTGGGAGAAACTGCTAAAAGAATAAAAAGATAAGTTACAGACTAGGAAAAAATATTTGCAAATCACACACCCAACAAAGAGCCTACATCTAAAATATATAAAGGACTCTCAAAACTCAAAAGTAAGAAAGCAAATAACCTAATTTTTAAAAAAGGGCAAAAGACTTGAATGGATACCTCACCAAAGAGAAGGCAAATTAGCACAAGAAAACATGTTCAATCATTAACAATTAATTAAATGCAAATTAAAACCATGATGAGATGCCACTACACACTTATTATGGTGGAAAAAAAATGCTGGCAATACCAAGTGACGGCTGTTGGTCGAAGTGATAAGGGTGTGACTGCCGGTTGACCAGCAAGCTGGACCCAGGCAATGGGAAGCTCCTCACCCCCTCTCCTGTCCTTGAAATGTGCCATCTGCCCATCATTCCCACAGTGGAAGCCATTTTCAAGAATGCAGCCTTGAGAGAGTAGGCGTTATTGAGACCATCGGACGGTACATGTGACTGACCCAGTTAATGCCTTATATAAACTTTTAAGATTCTGGTGGGTGGGTGCAGAGATCTACTCCTCTTGCCCAAGACAAGCCTGGCATGTAAGTTCTCTTGCTTTTTAAACCTGCCACCTACCAACCTGGAGTGGTCTGCCTCTTTCTTCAGTCTGTCTTTACCCTCCACAGACAGGGGTCGGATTCAGATTTCATCCAGGGGACTCGAACCAACAAAGGCGAGGATGTGGAGCAACTAGAACTCTCATATGTTGTTGGTGGGAGTATAGAATGGTACAACCTCTCTGGAAAACAATTTGGTGGTTTCTCATAAAGTTACATACACACTTATCACATGATATAGCAATCGCACTTCTGGGTGTTTACCCCGGAGAAATGAAAACTTATGTTCACACAAAAATCTGCATGTGAGTATTTATAAGAGCAATACTCATAACTGTTAAAAATGAAAAACAACCCAAATGTCTTTCAGTGGATGAATGGATAAACAAAATGTGGTGCATCCTTCTAATAGAATACTCTCAGCAAAGGAATGAACTATTGGCACACATAATGACTTAGACGAGTCTCCAAGGCATTGTACTGAATAAAAGGAGCCAGTCTCAAAAGGTTATATGACATTCCATTCATATGACATTTTCTAAAAGACAAAACTATAGTTATAGACAGAGAACAGATCAGCAGTTGCCAGGTGTTAGGGATGGCGGAGGAGTGGCTACAGAGGGATAGTAGGAGGGGTTTTTTGGGGGTGATGGACCTGTTCTTTATCGTGATTGTGGTAGTAGTTACATGAATCTATGCATGTGCTAAAATCTATAGAACTACGGGCCAAAAATAAAAAAAGCCAATTTTACTACAGGTTAAGCTAAAAAATAAAAATTAAAATTAAATTCAGGAATTAATTTTTTAAAATTACAAATGTATTTCCTAAATAAATTCTCATTGCAAAAACAATAATAATAAAGATGCAGATAAAGTTCCTCTGCCACTTTGACTAAAACTGCCAATCTCACCCTCCTCCCGGGGGGTAGCCTCGCTCATCCGTTCATATATGTTCTTCTAAAGGAGCGATTATTCCTAATGTTTGGAATTTTGTCTCAAAAGTTCAACTTTTTAATTGATTAAACAAGGAAAGACATCGCAAGCATTGCAGTACGTGGACAAAATTGGCACAAAGTAGGTGATAATGCCGTGATTATGACCTTGTGTGACACACAAACGTGTCTAGGGTCACCGAGCTCATTTTAAAAATTATTTTCTACTACCATCCACACACTCACTCACACCTCAACTCTGTCAGTATTGGTTATGCTCTTCATTTTGTATGACTTCTTTCATTCCTTTTAAACCTTCCCAACCAAACCCTCCCCCATCAGTCGTGGACTATCACAAAATCAATCTTAGGGCAGATGTTACGAACCAAACGCAAAAGTACAGCAGAAACAAATCGCTCCTTTTTGATCTGCTGGTGTCCCGTGCTTTCTCTTCACCTTCGTGTCTTGGCTATTCTTCACGCCATCTCTCACCTAGTGTCTCGGACTAAATGCACTGAGTTCCCACATTTCTGGTTTTCAATTTGAGCTCCATCTTCCAGGTTCTGACGGTCTCTCTTGTTTTAGTGTGGGGTCATTCCAGGCTGAGCTGGTGATGGCACCTGTTTGGCACACTTTCGGGGACTCCTCTGTTGGTCAGGAAATTGCCCCCATGGACAGATCATCTGCTAACATAAAGCAAAGCTTGGGCCCAGACTCAAGCCTCAGGCATAGTCCCTCTTTCCTCCTGTCTTGCATATCCGCATTCTGGATTGTTTTTCCTCTTTGCTCAATCATAGATGGTATGGTATCTCCATGCTGCCACTAACTCAACCGTATTTTAATCACATTAGTTAGTTCAATTGTCAAGTGGCAAAAAATAGATTAGTACCCTGAATAGTTGAGCTGATATGGTTATTTCATCATCAGTGGTTGTAATGGTTCAGCGATTGTAACGGGATCAGATTGAATATTTAGGTTCCAATCCATTGAATAGAAATTGACCTAAAACAGTCAATTTGGTCTTTCGGTTCGAGCCCGATGTAGTTCTTATTCTTAAGCGTTATCTTTCCCAATAGGACCGCAAGGCCACTTTCCATGATCATGTGTTATGATTCGTGTCCTGATTACACAAATTTTCTTTGATAAACACTGTCACATGACAGCCATCATCACATCCACAGATACAACGATCATGAGCTATGCAATTGTAAGTGATATCTTTCTACTTCCTCGAATTTCTGTAATATTCACTATATTGATTTTATAACAACCCCAAGAGAGGGCGCCTTTATGAATGGATCTGTGAAGAGAGAAGCTTCCTCCATATTTAACCCCACAAAAGGAGAAACCTTCCTTATCTTGTCTCCTGCTCATTTCCCAGCACCCAGGACGAGAACTGCAGGCAGCAAGCACTCACATGGGGGAAGGCAAAAATTGTGGCCAAAAAAACAAGTGTAGGCTGTCAGGCAGTAAAGTGCTGCACGCTTTACTTGTGCGATCTTTTAAAAATTCCCACAGCAGTGCTGTGAAGTTCATGATTCTCTCTGTTTTAGAGGTGGAGAAACTGAGGCTCAGAGTCAGGGCCACCACAGGCTTATACGGTGACTGTGCAAATGAGACCCCTGAAAGACACAGCTCCATGACTTGGCTAGCAGGGCACAGGTAGGATTTCAGTCTTCATTTGCCTCCTCAGCTGGGAAACTTTTTGCAGTTAGCAACCCATACAACTGTACACGGTGGCCCTGCTCAGAAAAGGAAGAAACTAGCCCAAGGTCACAAATTAGACATCAAGGTTTAATTGACTCTGAAGTTCATGTTCTTGCTGTTTTAATATACTACTTACTGGTAAGTGAATAAAGTTTATGCTGTCCTTACACTGAGAATATTCAGTGATCCAGACTCTAAACCTAAAACTTTCAAAGATTGGATGTATCAAAATGCATACAGCTGGTTTCTCCAAATTCAGCTCAGACTGCCTCTGATTAAGAACCTCTTTATTTCTGCCTGTTGTGGTCGACTTTAAATTCAACTTAATCAAGCTCCAAACCACCCCTCCCACCACCTCCCCACCTCCCTGCTTTAGGAGCCAAGTTCAACAATCCCCTTGCTGTATGTCACAGACAAGGCCCTGAAGTACTCGCAGTGGCATCAGTGAAAGCCACAACAGCTTTAGGAAAATTCAGAGAAGCTGATTTTCTTTTAGTAGCTCAAATAGCCAACGCTTTCCAAAAATATCTATAGCTTTGTCTAATGCAGACTTATAACTCGACTCCTAATAAAGCTTTATTTCCCCCAAGTTGCGGTGTTTAAAATTCACATGATGTAATGCTGTTAACTAATGTTGCAATTTATTTCTGTTTAAGACATTATACAGGGGAAACATAGAAGAATAGCTTAATGGGAGTGATTCAGAATGATATTAAGTGTTAATCAAAGTACAATAAAGTAATGACGAGTGGCCTTTTCTGACCCAAGTTGGAGGTAAATTTTCCTTAAATCTTGCCCACCTCCTTATTAATTTGTAATGCTGTGCTCCTCTGAACATCCCCCATCTTCTGCCTCATTGAGATTTGGGTCCATGATTCACTACTTGAGCCTTCATGAGTCCTGTTTAAGGGGGCATATAGCCAGATGAGACACAATACATCTATTTTATTAATAAATGGGCCAATGGCATAGACGTAAAAACTTTCTGGTATAAAACAAATCTGAAAAACATATACCCAACAGAAATGCATATATCTGTTCTCTGAGAGACATGCAGTATGGTGTTCATAGGGGCAATTTTCATAATAGCCCAGATCTGAAAACTACACAATGCCATCCACAGTAGAAAGTGCCTCTGGAGGGCTCAGGCACGTGGTTGGTTTTGCCTTCCTTGCCTGTTCTGTTCAATATTTGCTAATTTTAGCTGATTCCAAGCTGATGGCCAAGTCCTCTCTCAGTTGCCTCGTTCCTTGGGTGCTCATGGGTGCTCCTCGCAGGTACCCAAACAGCTTGTGAACATCAAGAAGCATGCTGACTTCTGAGCCCTTGGTCAATTGGGTGAGCTGCAGAAGCCAGCTCTGGTTATAGACGACGTAGCAGAGACTGATTTCTCCAGCCCAAGCCCTTGGGGAATAAAATGACGGGGAAACGTTATATCTTGCTCTGGGGCTGCTGTATTCAATGAGATGGTGCACAGGAGCCCCTAGGAGCCCACAATAACAGTGGTTATCAAAGTAACCACTTGATAAATATTGGTGATTGCTTTTACTAGCTTTTAAAAGAGAGGAACAGCATATAAGGAAAACATCCCACTTCTCCGTATTTCCTCAAAAGTTCCAATGAAAATCCATTCCCTTCACATCGTCAGGGGCTCCCTAATGCTTATAGAATACATTCCTTAGTAAGCCATTTCAAACCCACGTGATTTGTTGCCTTTTTTTTTTTTCCTCCTAGATCAGACATTGTCAAACTACGGTCTGGGGGCCAAATCTGGCCCGCCACCTGTTTTTGTGGATAAAGTTTTATTGGAACTCTGCAGTGTCCGTATGTTTACATATTGTCTATGGCTGCTTTTGCACTTGAATAGTAGTGGAGTAGTTGTGACGGAGACAGTATGGCACCAAACCGTAAAGCATTTACCCTCTGGTCCTTTACAGAAAATGTTTGCTGACCCCTTTCCAGCCTCATCTTCCCTCCAGGTCGTACCTCGAAGAGGGTTTGCGCCAGCCCCCCTGGATCAGTGATTTCTTTCCTGCCTCCAGCTCCTCCCTCACACGGTTCCTTCCAGCCAGAGTCCCCTTTCCACTGTGCCTTTCTTTCATTAACTTATTTATTCTTTTTTTCCCCCAGTTTTATTGAGATATAATTGACATATAACGTTGTGTAAGTTAAAGGCATACTACATGATGATTTGATACCGGTATATATTCCAAAATGATGACCATACTAAGGTTAGTTAACACATCCATCACTTCACATAACTATGATTTGTGTGTGTGTGTACAGTGACAACATTTAAGATCCACTTTCATAGCAACTTTCAAGTATATAATGCAGTGTTGTTAACTATAGTCACACATTGTACATTAGATCCCCAGAACTTATTCATCTTATAACTGGAAATTAGTACCCTTTTACCAACATCTCCCCATTTTCCCCACCTCTCCAGCCCCTGGCAACCACCCTTATACTTTCTGTTTCTGTGAGTTCAACTTTTTAAAATTCCACATATAAGTGAGATCATGCAGTATTTGTCTTTCTCTGTATGATTTATTTCACTCAGCATAATGCCCTCAAGGTCCATTCATGTTGTCGCAAATGGCAGGATTTCCATATATACATATATGTATATATATGCACATAACATTTTCTTTATCCATTCATCTGTCAATGGACACAGTTTTTTTCCATATATATCTTGGCTATTGTGAATAACGCTGCAATGAATGGGTGCAGATATCAAGATATTGATTTCATTTCCTTCAAATGAATACCCTAGCAATACCCAGAAGTGGGATTGCTAGATTATATGGTAGTTCTATTTTTAATTTTTTGAGGAACCTCTGTACTGTTTTCCTTAGTGGCTGCACCAATTTATGTTCCCACCAACAGTGCATAAGTGTTCCCTTTTCTCCATATCCTCATCAACACTTGTTATCTCTTGTCTTTTCTTCGACAGTAGCCATTCTAACAGGTGTGAGGTGATATCTCATTGTGGTTTTGATTTGAATTTCCATAATGATTAGTGATATTGAGCATCTTTTCAGGTACCTGTTGGCCATTTTTATGTCTTCTTTGGAAAAATGTCTATTCAGATCTTCTGATCATTTTTTTAATCGTATTATTTGTTTCATTGCTCTCGAGTTTTATGAATTCCTTATATATTTTGGATATTAATTCCTTATCTGATATACGGCTTGCAAATATTTTCTCCCATTCTATAAGTTGCCTCTTCATTTTCTTGGTCATTTCTTTTGCTGTGCAGAAACTTTAAGGTTTGTTGCAGTCCCACTTGTTTATTTTTGCTTTTATTGCTTGTGCTTTTAGTGTCATATCCAAAAAATCATCGTCAAGACCAATGTCAAGGAGCCTTTGCCCTATGTTTACTTCCAGGAGTTTTACAGTTTCAGGTCTTACATTTAAGTCTTTAATCCACTTCAAATCAATTTTTGTGAGTGGTGTAAGATAGGGGTTCAATATCATTCTTTTGCATGTGAATATCCAGTTTTCCCACCATTTTTATTGAGAAGACTATCCTTTCCCCATTGTGTATTCTTGGTTCCTTGTCAAATATTAGTTGACATACATGGATTTATTTCTAGGCTCTCGATTCTGTTCCTTTGGTCTATGTGTCTGTTTTTATGCCAGTACCATACTGTTTTGGTTACTATAGTTTTGTAATATAGTTTGAAATCAGTAAGTATGCTGCCTCCAGCTTTGTTCTTCTTTCTCAGGATTGCTTTGACTATTCTGGATCTTTGTGGTTCCATACAAATTTTAGGATTGTTTTTTCTGATTCTGTGAAAAATGACTTTGGAATTTTAATAGAGATTGCCTTGAATCTATGGCTTTGGTATCAGGGTAATGCTGGCCTCATAAAACGAGTTTGGAAGTGTTCCCTCTGGAAGAATTTGAGAAGGATGGGCATTAATTCTTCTTTAAATGTTTGTAAAAATTCACCAGAGAAACCCTCTGGTCCTGGCTTTTCTTGTTGGGAGGTTTTTGATTACTGCTTCAATCTCCTTAGTCATTATTGGTCTGTTCATATTTTCTATTTCTTCATGATTCAGTCTTGGTAGGTTGTATGTTTCTAGGAATTTATCCATTTCTTCTAGATTATACCATTTGTTGGTGTATAATTATTTATAGTAGTCTGTTACAATCCTTTGTCTTTCTGTGGTGTCAGTTGTAATATCTCCTTTTACATTTACAATTTTATTTGAGTCCTCTCTTTTTTTCTTGGTTAGTTTAGCTAGAGATTTGTCAATTTTATTTATCTTTTCAAAAAACCAACCCTGTCTCATTGATTTTTTTCTATTATCTTTCTAGCCTCTATTTCATTTATTTCTGCTCTAATCTTTATTATTTCCATCCTTCTGCTAAGTTTGGGCTTAGTTTGTCCTTTTTCTAATTCCTTGAGGTGTAAAGTTAGGTTGTTTATTTGAGATCTTTCTTTTCTCTTAATGTGGGCATTTCTTGCTATAAACTTTTCTCTTAGAACTGCTCTTGCTGCATTCTGTATGTTTTGGTACATTGTGTTTTCATTTTCATTTGTCTCAAGATACTTTCTGATTGCTCTTTGATTTCTTCTTTGACCCATTGGTTGTTCAGGAGTGTGTTGTTTAATTTCCACATATTTGCGAATTTTTTCATTTTCCTCTTGTTATTGATTTCTAGTTTCATACATTGTAGTCAGAAACGATACTTGATATGATTTAAATTTAAATTCGTTAAGGCTTGCTTTGTGGCCTAACCTATGATCTATCCCAGGGAATGTTCCATGCATGCTTGAGAAGAATATGTATTCTGCTCCTGTTGAATGGAATGTTCTGTATGTCTGTAGGTCCATTTGGTCTATACTGTTATTCATGTCTGCTGTATCCTTATTAATTTCTGTCTGGATTATCCATCCAGTGTTGAAAGTGTGGTATTGAAGTCCCCTATTATTATTGTACAGCTGTCTACTCCTCCTTTCACTTCTATTAATATTTGCTTTAAATATTTAGGTGCTCCAATGCTATGTGGATACATATCTACAATTCTTATATCCTCTTGATGAATTGACCTCTTTATCACTATATAGTGACATTTTGTCTCTTGTGACCAATTTTAACTGAAAGTCTACTTTATCAAATGTAGCTATTGCCACTGCTGCTCTCTTTTGGTTACCGTTTGTGTGGAATATTCTTTTTTTCCTAATCATTCCCTATGTGTGTCTTTAAAGCTAAAGTGAGTCTCTTGTAAGCACATTTTGTCGGTTCTTATTTTTTTATGCATTCAGCTACTCTGTGTCTTTTGTTTGGAGAATTTATTCCATTTATGTTAAAGTAACTATTGATAGGTAAGGCCTTACTATTGCCATTTTGTTGTTTACTTTTTTTTAGCTTCTTTGTTCCTTTCTTCCTTTATCATTTATTTTTTGTAGTGGTGTATTTTAATTCCTTTTTCTTTATCTTTTGTTTGTCTACTACAGGTTTTTGCTTTGTGGTTACCATGAGACTTACATAAAACATCTTATTGATATAACAGTCTATTTTAAGCTGATAACCTACCTTCAATTGCATACAAAAACTACACTTTTACTTCTCCTTCCCCCACATCTTATGCTATCGATGTCACACTTTACATCTTTTTATATTGTACATCCATTAACAAATTATTGTAGCTATAGTTATTTTTAATATCATTGTTTTTTTAACTTTTATACTAGAGATACAAGTGATTTACACACCAGTATTACAATATTTGGGTATTCTGAATTTAATTACAGTCATGTGTCACTTAATGATGGGGATACATTCTGAGAAATGTGTCATTGGGCGATTTCATCATTGTGAGAACATCATGGAGTGTACTTACACAAACCTAGATGGTATAGCCTACTACACACCTAGGCTATATGGTACTAATATTAAGGAACCACCATTGTATATTCAATTGACCAAAACTTCAATTGTTATGTGGCACATGACTGTATATATTTACCTTTACCAGTGAGTTTTATACTTTTATGTGTTTTCATGTTGTTACTTAGTGTCTTTCATTTCAACTTGAAGAACTCCCTTTAGCATTTCTTATAAGGCAGCTCTAGGGGTGATGAACTCCCTTAGCTTCTGCTTGTCTGGGAATGTCTTTTATTTCTCCATCATTTCTGAAGGACAGTTTTGCCAGGTGTAGTATTACTTGGCCATGGTTTTTAGATGGGTGCCCTCCTCAAGGGTGATGACCCCAGGAGCCTTGCCCAGAATAGGTCCTCCATCTACATTAGTGCAATAAATGAATGAATGCACATGGAACTCAACTAACTCAGGGAGATACAGCCCTAAAATTCAGGCCTCAGACATCAAAAACCTTCTGTTTTGAGAGATCATCTCCAGATTGACAGCTCCTTTACTGCAGTGGCTTCTGCCTCCCTACCCCCGGCAGTGCGCAACAGGAGTCACTGGATGGGTAGAGACCAGATTTTCACTGGGGGTTGTAAAAGTCACAGCCCCTAATGAGAAACAACGTGGGGACTAGATCCAGGAAACCAGCCCAGTTGGTAACACCCTTGTAAAAGAGACTGATAAATAAATAAGCAAGCCATCCAGCTTTCCTTCTCCTCAGCAAATGAGATGAAACAGCTGGCCTTGGAAAGAGGCCCTGGGCTTTGTTAACTGGAAACAGATTAGCAAACTCAATCAGCTGACCGGTCTTTCAGTCTGTGGCCTTGCAACATTTGAAAAAGGGAATTTCTGTTAAAAGTTTCTCTGGCAAGGGCCAGGCAGCAAATGACACTAACCCTGCCTGAGGGTTTCACACTGGTGGGTAAAAATATTTGTGTTTTGGGATTCTCATCTTTAACTTTCCTATGGGTTTTTGACAAATACCTCGGGGAATTCTATAGAGCGCATGTTGTCAGTATTTTAATCAGCTTCAGCTGTCAAAACTTTTGTAAGCCGCCTCTTCTATTTAAAATGTGTCTTCTAGGCATAAAATAATTAAAGGTGCAGGGCCATACAGTAGACGCAGAGCCGTTGCAAAGTGACAAAACCCTATGGATGAAAGGTATTATTTCAGGAAGTTTTAAACATAAATTTTGTTTTGTCAGAAGGCTGCAGGGCACACATTTTCTATACTGTCAAGCTGGATAGTAACAATATTTATATTTCAAATAAAAAGATTAAATTGCAGTCTTCCGTGTTTCTGCTTTTCGTCAATTTTTTTTACTAGTTTATCACAGCGCTGCGTTCTCAATATGTCATCATACCTTTTTTTATTTTTTGCTGAAAATACTTTGATTTTATTGAAATATTTTGTCTTTTCCTGTCAATCTCAGGGTTGAAATAAGGAAAGCAGACAGCACACCACTAAGGTTTGGTTGTTTTACACACATCGGGTTTTACACCTTGTTGAAGGTTTGGTGAAGGAAATGCAAAACAACAAAAGCAAACCAAGCAACAAACAGGCTCAGAGGAGTGCGTTTAGTGTGTGTGTTGGAGGAAGCGTTGAGCGCTTCACATGGAGTCACGAGGGTGCTTTGTTATCTCGGTGTTGGAAAACAAACGAGGAACGGGCAAGGCCAGTGAGCCCCGGGAACGAGCGCTTGTGTGAATGGCTGTGCGGGCTGCTTTGTGTCAGAGCTTGTTAGCTGCTGCTGTGGAGTGTCTCCAAAGGGGAGCAGGCAGCCAGGGGAGTTTTCTGAGCCACAGGAGCAATGAGTTGCTGAGTTTCCGGGCTGGATCAGCGTCAACCCTTCAATACCGCACTTAACGGAGCTGTTTGGGGGAAACGTACAGAGTGACTGTCTCTCATACCTGTTGGACCGAGCCTGACGGTGGCTGGGGCCTGTGGGCTTGCTCATGTTAAAAGGAAGGGAGAATCCTTGCCTTCTGATGGCGGCTTTCTCTTTCAGAATGGCTGTAGATTCTTCCCACTTTGCTCTGCAGAGGCAGACTCAATTGGTTGATAAGAACTCTTCTCCCAATCCCTGAGTCTATTGAGTTGGACCTTTTCAAGTTAACTAGGCCCAAGGGAAGTACCGGCATCTCTGAGATGACAAATCACATATGAGCAGCAATTTCTCACTCCCTGCCCATGGCAGACATCACTAATCAATCTCAGCACTGTAGCATTCAACCAGCTGCATCCTCAGACTGCCTTGCAGCATAGTTCCCCAGGCAGCCACAACCAATCAATCAGGTGACAGCCCATCCTTGCCTCACCAGCTCCCTCCACAGGGCACAGGGGCACCAGTCCAGGCATGTTTGTCCCCAGCCATTTCATGCTTCAAGCAATACTGTCATTTCAGTGTTGCAGTTCACAGCCCCACATAAATCACATTTTAACCATACTTCAAGTCACAAAGTCCTTTCATATCCTGATCTTACATGGCAGCTTAGCACTCTCAAAAGCCCAAAAGTGAAAGCTACCAAGCATAGAGTCGCTTCGGCCCCATGCTATTGGTGAAAGGGAGATATAGGAGCAGCCCAGATTCTGTGTGGAGGGCGACAACACCAGGGCACGAATAATGGGAGGCAAGGTTCATTGGAGGCTGTTGTTGGTGTCTGGCTATTACAAGACTGCTCACCAATCTGGATTATAACACTTGACTCACGTAGAAGGATTTTCTATTCTATCGCTTCAAAAGTGACCTCTTGGCTTTTGAGTTCAAACCCACACTCTTCAGCATAACCGTCGAGGCCTCTCACAATCTAGCCTCAATCTGCTCGGTGTCAAGCTGCCACACTCTTCCGAAATATGAAATTATGTCTGTGAAGCACTTGTTTTCTTCTGTTGTCTCATCTTCACCCACCCCATTTGCTCAGCTAGTCATCCTGGAAAAGCCAGTTCCAGTAACCCTCACTGTCTGCCTCTAGCAGAGCCAGAATGAGTTATTTCCCCCTTGGGGCTCTTAGAGGACCATGGAAGGGAGGGGGGGATGGAGGAGGAGAAGGAGAAAGAAGAGACAAAGAGGCACTTGCATGAGTCGTGGACAAGAGAGAAGGCCCGATAGTTTGAATCAATGATCAGGTGAGCATAGACTTGAAGATCCTGAAAATGCTTTTTTCACTGTGTACATACATGCACACACACACACAAGCACACATGCACACTAAAGTTAAAACGACAGAAGCTGAATCAGACCTTATTCTTGAAGGAGACCTTTTTTCCTGTGTCTAAACTACACTGACTACCTGGAAACCTATTGATAGTGTCACCCCATTTAACCTTATATCGCTATAGCATTTTCCAGAATAAGAATCCTGTCTGTCACATGCATGTCACATGTCAACCTGTACAAGGAAAGGGAAACAAAGCGTTGGATAAGTCTGAGTCATTCACTGTACTAGGCAGGTTAGATGCCTGTCTCCTTTTATCTTTATGTCTCGTGGTATTCAGTGTAAGAACAACTTAAGCAAAAGCAAAGAGTTAAGAAGAAAGATACCGAGCGGTCTTATGGAAACCAAGCAAAGGAAGGGTAAGCAAACCTCCCTAGGGAAGGGAACCAGGACCAGAATATTGTCACTGGAAGCAAGGACTTCCCCTTCCTGGGGTCGTATCAGCTTTTGTGTCTGGTTCTATTCAGGCGTCTCTCCTCTTTCCCTCTCCCTCTCTCTCATTTGTTGCAAACTGGATTTCTTCACCTCGTTGCGTGTGGTCCAAACATGGCCGTACCTTGGAAAACTTTACATTCTCTGTGGCCACATCTTGAGACTCAGTATTTCTATGTCCTGATTCCATATTCCCAAGGGGGAGAGTCTGATTGGTCCAGCCAGCCACCAAATATTTCTTTCTGAGACAAGTGGCTACTTTAGCCCAAAGGACATGCCCACTGTGGTGGGAATGGGGACTTGCCACCATGTGGTTTTTAGAGGCTCCTTCATGTATGTTGTGGGGGATACTTGCGCAGATAAAACATTGTGGGATGGATGGGAAGAGATTTGAAAATGCTTACAAAGCCTTGTAATTCTTATTTTATAGAGAAGAAAAGGGAATTTCAGAGGCTTTATTTTTGGAGAAACAGACTCGTTGTCACACCTTACATTTAACCAGAGGCTGTCTTAATAGGCCACAACCCAGTATCTGCTTCAGCACAACTTCTGCATGATCTAGTTATTATTTCTAAATACCAGCCTTAAGTTTCTTTTTTTAATCACAGAGGGGATGATCATTATGACACAGCCCATTTATGTTAGGGTTGACAGATCACTGGCTTGCCTAGTATATACATAAAAGAAAAGGCACTCCCTAAACCTCCTGGGGGGGACATCGCTAACCTCTCGTTTCATAACCAGAAATTCATAAGGGTAGAAGTCACCTAGAATAGGTGATTAATAGTTTTTGAATAGGTGATTAATAGACCTGAAATTACTGGCAAAGGAGGGTTTAGTTATCAAGAGCCAAAAGAGTCATTCTAAGCTTAAGCAATAATGTGTCACAGGACAGTATTCAAAGTTTTACTCCATCTAGAAGAGTCTGCAAGAGCCCATTATCGTTTACCTCGATCTATCAAGTGACTTTCAAGCCTTCATTAGGAAACTTAGTTTCTGTTGCGAAAAACAAAAAGAAAAGAAAAAAACAAACCAAAACAAAACCAAGATTCTAATTGTGTGAAATCATTGAGTAGGAATTTACCATGTGGATCTAACCCATTTTCCAAGAAAAGATATAAGGGGACTCACCACAGCACAGAGAAGATAGGACTATTTCAAAAGCAGCAACCAAAGTGTTAAAAAGGATCAGAAAAACAGATGTGACAGATTCTAGGAAGCAAGTTAACATAGGTCATCTCTGGTCAACTACCTATAGGAGGCCTGGTCTGAATATTTGTCTAATTGCATGTCATCCTTAAGTCAGTTTCCCAGGATCTGGGGAAAAGGGGAGACATTCTGAGTTAGATGCTTCCTGAATAAAAAACTTAAAATGGCACAAGATCAAGGAAAGAAACAGCACTGTGTCTAGCACTAAAGTCATGCTTAAAGGAGGAATTTATCTTGCTATAGAGGCACTTACTAATAGGACAAATAATGCCTACAATGTGGGGAATTACCATAGAAAGAGCAGATTCAGTCTTTTTTTGGGGGAAGAGAATCAACAGGGAAGAATGAGGTGGGGAACAATATGCTCCTATCCAACTCTGCCATGAACTGCTATTGACAACACCAGCAAATTAATCAGAAAGCTTGCTGATTTGATGATAAGGAAGCTGTCACTTTCCCTGCTGAGACTGACATGCATCATGACATCAGTGTCATTGATGTCTGTGCAATAATACGCAGAATGTGTGCAAGAACATCTGATAGTTACATCAAACTTAAAAGTGAAGTGTTGGTGAGGAGAGTGTCCAGATGGACACAGATGTTCTCAGACAAAATAAGATTTTTAAAAAAATTATTCAAAGCTGTTTAACAGATGCCATGTTCAACAAAGGAATGGTTCATGGTGCACGTGCTGGTTTTGGAGAAGTGTCTGGGCTGGGCTGGACTGGGCTGGGAGCAGGGGCCCTCACGACCCTGAGTCATTTGCTCCAGCCCTGGCTTAAGTTTGTGTGTGGACAGTACGGTTTCTTCCAGAGGAAACATGCCTTTCTTCCTGAACCATCTATGAGCATTTGTTCAGCCTGAGTGGTGGTCTCCTTTTTGCTTTAGTCATTGAGTCACCTCAGAGGAGACTGAGCACCCAAAGGGCCAGATCTTTCACCATACTGAAGTGCCTCCGTTCACTGATTTCTGATCTAAAATCAAAGATAAATGCAGCAGCTGAGAAACATGTCAAGCAGCGCCAGAGAACAATTTAGTAAGTAGTCTCTCCAGTAGATGCATGAGCAAAGGTTGTGGAATTAGCGAGAAGGGAGTGAAGGATTGCATAGCCATCAGGAAAGCTGCATAGAGAGGAGGCCTGAGCCGATGGGATTTTCTTAGGATAGAGGTCGGCAAAGTAACCCCATGGGCCAAATCTGACCTGCTACCTGTTTTGTAAATAAATTTATATATAATGGAATATTATTCAGCCTTAAAAAGGACATCCTGCCATTTGCAGCAACATGGATGAACCTGGAGGATGTTATGCTAAGTGAAATAAGCCAGACACAGAAAGACAAATACTGTATGATCTCATTTGTATGCAGAATTTAAAAAAGTTGAACTCATAGAATCAGAGAGTGGAATGGTGGTTGCCAGGGGGTAGGGGCTGGGGGAAATGGGGAGTGTTGGTCAAAGGTACAAACTTCCAGTCATAAGAGGAATGAGTTCTGGGCAATGTACCACATGGTGACCATAGTTAATAATACTATATTGTGTACTTGAGATTTGCTAACAGAATAGATCTTAAGTGTTCTCATCAAACAAAAACAGTGGTAACTATGTGAGGTGACGTGATGGATGTGTTAATTAGCTTGATTGTGGTAATCATTTCACAATGTATACATACATAAAACCATCATGTTGTACACGTTAAATATATACATTTTTTATTTGTCAATTATACCTCAATAAAGCTGGAGAAAAAAACCCCAAGTACTCCTAGTCTGCACATCAGACCTGCTGAAAAAAAAAAGTTTGATGGAAACAGCCATGCCCGTTTGTTTACGTAATGTCTCTGACTGCTTTTGCGTTACAACAGCAGAGATGGCTAGTTGTGGCAGAGACCATATGACCCACAAAGCCTGAAATATTTGCTGTCCAGCCCTTTACAGAAAATGCTTGCTGACCTCTGGTTTAGGACCTCTGTCAGGAAGACCTTTCTCCGTCCAAAAGGTGCCAGCTTCCATATTATTGCATCCATCAATTCATTCACTTACTCATCCTTCCACAAAGGTTTATGAAGATTCTCTTTTTTTTCGGTGCTCACAAAGATGAATAAAACTTGGTCTGTCATCAAAATGCTTCAAGCACAATGAGTAAAGTATTTTGTACGCATTCAATGGACTTAGCTTCATTACTGTTGTTCTTGTGGCAATGATGGTGAAGGTTACTATTAGTAATAGCTTGTGTTTATTGAGCTCTTGCTAGATCTGGCAAACTGAGTGCTAACTGCTTGAGCTGCATCATCTCATTCACTCCAAACCCTGACGCCATGATGTACCCATTATCCCCATTTTACGGGTGAGAACACTGAGGCCATTTGTCCAAGGTCACATAATCAGAAAGTAATGGATGGCTAAACGGGAACCGGATTTGCTGAAAGCAGAGTTCTTGCTCTCCAAATGGTCAGGGTGAGAACCTGACCTTCAGTTCCACTCAATACATACCTTCTCTGTGCCTGCTCTCTCCCTGACCTGGCTGGACAGAGGGAACACAGAGGAACAACTACCACCTTAAGAATCATAGGCTCTGGGGTTCATGACTTAACTTAAACTCAGCATTGCTGTGCCTAGTTCCTATTTCATGAGCAACAGGCCCTCCCCATGGCGATGCTTGGAGAACCATCCCATATTCCATGACCTGCTGCTCAAGAACCCAAATATTGATCTATCTCACAGAGAGGAAAGTGAGAAAATGGAATTTAGTCACTTATGTTTATCTAATAAAGGGCACAAACCAATTTGCTTTCTTTTACTCATTACTTTCTTTAGAAAATTAAATGAGGTGATCCAGGCAAAGTACTTCATGTGAGTTTAATTACTGGTGACCGTCATTATTATGACCGCACACTCAGATTCTTGACTCTTTTTAGCCTCTCTCATCCCCAAAAGAAAGCGCTTGAGTTTCCCTTCTTCTTCCTTTAGATACTAAAGGCACAGAAGTTGCTTAAACAGCAGATAAGGTTTATTTGACAAAGCAGTTTTCTACCCAAAAAGGCCCAATCAACCCCATGAGGCAGATGCCTCTAGATCAATCTCTGTGGAGTTGGATGGCAGGGTCTGTTACATCACCGTCAGCTTTCTTGGATCCACAGAGAGGAAAACCTCCCCCCCCAGCCCTCTGCGATCTCTCCTTTCAGAGGAAAAGAGTGTAACTCAAGGAGAGAACGGGCCCTCAAGCCAGGAGTCAGTGAAGCTCCCCAATAGAGGAGCCAGTCTGGCGTGGATATTGATGGTGGATTACCCAGTACCCAGTCCACCCCTCCCAAAAGAAAACTCATTTCCTTAGATTTTTTATTTGTGTTTCATGTTTCTCATCTTCGTTAAGTAGCTCACCTTCCTCAGGGGGAAATTACTCCACCCACAGTATCAAAGGTGAGCTGGGTTAGTCCTAAGGAGATTGTCTCCCTTGCTGGTGATGGTTCCATGAAAGGCGTGGTACCCCATTGGGCCAATGGGTTATAAGAAGTAGTTTTCTGGGAGCTTCCTCACTCTTCTGGGAAAATTTTCTAGAGTTGTGCTGTACAATAAGATAGCCACTAGCCACATGTGGCTACTGAGCACTTGACATGCCGTGAGTCCAAACAGATGTCAGATCTCAAAGACTTAGTGTGAAAAAGAATGCAAAATCTCTTACTAATATTTTTTTACTGTTGATTTCATGTTGAGATACTGGTATTTTGTGTATATTGAGTTAAAGTAAATATATTTTAGTAAATTTAATTTCACTTGTCTCTTTTTATTTTTTTAAATGTGTTAGACAATTTAAAATTAGATATGTGGCTTGTGTTCTACTGGACAAAGCTATTTAAGAAAAACTATTTTATTGAGGTCATATTGGCTTATAACATTGTTTAAATTTTAGGTGTACATTATTATATTTCAGTTTCTGTATAGACTGCACTGTGTTCACTGCCAATAGTCTAGTTTTTATCAGTCACCACACACAGGTGCCTCTTTACCCCTTTTGCCGTCCCCCCAGCCCCTTCCGCTCTGGTAACCGCTATTCTGTTGTCCTTATCTATGTGTTTATCTTCCACATATGAGTGAAATCATACAATATTTGGCTTTCTCTGTCTGACTTATTTTGCTTAGCGTAATACCCTCAAAGTTCATCCATGTTGTTGCAAATGGTACGATTTTGTCTTTTCTTATGGCTGAGTAGTATTCTATTGTATATATATCACATCTTCTTTATCTGTTCATCTGTTGGTGGGTACTTGGGTTGCTCCCATATCTTGGCTATTGTGAAAATGCTGTGATGAATATAGAGGTGCATATATCTTTTTAAATAATTGATTTCATGTTCTTTTTAAATTATTGATTTCCGTAGTGGGATAGCTGGATCATATGGTATTTGTATTCTTAATTTTTTGAGAAATCTCCATACTGTTTTCCATATTGGCTGCACCAGTTTGCACTCCCACCAGCAGTGTGTGAGGGTTCCCTTTTCTCCACATCCTCTCCAACATTTGTTATTTCTTGTCTTGTTAGTTATAGCCATTCTGACAGGCGTGAGGTGATATCTTACTGTAGTTTTAATTTGCATTTCTCTAATAATTAGTTATGTTGAACATCTTTTCGTGTGCCTGTTGGCCATCTGTATATCTTTTTTTGGAAAAATGTCTCTTCATATCCTCTGCCCATTTTTTGATCAATGGACAATGCTATTTTAAAGTGACCCCTTCTCATCTTCTGGACATTGTTGTGTGCAGATAGAGGCCGAGAACTGCTGCAGCCATCTTGCGATCCACCTGTGGGTAAAGCCAATACAGGGAGGGGGACAGAGTGAGGAGACAGAGCCAGAACATGATGTTCAAAGAACCTCTGCATTTCCAGTTATGTGGCCCAGTGGATGTCCTTATTGTTCAAGCAAGTCAGACATGAGGTCTCTCTTATTTGCTGTTGAAAGAATATAACTTGTACATGGCCCTGAAGCCTTGTTTCCTGAGAGCTGAGGGAAGTGGGTGCACTGAGGTGTGAGTGTTCAGACCAGCATGAGGAAGAGAAAGCCTGGGATCTCCCAATTCTTGTGACCAAGCTCTAATGGAGCTGGGCAGATAGCATGGATTCAGCTTCTTAGAAATGGGATGTGAAAGTGTTTCCAGAAGGTTGAACCATCAGTGCTGGCTTGGAGCTGGGATCCCACCTGTGAGGATAAGCTCCTGCAAGGAGACTGTGGAACAAATACAGGGCATGGGCCTCCTGGCCTTCTGCACCCCTCCAACAACATGGGTAGGAGAAGATGAGGCTTAGTCAACCTGAACAGGCAGAATGACGGTGCTGGTCACTTCCCTTTGCCACTCCAAGGCACTCTCCACCTTTCTACACCCTGCTGCCTGCCCTGGAATGCAGGATTTATCAACAAAATCCTTGCTGTCTGGCTCTCAGTTGGGTTCAGCCAATGCGGAGCATCAGCAAGAGATGAGAAAGAGGGAGGAGTGTGTGGTTGGGGTATTTATTCTTCTGGCTCCCTCCCCACAGGTCATCACAAGCTGGCTGCAGCCCTCAACTTAAGATCACAGCTCCTGTCAGGTGTTCCTCTCCTTCCAGGTGCCGTATCCCTCCCTGTGTCCCTTGCCCCTTCAGGTCTAGCAACAGTCATGGTGCCTGCTTGCTACTAGCCCCAAGATTCTAAACCTTGTGGTTTACCCATACCCTGCCCATACCTTTATCAATAGTCTTTTTATGAAACTCTCTTCCAATGATCCAAATTGACTGTGATATCTTTTTCTTTAGCGACTCTGATACGAGGGTGCTTCCAGCTCTCCTGTGATTTTTCTTTGACCAGGTTATGGTACAAGGTTACCAAGGTCACAGATGGCCAGATTCCAATATGGATGATCAGAGGATGGGGATGCGACTGGTAGACTAGGACAGGAGAATGACGGGAGTTGGCTCAAGGAACAAACCACGTGGGGTGGGGGAGATGGACCCTCCCAGCTGGTGGTGACTTGATTTTGGACTGTCAACGTGGAAAGCTGGGGAGTACAGATCAGAATGTCCTGATCTTCACTCTTGACTTGTGATCTATAAAGTCTGTCCGGAAATCATGCTTATATTTGGGATCTTTAGGGTCCTGCGTAGAGTTTCTAGAACCCTGTTCCAAAGATCTCACATATATAGGGAGTTCATATTGAATGAACTTCCTGGAAATGGCACGAAGACTGAGATTATGCAGTTATGGGGCACATGTTGACTATTTACGACTCAGGTATGTAGCCAAGTGACACCGTCTGGTTCAGCCCAGAGCAAAACTGGAAGGTTCGAGAAGTTTGATTTGAACATTCTTACCTCTCTCCCTCCCAACTCTGCTATTTTTCTTTTTTCTTTCATCTCTTCTTGAGTTTCCCAAACCTTGGTGTCTACTGGCTCAGTATTTTTCAAACATCAGTCATTCGTTTGTACACTACTTCAAGATTTTTGCCAAATAATTATAATAATTATATGATTATAATATTGATTTTTAAATATTTTCTTAAACTGATTCACTTGGTTTTTTTAACTTTATATTATATTACTTTAACTGCCTTGTCCTAAGCATTGACATGCTTGGATCCATAGATTTGATAACTGAGTCACAATATTTTTTCACATATACACATATATAATGATCACAAAAAAAAAAATCATGTGCCAATTAAACCATCCCAGGTATCACCTGATCTATGGGTGCCTCAGCTCAGGAAACATGGAACTGTCAGGTGGATTCTGGAACAGTGCTGTCCAGCAGAACTGCATGTGATGATGGGATTGTCTATGTCTGTGCTACCCGGTACAGCAGCCACTAGCCACATGTAGCTATTGAGCACCTGAAATGTGGCAAATGCAACTGTGAAACTGAATTTTTAGTTCATTTCATTTTAATTAATGTAAGTTTCAATTTTGAATAGTAGCCACATGTGGTGAGTGGCTCCCGTATTGGACAACACAGCTCTGGGGTATCTGCATATAAAAAGAAATCATAGCAGAAGGGATGATTGTGCCAGATACTGGATGAGCAATTTACATAATTTTTTTCCTTATGTATTCCTAAAGACTCTGCAAGTGAAGTGTTACTTCATTCCGGAGGTAGGCACAAGTCAAAGGTGGGAGGATTTTCCATTGCATCCTTAAATACACAATGAAACCATCTCTGTTATTTACAGAAAAAGAGGGAGAAAGAGGGACCTCTAAGCGAGCAAACTGTCATCAAATCCCAGCCACATTCAAGATTTAAAACGTTATTTCCTTTTTTTTCCGTCTCTCTCCTTTTTTTAAAAAACATCCAGCCCTCCTCATTAACCAGATATCTTTATTCTCTAAATATTTACCACCCAAACGAAATTTACAGTTTAATTTGCTGTATAAAATCATTTATTGACTGATAAACCTCATTACTAAGCTCGTGCACAGCGCCAGCTACTCGCGACAGTTTTAATTCTTGTAGCAGCAGGCTACTGAGAGAGAAAAACAATCCTGTCACCTTAACGGCGGGGGTCTAAATTATTCAAATACACTAAATCCATGCAGAACCGGTCCCCTGCTCATAATTTTTCTTTCAGAGCCAACAATTAACCGGCAATATTCTAACTTAAACACTGACAGCTATTCTAAAAGAATGCTGGGAACAGGGAACATTCCACCTTCCCGCGTGTCCTTCTGCTCCTGGGGGCAGAGGGAGGCGTGACCTCTGCAGGATCCCCTGTGGAAAGGGGAGATTTCTCTACCCCAACACCTCACCTCTTCAGAGCGTCTCGTTTTCTGTGTGTCTCTCTCCCACCCCCCAGGTCTGAGAGTGTGTTTTGAATATCAAGGTGTGTGCGTCTATGTGTGTTTCTAGCATTTATGCCAGATGAGCATCAACCTGCAATTAGCTAATTGCACATGCATCTTTCTGCCCGTGGGGGGAAAAAGTGCCTCTAGTTTTTTACCTGCAAATGCAACCAAACTAATTATCGAGCTGCTGATTCAGAAGGCAGGCCTGTGTAATTGAGCCTGCAAAACAGAAAGAAAAAAGAAAAGCCCTCTAAAAATGATATTAACTTCAGAACAACAAATAGCAAGACACTCTGTCACATTGGAGAAGGAAAATCTTTGCCACCATGTTGGATCTGCACACTGAATCACCTTGGGTGTTGGTGAATTTTTTTAACCTGATTTCCCAAAGCTTGTGGTCCCCCAACAGTGATGGATATCTGGGCATGACACCCAATGTCAAAGCTCTGAAACAGAAAAAAAAATTTAACATGTTGATCTTGACAGTTCATGCAGCATTCATTTGTTCTTTTATCAAATATTTATTGAGTGTCAACTATCTGCCAAGCTCCCAGGAAGCATCGTAGTGCTAGATGTGGAATGAGAAGGAAAAGAATGAGTCAGAAATGATGCCTGGTCCCTGCCCTTTAGTTCAGGGTTGATCAGACGTGTGAACCAGAAGAGCCTCAGAGGTTTATTAAAAATGGGGGTGGACTGGACTCACCGGACAGTGTACCTCAGAATCTGAGATGGAGCCCAGGAATCTACATTCTATCCCGCTTCTCCAGGCAATGCTTCAGCACTTTGAAGTTTGAAAGCATTGGCTTCAAGCTTGCCAGATGCAAGACATACACCCAAGAGCATCAGGCACCAATAGATGAGCATAGAAGGAATGCCAGCATCCGTGGTACAGACAAGCAACCCAGAAAATATGGGTGAGGGCCACACCCAGGGTCCACAACAGAGCCGGCACAGAACTCTAGAGGCGGGTAAGGTGCGGCAGGAGGAGGCCTGGTTGCACGACCCCAAGGGGCACTTTTGTCATTGTAAACAATACTCATGGTGTTCATGGGGACCTTTTGTTTTGTTTTTATTTTCTTCGTAGCTTTGTCTAACTTTTCATTTTAGAATAGTTTGAACTTACGGAAAAGTTGCAAGGATAGTAGAGGGTTTCCACACATCTCACACCCAATTTCCCCTATTATTAACATCTTACGTGAGAATGGTATATTTGTCACAGTTCACGAATCCATATTGGTACATTATTATTCACTAATCTCCATCCTTTAAACTAATTTCCGTAGTTTTAAGCTTAATATCCTT
This sequence comes from Diceros bicornis minor, assembly GCF_020826845.1. NCBI lineage: Eukaryota > Metazoa > Chordata > Mammalia > Perissodactyla > Rhinocerotidae > Diceros > Diceros bicornis. The sequence goes on along the minus strand of NC_080771.1, from coordinate 29,849,550 downwards.
TTCCCATCCACGATCCCACATTCCATTTAGTCCTCGTGTCTCCTTAGGCTCCTCCTGGCTGTGACAGTTTCTCAGACTCGCCTTGTTTTTGATGACCTTGACAGTTCTGAGGCGCACCGTCCAGGTATTTTGTAGCATGTCCCTCAGGTGGGATTTTCCCGGTGTTTTATCTCATGATTAGACTGCAGTTATGGGTTTGGGGGAGGAAGAACCCAGAGGTAAAATGCCGTTTTCATCCCATCCCATCACAGGCACGTGCTGTCAACAGGACTTATCCCCGTGGACGTTGACGTTGGCCTCCTGGCTGAGCCTGTTCGTCAGGCTTCCCCGCTGTAAAGCTGCTCCTCCCCTCTCTTCCCATCCTGTACTCTTTAGAAGGAAGTCGCTATGTGCAACGCAAACTTAAAGCGCATGGAATAGGCTCCACCTCCTTGAGCATAGAGTATCTACATAAATTATTTGAAATTCTTCTTCATGGCAGATTTGTGTATTCTTCTTCATTTATTTTATTTGTTTAATCATTTATGTCAGTGTGAACTTATGGATATGTATGTAATACTTTGGGTTTTAACCCAATACTGTGTTATTTATTTTTCTTGCTCAGACTGTTCCAAGTACAGTCATTGAGAGCTCTTTCAGTTGGCTCCTGTGTTCCTCCAACATACCCACATCGTTTGAGCACTTCTTTACTTCCTGGCACTAGAAGACGCTCCAGATCGTCTTATATACTCCCTGTCCTAATCCAAGAATCAGCCAATTCTCCAAGGATCCTTTTATCAGAGAATGGTATTTAGAAACCAAGATCTGGATGTTGCATGTGCTCGTTACTAGTGGGGTGTCATTGCTTCTAGGCCCTCCCAGAACTAGGAAATACATGTGTGTGTATTAACGTATCTGTGTATACACCACACACGTATCTGCATCTATCTCTACCTCTATCTCTATCTGGCATCTATCTCTATCTAACACCTATCTATATCCATATTAAGCTACACATGAGTGCACACTGATGTCTCTAACTCTAATTTCCACATGGATCATTCTAGACTTCCCCCCTTGCTATATGTAACCTCACTCCCTCTCCAATGGTGAGAAACCTGGTTCTTACCATCTGTCACCCATTTATGTATTTGTTCAACCTCAGTATACATGTATAGCGGTTTCAGAGTTAACCTGTAACTTCCTGGGTGCCCCTTTTTATGGAATGTCCATTTACAACCACAGCAATGTCTATGACCTGCAACACACTTTGGGACACTCTGGTTTGGAGGAACTCCTTTCTTAGGCTGCTACCCTGGAGACACAATGAGAGGCCTGGGTCACCTCTCCTTTTCTTGGTCTGTCTTTCCAGATCATGGCTCAGCTTCCCCTGGCAGCCACCCCAGAGTTTCCCCAAGATCAATAACAGCTGCCACTGCCTTTATGGGCCATAGTGGAGTTATCAATAGCCATTCCAGAAGCACTTGCTGAGAGCATGTGCTACATTCCCAGGTCTGTGCTGAAGTTGGGGATGTGGAAATCAATGTAACAGGGTCTTGTCTCCAGTGGCTCTGTGTCCAGTTGGGGCGGGGAAGGGCTTGGCCCTGTTGCCATTTTCTTGATGTCAGATTACTTCTCTACCTGCCACCACACAAGGGAGCATGGGATGCCACAACGTCTCAGAGAAGACAGCCTTCCTCTAGTCTGGGACATGAGGGGAAGCTTCTCAAAGGAGGCAACTCTTTAGCTGAGTCCTAAAGAACTGATTAATGCTTTTAATATGCATTTGTTGAGCGTCCTGGTATAGGCTGGCTGTTGAGAACATAATGGAGGGGGAAAAAGCCCAGATAAGGTCGGTGGTCTCATGGAGACCCCAGCTAAGTGAGGGATTCAGGCATTTAGTAGCATAAGTGGCAGTTAATCAGATGGGGACGTGGTGTTGTACCCCTGAGATTCCTCCTGCAAAGGTTTTCTTCAGTTCTCACATCTCTGCATCCATCAAACCCCTCTGGGAGGATGCTCTGCTAACATTCCCAAGCCCCTGGCTTACCTGGAGCTGTGTTCTGATTCCCGTGCATCGCATCAAGCACAAGGGAGAGGGGAGGGAAGGTGGATGCCAAGTGGGACAGTATCCATTTGATCCTTTTTATATGTAAATGTGACTTTAATATTTTGTAATGACCTGCATTTCTGTTAGGAAATATCTCTTGATGATTTATCTTTCTCTCTGCAATTACGACAGCCTAGTGATCTTGTTAATTAATACCAAGGAGGGTTTTTCAGCACCTCATTAAAGGTTTTCCCTTTCAGGACACCGAGGATCTTGTGCACAGCCAGGGGCAGAGAAAGCCATTGTCTTGTGGGTGGAAACACATCTTTTGATCCTCCACCTCTTCCTCTCCCTCTCCTTTGCCTTCCTATTCTCACCCATTTTTCTCTGTTCTGTGTCTTCTTCCTCTTCCTCCTGAGCCCTCTACTTCTATCCTTTTTCTTTATTCCAAAACACAGTTGCTCCTTGTTGCTCTGAAACATTGTTTTAAGTAGTTCAACTGTCATCAGTGTGTTCCTTTAGAGGTCCTCTTTCTCCTGGAAACACTGTTTTATTTTACAATTTAATTCAATATTTCCTATTCAACAAGTTTTGGTCGAGAGTTTTCTGTGTTTCAAGTTCCCTTATAGACATCAGGGAAACAATAGTGAACCAGACAGTGTCCTGCCAGTAAAACTCTTAGTTTTGTCCCATAAAAATAACTAACACGTGAATGAATGAATGAATAACGGGTTCTGTGGTCCAATAAATTTTGTTAATCCTATCCCAGGGGTTGGCAAACTATGGCCTGAAGGCCCCCTGCTTGTTTTTGTAAATAAAGTTTTATTGGCACACAGCCACATCCACTCACTCACATATTGTACATGGCTGCATTGCTGCTACAACATCAGAGTTGAGTTGTTGCAACAGAGACCATTTGGCCCAAAAGCCTAAAATATTTACTATTTGGTCCTCTACAGAAAAAGTTTGCTGACCCATTCTGAATGTCCATTATACAGCTAAAAGTCTGAAAAATTCTGCAGTCCAGAAACTTATTAATTTTCTTCAACCCATTTTTTCCCAACTGTATTTGATCATAGAACCCAATTCCAATCCATCTTTTTACGAACTAATTTTTAGACATTTCCCCTGGATGAAATGCCCAGTCCTGAAGGTTGTCTTTCTCTGCCTGATTTCAATTTGGTCAACATCCTGGCCTTCTGTCTTCCAGCTAGACTGTCCAAACCCAGCTCCTCTCCCAGCCTCTGTGAAAATGTCCTTCACTCAGGCACGAAGGCAGGGATTCTCCTCTGATCCAGTGAGATGCTGGTTCTTTTTCCAAGAGCAATGACATGTACAGACCAAGTCCCCAGTAATGGCAAAATGAGTTAGACTGGTTTCCTATCCTTGGGGTTTCCACTCTTGCCTCTTCAGACTCAAAGAACATTCATTTGATTTGTGGTTCATCTTTCTGAGGCATTGTTGAAGCTGAGGTTAAACTGGGATGTCTTGAAGATCAGCCAGACCTGAAGGAAGGGTCATGGTGGTGTTGAGAAGTCCCAACAGGTACAAATTTCCCCTAAGGTCCAGAGAGAACCTGGGAAAGCTATGGCAGGGGAGACATCCTCCATTATCCTGGAAGACAGCAAGGTGGTTTTCCGAAGACAAGACTCAGATTACACCTTGGCACTTGGAGAGTGCCATGAAAGTAGAAATGGGCTCCTGTGTCTTTTTTGCAGTTCTGTCAGTTGTTCCCTTCTCATGAAGAAGGGCTGAAGAAGAGAACGGAATGTCGGGTACCACAGGTAGTGGGGCGGATACCTCTTCACCAGGTTGGAGGGCGTGTAGTCAATAGGTAGATTCCAGCCCCCAAAATTAGAGGAGGACATTGTCAGAGCCAGATAAATAACCACAGGTCTAAGGAATTCAACTGAAGTCAAGGGTTGATGCACAGAGCCCATTAGAAGTATGGCAGGCAGAATTGTAAAAGCATGTTTTCTCCTAGTCACCGAGATTTCCTAACCCCCAGGAATATGAGCATGATGGATGTTATTCCTGTGATTATGTTATATTACAAGGCAGAAAGGATTTTGCAGGTGTAATTAAGTTTACTAATCAGTTGACCTTAAGATAAGAAGATTAGCAGTTTTCTCTGGCTAGTGACAGGAGGGGAAGTCAGAAAGTTTCAAGGCACAAGAAGGATGTGATGCACTGTTTCTGGCTTTGAAGAAGGAAGGAGCCACACGCAAGAACAGAACAACCACTAGAAGCTGATAGCAACCCCCACTGATGACCAGCAAGGAAATGGGGATACTTCCCCCTTCCATAATAATCCTGGCCAGTCTATGTTTCCTTTGAAATTTAGTTCAGGCCCACACTCTACCCCAGGAGTTGGCACCAGACTCAGGTCTTGCTAAAGACAGGAATCCATCCTGCTGGCCACACTGATACGATCAGGGATAAGTCTACAACACAAGTAGAGCAAACGTGAAGTATTAGAAGGACAGTCTCTTTGAGCTCTGAGTCATGAAGACTATATGAGCCTGTTTCCTGATAGTTGGAGAAAGTCTGCCTTGGAATGAAGCACACACAGTGGAAAACAGAATTGACAGATGGAGAGAGAAACAGAGCCCTGATCTAGCCGTACCTGAAGCCAGTAGTACACTGAAATTTTCAGTTATATGAACCCGCTATCTTTTATTTTGCTTCAGTTACTTTAAATCGAGTTTCTGTAACATGCAACCGAAAATAACTCCAGCTAGTACTCATGTTAAAGCAGAGGAGTTGTGAGCCTTATACCATTCTCTGAGGTTGGGCAGATTTTCTATAATAGGATGAATCCCCAAAACCATACCAGATACTTTGAATGGATACAAAGACCCCTCATCTGCCAGTCAGGCTGTACTCATGAGTCTGTCGCTAACTCACGTGTGACCTTGGGCAAATTGCTTCTCTTTTATTTATAAAGTTAGGGTTTGGGTTAGAAGTGGCAGCATCCTTGAAGACCAGTTAACATCATGTGATATGCCTGATTCCCTGGATGCACACCTACCATCAGATTCTCTAATTGATGCCCAACTCTGTATGTGAACATCAAATGGAGATTTGGAATCATTTTTTACATTGATTACTAATAATCATCATTCCGAGTTTCACGGTACCTGAAGATCTGTCACGGGGATGAGACTCTTTGCTTTCTCTAATTACCCCGTGAGCATTGTTACCCACATTTCACGGAAGAAGTAAGCGAGGTTCAGAGAGGTGAAGTGACTTTCCCAAGGTCATAGAACTGGTAAGCAGCAGAGCCAAGATGAAAACTCAGAAAGCCCAGCTCACGGCACCACCCTTTCTGCTGCACTCTCAGACATTGTCCAGATTGTTGAGTGAGTGGGATTCTTCTGCATGTGCTGGACTTCTCTGTTCCACATGTTCACATTTGGGTATGTGTCAGATGTGCTGGTTGCATTGGCTCAGAAGCACCTACTCTGTGGCTGCCCATCATAGGACTGTTAATGCTACAGAGCCAGGCTAAGAGCATTATCCACCGAAAACCTTGACCAAGCCAAAGTTTTACCCTTGCCTCCTTATAAGGGTTGAGTATTTTGAAGAAGTCTAATGAAAGGTTGATTTTTTTTTCCTGAGCCTGAGTTCTGAACAAATTGAAAGAGAAGACAAAAGAGTAGCAGATGAACATCAAAAATTCATCTGTGTTATTAGTGTCTGGTTTGAAAGCCAAGTGGGTGTGAAGCTGCACCGAGCATTACACAGGTGTTCACTGGATTACAGGCAGTGCTGAGTGAGACGGGCTTTCCCACGCACGGGACCCACCAGGGAAGACTTACCAGATGAGGATGCAGAGCAGAGCCCCCGCTTCCAGCAGGAGTCTTACTCCAAGAGGAAAAAGAGAGGAGCTGAGCCAAGCTGTCCAATTTATTCTTCCCAACTTGATCCGTCCAGTAAGTCACTTCCTTCTCTCTGGGGGCGCCATGAGTAAAGGGGCAGAAAGAGGAGGAAGCGATACACTAACCAAATTCATTCCAAATGGAAGGAAACGTTATGAGTTAAGAAGCATTGCCTCCTAAATATAATTCTTGCACAGAGTTGCACCTTTTCCTGGCTCATGAGAAGGGCACCGTCCCTTTGTGCTGTGATGCACCGTCTGCCCATCCATCCCTCCTTGGTCCGCAGGAGTGTCCAGGGATCCGTTCGGAATTGAGGTGAAACCCGAGTGTGCTCTGACCCCCTTCCCTCCCTTTTACTTCTTTGCTGTCTGTAGTTGATAAGATATACCTGGAGAGCGACCGCTATCCTTCCTGCACGGAAAGCTAAGTCCCGTTCCTAAGCTTAGGGTGTCTCTAATCTCTGTGCCATAGGCAGAAAATATTTAAATAGCCATTTTCAGGTTTTATAAAGAAAAGCAAAATAAACTAGTCTGGGCAGGATATCTGCAATAAGTCCCAAATTCTCCTCATTAGGTACTAATGTGAAGGAAAAGTGCTCAGGGTAGAAGTTCCCCAAAGCCTTACAACTCAAACTGGGGGCCCTGGACCAGCAGCAGCAGCATCACCAGGGAGCCTGTTAGAAATGCAGAGTCTCAGGCCTTAGCCTGACTTACCCTGAATCAGGACCTGCATTTGAATAGTGTCCCAGGTGATCTGTTTGAGAAGCACTGCCGTGAAGTCCTTCCCACCCAGGGGAACGGGGACTCCAGCTGTGAATACTGCAGTACACATCCATTCCAACCTCCAGGGAAATGATGGAAAATATACTATTTATCAGGGGAGAGGATTGGGGGAGCATGTATTTAGATGTGGGTATCTCTGGTCCTCCTCTCTCGGGGAAAGTTGGTTGACTCTTGTTGGTAAAGATTGAGCAACCTCTCACATTCATTCATTCGCTTTTTGTTTGTTTTGAGAGTGTACTCTGGGCCACCCACTTTGCAACAAGTTTTGGTATACTCTGGTTAAAAAGCAGACATCTTTGCTGTCCACATGGAATTTAGAGTCTGCTGGGAGAGACAAATATTTACTTTTGTATTTGCTTGCAATGGTGATAAGGAGGAAAAGAACCAGAGGCTGAGAAGGGACTACTTAATTACATTGGTAGGAGCAGGGTGATTTCAGGGCATTTTAGAGGAGGAATCATAAAATCATCTAGATCAGGGACTTGTGAACTAGAGCCCGTGGCCCAATTCCAGCTTGCCACTTGTTTATTTAAATAAAGTTTTATTGGAACATGGCCACAGACATTCATTTGTATATTTAGGGCAGCTTTCATACTACACCAGCAAAGTTGAGTCGTTGTGACAGACACCCTGTGGCCCCGCAAAGCCTAAGATATTTACTATCTGGCCCTTTAAGAAAAAATTTGCTGACCCCTATGGTAGACCAGTTTAGGATCCTTTTTTTGTGAATGAGTGAAACAAGATCCAGCCAGGGAAAGTTATTTAACCATGATCACACGGCAAATAAATGCAGAGCAAGCACAGGAATCCAGATTTCCTGAACCTCAGAGTTTGAAGGGGCCTTAGGAATACCTTGGACATGCTTCAGTGAAGGTATAAGTCAAGCCAAGGAGCAGGGGTGGGAGAGCGATCTCCAAACAGCAGGGTGTGGACTTAGAAGTTGGCCTTGGGGTAGATTAGGAGAGAATATTCCAAAGCCCAATTGGAGAAGTGAGACTACCAGTTGGAGAGGTGGTCAGTCAAAGGGCACCTGGGCAGCAGGGAGGGGCTAAGCTGTGAGCTGAGAGACGCAGACAAGCAACCAAGGAGTAGAAGTGGGGTGAAGATTTATAGAGCAACAGTGCCAAAAGCACGCAAACAGTAGCTCCCTCCAGAAATCTGAGCAAAGACCTGAAATAGGAGCCCTAGTAGAATTAGAGTGAGTGTGAGTGGGCTATGGAGGTGGGGAGATTGTGGGCTAGGGAGTGTTACAGACAAGGAGAAGAGCAGATACAAAGCCCCAAGGCAAGAAAGGGCAGGAAGGGATTAAGAAACTGTAGGAAACTCAATGTGGATCATTCAGTCTGAAATTTTCTGAACCTGACCTCTCTCTGGGATAAGACCACCTCCTGGTCATCCCCAAGCTGAATTGTTAGCTGGAGCTCGCGAGCCACATGGATTTGTTTGGGCAAAGGCCTTCCACATATGGGAAGAAGGTGCTAGTTCATTCTTCTGGGTCATGCTTAAAACAAAACAGAACAACAAAATAGAAATCCCTGGTGCTAACCATCTGATACCATCAGGTGCTGCTTATGAGAGAGCTTATTTTTGCCCATGTTTTTCAATTAAGAGAATATACTAGAAGTGATATTGGAGTCATTATAGTTAAACCACATTCATCAATGTCATATTGATTGATCTTAGTCATATTCATATAGAATAATGGTGACTAATGGGGGAAGGTGTTATTTTTTTTTTCCGTAAAGTCCATTTAGATAAGCTTAAAAGTAGAGAAAATAAAGGAGTGAAATTCACTCTTTAACTTGTCAAAGAGATCTAGCAATTAATTTAAACAAGAAACAAACTGAGTGGTAGCTTCCTATTTGGTACTGTTTGCTGATCTTTTATTCTTCATGTAGTATCATTGAGTCTCTTTGTTAGGAAAAAGCCACTCTGCTCCTGGATTAAGGAACTATTCGGAAACTTATACTCACTAATTATTTGAGAACTTTCTGCATAATATTCTCATTTGAACAAAAGCTAAAGACTAGAGTCTCATTTATTACAATGATTCCTCTATAACAGGAATGAACATGGAATTTAAATACAAATTTCTTCTAAAAGCCACGTTACTTGCTCACACACAGAGATGCTCACTGAATTTTCTGAAATGTCAAAAGCAAGGCTCTTATGGAATCTTGTAGCTATGTCTGATATGTTCTGGAAAATTCTCCAATGTAGCAGACAGAGGGCTCCAAGGCTAAAATTTAACTATTTTCCCCAAAGTTTAATTTCCATGGCTTGATTTCATAAAAAGCAATTTTCATTATAGTTTTTAGGTGGTCATAATTGAAAGGGAAAATTCTCCACCTGAGAGAGTCTCCCCAGGTAGCTGTCTTTGACATCGAGACATCTCCCTCTTGGCCAGAAGCCACAGAGATGGGGCCCCCTCTTGTTAGATCATTAATTGTTCTTCTCCAGGTCTACACAGACTAAGCTGAGAACTGAGGCAATTATGCAATTAAGTCAAGCAAAAAACGATGCTTGTGCTCCACTGAGCCACAATTTTAGTTGACAGTGGCTTTGACTTGACTTGTCCGGATAATTGCTTCAAGTCCTCCATGACCCTCCTACAGCATGTGTGAGCTCCTTTAGAGAGTGTGATTTTGGCGGGGGGGTGGGGGGGAGACAATGCCACCATCTTATTACAAAAAAGTGGGGGATGGATACTGATGTCCTTCGTTTAAGTCAAATACAGCCTGTCTCATTTCGGGTTCCCCCGGAAGCTGACCCTGAGACAGGAATCCAAATGAATGGTTTATCCAGGTAGAGGAATGGGAAAGTAAGGCAGCAAATGACCTCTGTGGGTAACGAGTTTATTCCTACAGGGGAAATCTGAGAACCAGTGAAGAACTCTCCTTGGAGTTCCCACTTGAGGGAGATACACGAACTCCCAACAGTCATTGTTCAGGGTCTTAACTGGGGGCGTGAACTCTGTAGGACTTGGGACAGAATGGCCTCCACTTGCAGGAAAAGCTCTTTAATCCAAGAGGGGCAAAGGCTGGCCTGGGAAGTCTGACTGGCAGGCGCAGCAAAAATAAATCCCAAAGGGATACGGAAGGGGCACTTACTCTACTTCCAGACTTCTTGAAGCCAAAAGACCTCAATTTTTGTCATTCCAGATCTGGATACAGCTTCCTTTTATTTTCTGCTTCTAGAACAAATCTAGATGTTTGGATGTGAACTTGACAAGTGTTCACCTTGTTATTCTCCTGGAGAAGTAGGTCACTGGCAAACGTGTACATCACTTTTCAGTCTGTTTGCAAATCTCAAGTTATTTGAGACACTCCAGGTAAAATAGCCCCACGATACCATATATTAGTTTGATGACTACTCTTATGAAATGAACTCTGAAATGTTGCCTATTTTTACTCTCAGATACCCATTTTTCTTTTAAACAGAAAAAACTTTAAACTTGAAAACTGAAGGACCCCACTGAACCTGGTCTTTGAGTTGTGTGCCTTTTGACAGCCTGTGGCCCAAGTAACACAATTCTGACCAGACTATTTTCTTTGGTAGCCGACAAATATAGCCAGGCCAAGCCAAATCAACAAGTATTTATGTAACACTTAATATGTATCATGATTACATAAGGTAAATACTTCAAAACCACATACTGGGTTGCTCGCTCTAAGTCAACTTTTCTTCTTTGCCTGTGGTATTATTTGCAAATACATCCAGTAAATAAATGGAAAGAGAGCTAACAATGGGAGAGAAAGCATAATTTCTTTCTCAGCATTCTGGCTCATGTAACATTCTTAGAAAACCTGAGTGCATAGAACTTAGGAATTGTCACGAAAAATATTTACCCTGGAATTCTTTATTCTTTCAATTATAACTTCCTTTAAGAATACTTGAGAATATTAGATTTATCCAAATGTGATGTGCACAGAAATCTAGGGTAATCTTTGGATCTATAAAATGAAGTTGACATGTATAGATAAATACCCAGAAGAAAGTTTTTAAGGGGGTAGCAGTTGTATATCATTCTTATTGACCAGAACATCATTTATCTCATCCCTTGAGCCCTCCTCTAATGCTTTGTGTTCTGAGAGCCCTCACTGGCTCCCCTGGACAGATTCCCTCCTGTGATTCTGTATTGTATTTATCTATTTTACACTTACATGGTGAACTCCTCAGAACAGGGATAGTGTTTCCTTCATTTTTAAATTCTCCTCTTGCCTAGGATGGTGACTAGGACATAATGGGTAATCAGCAAATGCTTGCTGAGTTGAGTTGACCTGAGGAAGAGTCTTCCTTATTCTGATAAAGAATATCTACAAAAAAAATCTATACCGAGTATCCTAATTAGTGGTGAAATATTTAAAGCATTCCCTTGAGACAGGGAACCAAACAACAATGCCCACTATCATCACTTCTTTTTAATGTCACATTGCGTGTCCCAGCCAGTTCAATAAGGGAAGGAAAAGAAACTTTTAAATGTAAGGATAAGAAGGGAAGAAATACAACTATCATTAGCAGACAACATTATTAGAAAGTAGAACTCTAAAAGAGTCTATAAATAAACTATAGGAACTAATAAGTGAATTTAGCAAGGTTGCTAAATATAAAGTCAATATGCAAAAATCAGTTATGTTTCTACAATACCAGTAACAAATAATTAGAAAATGAAATTAGGATAACTAGGATGCATTAGCAATAGCATAACACACATTAAAATATTTAGGAAAAAATCTAACAAAAAATGTGCAAGACTTCAACTCAGAAAACTATAAAACATCGTTGAAAGATATTAAAGAATGTGGTCACGTGCTTTCCTTGTTTGTTGAAGTGCAGAGTACAGAGTGTACAAGGAGACAGGGTGGCTGGAGAGGAGATCTCAGAGTTAATTGGAGGCCAGTTCATATACGATGTTATGGGCTGTTCTAGTTATCTATTGCTGTGTAACAAACCACCCCAAACTTTGTTACTTAAAACAACATTTAATTGCTTGCAAATCTGCAGGTTGGGCAGAGCCCAGCAAGGATGGTTCATTGCTGCTCTATGTTGCAGCAGCTGGAGCAGCTGGACTGGGGGCTGGAGAATTTCAAGATGATTCTTATACATGGCTGATGAGTTGGTGCTGGGTGTTGGCTGGAAGCTCAGCAAAAGCTGTGTGCCTCTCCTTTGGTGGCTCGGACTTTCTCATAGAGTGGTGGCTGGGTTTCAAGAATGAGTATCCCAAGAGAACAAGATAGAAGTGCAAGGCATTTTTATGATCTAGCCTCAGAAGTCACATAGTGTCACTTCCACCATATTGTACTGATCCAGACAGTCACCAAATGCCACCCAGTTTCAAGAGAAGAGAACCGAGACTCCACCTCTTTATGGGGGAGTAGGAAGGTTCTAGAAGAGCACGTGGGACAAGAGATGTTATTGTGGCCACCTTAGAAAATAAAATCTGCCACATAGGCCATGGTAAGGTCTTTGGTTTTACTCTTCCATTATAGGGTTTTGAGCAGAGTAGTGACATGACCTGACCTAGGATATTTTTTGTCTTATTATTTTACCTTATGTTTTTATATGGGCTTTGATACCACAGATATGATTTTGTCCTAGGACTAAAACACATGGGTAATTGCATGTATGGCTGTGACCCTAAGGAAGTCAAGCGCTCTGCATATCATAGAAGATCATCAAATGGTAGGTTCCTCTAGATTTTTGTATGGTCATATCCAACTGTCAGACCTGGGCAAACCCAGGAGCTGTGGGCAAACCCGCCTATGAGCCTCAGCAGTTCTGTTCACACAGGTATCTGCGTGTGCCAGGGAAGGGGGTGGAAGAGACCAGTTTTCTCAGGCTGGGGTGCTGGCTTCCTGGGGAAAGACCCTGACTTCCCAGAAAGACAACATAGAGGCAAGATCTATTGGAATGGGTCTTGACTCTACGGTAGAGGGAGTTCTTCCCCTCTTGGTCTGGAGAGGTTTCCTAATTCTTACATGGAGGCAGAGAAGTCTCTGGATGAGGTGAGTGAAGGGAGACAAGGCACCTGCTTTCCAACCTCCTGGGCCTCAGAGAGAAGATAAGGGCAAGAAGTAAGTCACAACATGAAAGAAGAGAGAAACCCTAGAGATGGAATTTCTAGGGGAAGACTCACCAACCTGGATGAAATATATTTTAGACTACTTTTAAAGGTCCGCATGCATCATGCGAAAATGGGCTTGGCTGTCAAAGAATACTGGATTTGAACCCCACTTCCACCACTCACTAGTTGTGTGGCTGTAGAGATGTAATGAAATTGCACTTCAATCTGTCCATTAAAAAAGAAAAGATAATAATAGCCACCAAAGAGCATTTTGAGGATTAAATGAAATAACATATGCAATATCTCTAGTACAGTTACAGTTACAGTAAACACTGAAAATGGTAAATACCTTCCTCTCTCTAAACTGCTTATATCCATCCTTTCTTTTCCATTCCCTGGCCTGGCATAGCTAAGATGATATATGGCCAGTACTCCTGGGGATTTTGTCTAGAAATAAGGCACAAAATTTACAAAAGAACAGTCATTGAAGTTCCAACATCTTTTCATCGAATTAAACAAACTTGGAAGGTATTTTGAGTTATTTAGTAAGTATGAGTGGGGAGGGTATTGGAATGGAGGAAAATGAACTCAACATTTTTTTTTTGAATAGTAGCAATTGTAAGCACTTGTTTGATTTTGGAAACAAAAGGAAAACATAAAGAAAAAGTGGATGGATTGCCTCTGCATAAAGCCAAATAAATAAATGTATTAGTGGATCCCTGATAAAACAGAACTTAGAAGTTTGTTTGTTTGTGTGTTTTTTGCCCTAATAATGTTGTATACTTAAATATATTGCCTGGATCAATGCAGTGATCACCACTGCCATTGTCAAGAAGCACTTGTCACGTATCTCAGGGTGCATGAAGGGCAGCTGAGAAGGAGGTGCATGTTGTTGCATCTCATTGGTAATATTCTAGATGGACAATACTGGCAGGACCAGACTTATAAAGGAGGACTCAGTGGTGTGCCAGGGCCAGCTTGTACCATCTCATGACAGCAGATTGTGCACATTTCTTCCCAACTCCATATTCATTGTCAGCATCACCTTAGTAGCTTGAATACTGGGAGTATTTACATCATGGAAATTGGCAGAAGCCACAAGTCAGTACATACCCCCTCCCCTACCAAAGCTGGTTATTAAACGTTTACTAGCCCACTGCTGGAAAGACAGACAGATAATGAAATGAGACATTTTAACCACTTCATTAAAAGGCAAAGAAACTATTTATATTACATATTAAGAATCTGTTTTTTTTTTTTTTTTTTTTTTTTGTGAGGAGATCAGCCCTGAGCTAACATCTGCCAATCCTCCTCTTTTTGCTGAGGAAGACTGGCCCTGGGCTAACATCCATGTCCATCTCCCTCCACTTTATATGGGACGCCGCCACAGCATGGCCTGACATGTGGTGCGTCGGTGTGAGCCCGGGATCTGAACCGGCGAGACCCGGGCTGCCGCAGCAGAGCGCGGGCACTTAGCTTACGTCACTGGGCCAGCCCCTGTTTTTGTTTTAAATAGCCAAAGGTGACTTATATACTTGAAACTAAAGAAAAATATCAATTTATAATTTATATGTTGAGTTCCAAAGGAGTGGAATAACCACCACCCAATTTAATTAAAAAAAGAATTTCATTGTTTCTGGATTCAATGAAAGAGGGATTTTTAAAAAATTGATTTTTGTGTTAAAGTTCAATAAAATTTTATTAATTTAATTAGTTCCTATCAATTTTTAACTAGGCAGTGGCTTAGATTAAATTTGCTCTCTCTCTCTCCTTTTTTAACCCAACTTCCTCTGGGCATATTAATGGGTCTGATCTATCATTTTGCAGGTAGAACACTATGGATGATTGTAAATAAAGTGCGAGTTTGGGCTAGGATTTTGAGGTGTTATTTCTATTAGGATTTTGAGGTGTTGTTTCCATTAGGGTGTATGTTATGGGAAAACAACATGCAAACCAGGAAAAAGAATTTGGCTGGAGGTAGGAAGGGGGTTCTGTTTATGGTGGCTGTTAATCTACCATATTGCACTGGGTGTCATGTTCAGAAAGTTGATTTAAGAGCAGGAGGGGTATTAGCAGGCTTTAGATCTTTGGGATGGTCTGAGTTCACCTTCCAAGTGCATGTGGGCATCGGGGCAGAGAGAGGAGCAATGGATCATGCAGTGTGATCAGTAGAGACCAAGTTAGAAGATGAAGGACTCGCAGTTCACAGTTCTTTTAAGGGAGGAGTAATAACTTCAGATCGTGGTTGAAACCACAATCCAGAGGAACGAGGAAAAGGAATAAAGGGTAACAAGACTGGAGTTAACTTCTGAAGAATGAGAATCCAAGTGTGATAAAGTCCTTCCCTAAATGCCTTCTTCCACACTCTAGGCCCACCTGATGCTTTCCAAAAACAAAGATTCGCAATCAAATAATTTTTCAACTTAATGGCAGCATACTCTATCCCCTCTTGGAAATACACAATGGGCATTGGCATCTTTAAAGCTCTGACAAGTCCTGTAGTTAATAAAACCATTTAGCTTTGCTTAAGCAACTCCTTTGAGCACAGAACACATTTTTGGCATCACGATGCACACATTCTGCAACCATGTTCTGCAGAAGATCAGTTTGAGACATGGTATGGCAGAAAGAGCTTGGACTTCGCTCAGTACGCCCAGACCCAAATTCTGGAGACAAGGTCTGCAGAGAGACTAGCTCAGCCCCAGCCCCCTAATAGACCCTCAACAGGTAGTGGCCTGAGTCCTCCCATGGTGGGGGCAGGTGTGATTCTGAAAGAGGGGCTGACTTCCCAGGGGAATCGGGTGGGTTACCTGCTCTCTGTCTGCAAGGCTACTTGTCTGGAGTGAGGGTGTGAGAGGATCCAGAGAAGTTTGCAGAGTCCAATAACCTGACTCCTGATTCTCTTGCTTTCTTGGGCTCAAACTTGAGTTGATCACTTCACCATTTCCAGCCTCATTTTCCTCAAGAGGAACTAAGTTTGTCAGTGACAGGAGTTCAGGGGCTCAGAAAATCAAATTTGGGGCGGGTAATGAAGACTAAATATGCACCCAGGGTCAGCCTCCTGGGTTTGTTAAAGGCAGTCTCTGTTGTTGAGCATCTCTTTTCTTCTCTTTCAAGCAACCTGCAAGAAACGAGTTGTGTCTTCCGGAGGCTCCCAAGATCTGAAATAAGAGGATTAAATGAATCAGTGTTTATAAAAACTTCGGTGTAAACAGTAGGGGTCTGGACAGAAGGGAGAGGCTGTTAGCGTGGTGATGATCTTCAAGACTTCTTGGATGGTTTTACCTGTCTGTCTTTCTCCAGGGGTGTGGATCCGCTGGGGGAAGCTGGGATTTGCACCCAGGCTGCCTTTTCCCAACTCTCCAGTCATTTTTAACACAGCCTTAAATTGGCTGAGTCATATGTTGAGGGTGGGTTCAGAATTCATTTCTGAAATATTTGCTGTGCCAGGCGTTGTGCTAGCTCCTGGGAATACTAAGATGAAGACGGGGTGGTCCCCTCCCTGAAATCACTCATGGTCTGGGGCGGGGGAACAGATGTACCCACTAACTGATCATTAAGCCGCAAAGCAATGAATGCTGGGATAATCCATGAAAAGTGCTTAGAATACTGTCTGAGCACATGATAAGGGCTCAATACATCTTGATTACTATTATGATCAATATAATTATTATTATTAAACAGGCAGGTTGCAATGGGAACATCGGTGGGGGGGGTGAGAATGGCTTATTTTGCCTGGAAGCTCAGAGTAAGCTTCACAGAGAGAAGGTGATATTTGAGTCTTGAAAAGATGAGAACGTGGCCAAGCTCAAGAGAAGGAAAGTGTAACCCTCTGGTCAAAGAAATATGTGCAAAAGCCTTGACATGAATATCCATGCATGTTGAGACAACCGTAAATATTTTAACATGGCTGAGACATCACGGGTATGTGTGTGTGTGAGTGTGTGTGTGTGTGTGTGTGTGTGTGTATGTCCATGTGTCTGTGGCCAGATGCAAAAATGGGAAGGTAAATGAGAAGGTGCTCACTTTTCCTGTTGCAAAATTTGAGATTAAGCCTGTTTAAAATAGGAACATGGCTTACATTTTTTTTAAGAAATGTGAATTAAAATAATTAAAAACTCTTTGACCAACTGATACCAATTCAGGGAGGCTATCCTCATAAAGCAGAATTGTTCATGTCAAAACAGTAAACAAATCTGAACAAAGAGGAATTGTGAAGTAAATTTTGGTCTCTCTCTATGATTCCATTAGATAACTGTTAAGATTGTTGTTAAAGAACAGTATTAAATAGCTTGGGAAAACGCAGTGTAGCACCAAGTGAACAAACTCCAGAAATAAAACTGACTGTAAAAAAGAATCTCAACTCTATTACAAAATGTTCTTAGCTAGAAGATTAGAAGGCAATATTCTGAAAGGTTAAAGTCATTATCTGTAGGTAGAGGGGTCATGGGAAATTTTTATTTTCCTTTTTGTGTTTATTCCAATCAGGGAAAAAAGAAGGGGTTGTACCCCAGTGGAGAAACCAGGTAATCACCCTGCAGATTACAACCTCTCCAAAGCTGCCTGGTTGGTGACATGCCTCCCCGAGCTACGGGACACTGAGCCATTCCTTCGGGGCTCACAAGGGAGCTTAAAGAGAGGCTCCATGAGCATGGGAATGGAGCAGTACCCTACAACTGCAGACAGTCACAATAAAGCTGAACCGTCTCCAACAAGAGCCATAGGAGTTTTTAGGGGGAGAGTTCAAGGTGGCCAGGGTGACGAGGAAGGCTTCTTGCAGGCTGCGAGATTTAAGCTGGATCTTAAGGAGTAAGAAGGTTTAGAGGAAGAGGAGGAAAGAAACTTCCCCCCAAACCTCTCGTCTCTTCTAGCTTTTTAATGAGCAGTTTAACCGTCATTCCTGAAGATCTGTCGCCCGCTGGTGCCATATCTACATGTCGATGCCTCTGAGCAGGATGTGTGTTAAACTGAGCCAGTTGCTACATGTCTATAATCATAGAAAAGATTATAACAGCTACCAATTGCTAAGCACTCGCTCAACACTTTACCTGCCCAGCCTCACACAGGAGCCCTGTTGTAAACTGCCGTTTTTATAGATTGGAAAACTGAGGCTTTGAAAGACCACCTAAGGCAATGCATGAGTGCTAGATGTGTAAAGGGGTCCAGACTAGTCTGGCTCCACAGCCTGTGAGCTGAGCAACGGCCACTTTCCAGCGCCTGAGTTTCCCTTTTGCTATCGCTTGTCATTGCATGTATCCACTTATTATCTCATCTCCCCTCATCACACCTGGGGAGAGAATCAGGACCCATGACATGATCTCCATTTTCTGGATGAGAGCAGTGACGTGCTAAGATCCATTTATTCACTCAACAAATATTTGAGTGTTTGCTGAATGAGTACGTTGTGAAAAATGCTGTGCTAGGAGAGGGGATGTCAATGCTCACAGGAGTCTTAGAGTGGAACCGATTAAAGAGTTCCCAAGGCTCACGGCATGTAAGGGAGGACCAGCGTCCTTAGTCCCAGCGTAGGCCAAGTCCTGCATTCTCTGTGGTTGTTAGTGCTGGAGCCTTGTTATCTAGGGGAGAGACCTCTGAGCAAGCTATGTGACCTTGAGCAAATCCCTTCCCCACTCTGAGCCCCTTTCTCTCACTAAAAAACGACAAGGCTGAATTCAACGATTTCTGAAGTCTCTCCAATTCTCAGATATGATTCTGCATCCCACCTTAGAAAAATATGGTTCCTCATAACACAGAGGCAGGATGAATCACACAAATGAAACATAAAAGGAGAAAGCGATGCCACATGTGTGTGTAATTTGTATGCAGTCCAAAAACAGTTGAAACTAACCTATGGAGTTAGAAGCCAAGATACTGGTCGCCCTCGGAAGGGGCGGTGACTGGGAGAGAGAAGAGGGCTGCTTCGAGGGTGCTGGCGGTGTTCTGAACTTTGATCTGAGCGCTGATTCCACGAGTGTGTTCACTTTGTGATGTTTTATCGACCCGTATGCTTATGATTTTGGGGTCTCGTCTTTACGGTTAAAAAAAAAAATACTTTAATTAAATGCAAACGGCATCAAAAGAGAGTGGGAGGGCGGTAAGTGTTCCTGACGGGCATCAGAGAGAGGGCAGGGGCTCCAGACATGCTTTGTGAATAGAGCAAGTCACCTCCCCTCTCTGAGCAGTGGGAGGTCAGTCAGGACAGCAGCGTCATTTTACAGCTGGGTAACACGAAGTTCCGTGCACACGGCACCGCCTGCATTTCCCGAATTCTGAGCTTGAATGGACGCAGGACGCTGAAGCCTAATGCCCTGAGCCTGGAGCCCTTGGAAGGAGCACGCTATCGTGAGCATCAACAGGTGGCACTCTTCCCTCAGCCTCAGCAGGCTCCTGAGGCTGTGTGCATCCACAGCATTAGCCGGGACGCTAATCTCGAGGGGAAGGTCTCTCCATTCCCGGAGTGGGGGGTCTTATGCCAGGGGTCTCAAATCTACTCCTGGCCATTCTACTTAGGGCTCCCAGGAGCCCCAGGAGGAGTCTGGGACTGGTACTCCAGTCCTCTCCTCTGTGGAGGAACGCTCCCACAGCCACTCTGCCGGCCTCGGCTGGGGGTTCCCAGGCCTCACTCAGGGAGGATCCTCCTCCTGTGGGGCTGTCTTCATAACCAGAGAGAGAAATTTCTGGGAACCTGGGTGACTGCTCCAACAGAGAAGAGTATGAATATTTCATTAAGGTGGCTCAAGTTATTAAACAACATTACAAAACCAAGTGCGTTAGCAGGAATCGGAGAAGCACATTTGCATGGGTAAAAATAGTGGGAAAAGAGGCCCAGAGCAGGCACAGCCTCAGGGAAAGCCCCTGCCAGGCCCTGAGCAGAGCGCCCAGCCCATTAGGCCCCTCCAGGTCTTCCTAAAGTGGCCTCCATGGCCCCCCCTCGCCCCCACTTCAAACACATTCCAAAGGGGGTTGTGATGGGGGTGCTCAGAAATGGCAGGACCCCCAGCATAGGGCTTTCAGAGCCCCAGGGACTTTGACCCTCAAGACTGGGTAATTTTGGAGGATGAGGGACTCTCAGGTACCACTTCCCTGGTCTGAGAGGCCCAAGGGGCTGGAAGAGGCTTAGGACACAGGGCCACCCCAAGAGGCTGCTCTGGAGTCTCACATGTCTGACCCAGGGGAAATCAAGGCTGGAAAAATATGGCGAGACCTGTTTGTCACGGTGAGTGTGGAATCCAGTGTGCAGTCCCATGACACCCTCTGAACCACCACTGGGTCAGCTGGTTCCCAGGTCTTCTTCCCACTCGTCCCTCTGGCTGAAGGACAAGAACACACAAAGGCCCCTTTGGTTAGCCTCTACCTAAAGCATTGAGAGGTCTTTCCTCCACATCTCAGGTATCTCTCCTGGTACATCTCAAGGCCACTTCTGTAGAGGCTACTTCTGTATTATTTCTGCATAAAATAATAGTACAACAACATGCATTGAACAGAGCACATGCATATTGAATTTCTCATAAAATCTCTGAGGTAGATACTGTTATTATCCCCATTTGACAGATGGGGACACTGAGGCTTAGAGATGTTAGGTAAATTGCCCAAAGTCACACTGCCAGTAGATGTCAGGGAGGAATCTAAATCTGTGTTCATTTGAATCCAGACCCCGCACTCTTAATCCACCTTGGTTGGAGAATATGTCAAAAGCTCCCAGTTCTCCAACTCCCTGAGCATCCCAAAGAGTGGTATGGGGGAGGGGAACTCCTCGAAGAAGCCTCAGAGTCAGGGCATGAGAACGAGAGCAAACCAGGTCATTCTGAAGTCTGCTATCTACTCTGAGCATTGGGCAGACAACTTAGCGGCTTAGAGCCTCCATTCTCTCTAGTTACTAAGAACACCCATCCAAGAACTATCTGTGATGTGCCAAGCCTGGTGTCTGGCATGCAATAGGTGCCCAATAAATGGTAGAGCCTTTTTTACTTCCTCTTCTTCCTCCGCCTGCCCAGCTGCATGTGGTTCTCTTCTAGGGTTAATTGCTCCAGCCCAGGAAGAGTTTTCTCGAGAGGCTGCGACTGGTGACTCCAAGCCTGAGTTGTGCTCTCTCCCTGCACTTTGAACTCCTTCTATCTCAATACTTATCACTTTGTTCTGTAGATTGTTTAATTATTCATGTATCTCTCCTCAGCTGAGGACTTGATTGGCAAGAAATGTGTCTACCTGGTTCACTGTGGAAAATCAAGGTACCAGCCAAGAGCCTAAAATGTTAGAGTGCTCAATAGATATTTGTTGGTGGATGAATGAATGGATGAATGGATGGATGGAGGGAATGATAGATAGATGGATGGATGGATGATGGACTGATGGGTAGGTGGAGGGATAGGAAGGATGGATCGATGGAAGGGTGGGTGGACTGAGGGGTGAATTGGATGGGTCATTTGATATATAGATAGTCAGCTTAGGTGTCTTCAGTTATAACATTCTATCTTACACGTGTACACACTGGTATTTTCAGGAACACGGTCCTGTTTACTATTAACTCCTTGGCTTTTACCATCCTTAGACGGGTGGAAGCAACACCCAAGGCTGGCCCTGACCAAACAGATAAGGGCCACGGTCCAGCCAAACCCCCACAAGCAAACAAAAGCATTTCCTAAGCCTTCTCCTTCTTCACAAGCTTCCAGGAAAAAAAACAAAAATCTATTTGTTAAGAGTGGAGGCCAAACTCTAGCACTCATTACCACAACTTGCCCTCCACTCTGGAAAAGGGGCTGCTTATGATTTCTGGAATTTTAGACTCCCTTTTTTCGTTGTTGTTGATGAGAAGGATAGAACTGATAACCAGGCCGCTAATTGCTCCGCTTATCAGAAGATGGTCTTTCATTGCAATGTGTATATGGGGAGCGGGTGGTTCCAGAGGCAAAGCAATGTTGAAGTCTGTGGCTTGGTGGTGACAGGGTCCCAGCAGAGAGATCAGGGTTCAGAGAGAAGTGAGGGAGGGCAGGGCCAGTGGAGTACTCTCAAGATAATCTCCTGTTCTTATCACCGGCACGTTTCCCCAGCATACATACTCAATGTACTTGGACTTATAACCTTGATAGCAGCTCCAATCTGTTGGGCCCTGAGGGAAGCTGAGTCTGGTTCCGATTCTCGAGAAGGCTTGACCAGAGATCAATCCTGGGGTGGATCTCAGAGGCCAGGCTGTCCCCTTCCTGCCTCCCTTTACAACTCCTTCATGTTCTTCCTCCTCCCTCCCTGCAGATGCCATTTGGGGCTCTCTTCGTGCCCACTCCACACCCCCTTCTACACAAGTTCTCAAAGTGGAATCAGATCAACGCACACCAAGAAAGCTCTCAGCTGCACCAGCAATCAGAATCATACCTGCCATCTGAAGTTCCTATTTACATTTGGCCAAAGAAATGAAGTTCACGTCTTAGAAGAACAGATTCCCCAATAAAGGAGGGTATGGGGGTGACCTGCCGAGAACTACTGCAATTATTCCCTATAGGAGGAGAGACAGGATAAAAGGAAAGCATGGAAGGCAGGGAAGGAGAGAGAAGGAGGAAGGGAAGAAGGGAGAGCTGAAAGGATGGGTGGAAAGAAGAGAGAAGGAATGGTAACTAATGTTTGTTGAGTATCTGCTTAGGTCAGGGGCTAAGCCACATGTTTTTGCACATTCTCTGTAATATCCACAGCAATCTGGCAAGGCAGATGTGTTGACATCCCTTTAATAGATGAGGAAACTGAGGCCCAGCAAAGTTAATTACAGAGCATAAGGTCACACAGCAACTGGAATTGAAGTCTAGTAAATCTGACTCTTGCACTCTGCCTTCTGTCTCTCACTCCTGCTATGATTATGTGGGTCAAGCATGGCCCAGTGAGGTCCTAATGGTCTGCAGGACATCTCACAGTTAAGCAGTAACTAGGGCCTCCTTACTGGGCCAACTCCTCATTCTCAAACTCAGAAGCTGGAATTGCCAGACCTTAGATCCCGCTGCCTGGAGACTGAGGCCCAGTGAGAGGAAAGGTCTTGTCCAGACTCCCATGGGAATTTGAGGCAAGAGCTCGGACTAGCACTGTAATTTCTTGAATCCCAGTTCGGTTGCTTTGGGTACACTTCAAGTCCCCCTGCGCAGTCCACTTCCATTATTGTGTAGAATCACAGTTCAGAGGGGAGATCACATGGGAGAATGAGATGGAGGATATGATAATATAAATCCCTGACATCTGTCTTTCCATAGCTAACCTGTGAAATGGGATCACTATGGTTTGCTGCGTCCAAACAGTCCTCGGTACTTCATCCTTTCCGTCTATTGTAGAATATTTTGAAGACATTACTAGAAAGCATTCTGTAGATATAAATTATATGCAATGACCTATGACTCCCGAAAGGAGTTCACAGTCATGGGACTTTGACCTCTCATTACTGAGGTTGGTCAATAGGACTGATAGGGATTCCAGGGAAAGAGGCTGATAAATGGAGGGAAAGACACCTGAGGTCAGAATGCTTGCTTTGTGCTCAAGCTTTGACCAAACTTCCTGGTTATCCCTTTCCTTGTTTTTAAAACAATGAGGATGATATGAATAACCTTTCCTATAACTTTCTTCTGCTCAGTGCTTCTTATTCCTGTAACAGCAGCTCTGAGCAAGTCTCTTGCCCACTTAGGACATTCTGAGGTTCCCCTTGGATGGTTCCCAACATTCTTGTGATAAAGCCCGGACTCCTTAGTGTGGCCTGCGGGGCCTCTTTTAAGAAACCTCATCTCCTATCCCTTCCTCCTTCCCCATCTCATACTCAGGTCCTCAGATTTGTCACGCTGCCTCCTCTGTAGGGCCGCTGTACCTGGAACCCCACCCACACCACCTTTTCCTGCCCCATTCCTCCTCTCCCTATGATCTCATCCGTGTTGTAATTTCCTCAGGAAAGCATTTATTGATCTTCACATGCGTGTCAGCTCCCCTCTGTTGTATGTTTTCTCTCCCATAGAATGCTTGTCATCATACTTCTATGTTTATTCGTGAACTACCTTTAAAAAAAAAAACAAAACATAATGATTAACGTCATGAGATTTGAGATCATGTTGGTTTATGCTGTCAATTTTATCCATATACTGAGAACATGTGATAAAGTCAAACATTTGTTGAAGGAATGAATGAATGAAAGGACAGATGGAGGGCGGGATTGAGGGAGAGATGGAGGAGCGGGGAGGGATGATCCCCAGATGTAGCTGACTTTTCTCCTGGAGACATTTATAGTTAATTACTAATGGGTCAACCAGTCAGATGTGATCTCAAATCAATGTGGTTCCTTTGAATTCCTTCTAATTCCCCAAGGCTGAATCCTCATGGAAGGCCCCCTCTGGTGCTCGAAGCCCTGAAGGGGAGATTCCATCTTCTCTGAGCTCTGGCAACCAGACTATGCACGTTATTTATTGCTAGGGACTGCTGGCTTGGACAATGCCCATCCCCCACTCTTTTATTGCATACTTTCTTGATCAAACTGTAAACCAACAAGAGAATACTTAGCAATCATTAACAGCTGTTCTTGGAAAAGGACTAGATCACATAATTGCACATTTTACGATGTTCACCCTGGCCACTGTTCCACCTCCGTGGCCATGCATGTCCTCTGTAGCTGGAAGCATCATAAACAAGGCTCCTGGCTAAAAATCGAAAGAGAAGGGGCAAGAAGTAGGGTAGAAAGATCCAGAAAACAATTTGCTCATTATAGAGTTGCTGAGAAGCTTAAGGCCACTGCATTTTGGTTGGCTGCTAAGTGAATATGTAACTACTTTATATATTTCAACAAAATTAAACTTAAACCTACAGAATTAGGTTTATTAATTTCTGTCAGGGCTCAATGGGGGAATAAGAATGGCCATTCATTATGGGCACACAATTACTGGAGACAAAAATGAAGCCCAGCACTATTAAGTATAATAAAAATGTTGAACACTGAGGAAATTTTCATTAAATATAATCTATTCTTTATATTACTACACTTAATCCTTGCTGTCTGCTTCTCTGTTTTTCTCCAACCTATTTAATTTTATTACTTAACTTTTTATAAATGTTTCTTAATATAATTATGATTAAAGATTTGGAAGAAGAGAAGAACGTTAGTCTCTTAAAAAAGAAAAAGAAAGAAAGAAGAAATCTCCCTCCATTGCCTCTTTTCTTCACTCCTAAGATGGTGAAAAATGATGTTTTTTTGGAAAAAGCAAGTGCTAAGTGGGATTTTATTGTTGGGGCAAGGCCGGAGCATGAGAAGGGAAGGTAATAAATAAAAAGGAGCACTGATCAGCACTTGTGGCGTAGCTCTTTATATTACACGTTTAAATAAAAGTCCATTGCCTTCCTAAAAATGTCTGTGAATATTTGCATGGCCCAACCATGTAATTAAGAGATGGGCCTACCTAATGTTATTGCTTGCACTACATGAAAACATTTGTGATCCAAGCATTTATTTTTAAGCCATGATGCATTCTTCTGCGAGGGGCTTTCTCTTTTTGGGGGAGGTGGGAGGGTGGATAGTGGGAAGCTAAAAGGGGAATTTAATTTTCTCTGCCAAAATATGGCCTTGTCACCATGTCTTCAAGTTTCTTATTGGACATATCATGGTCTTGTGTATTTTTTTTTAACACAGCTCAGTCAGGATGGAGCAGTCAATATCAGCATGGAATACAGGGATGTTGAAATAAAACAGTGATTCAACTTTCACCCACTAATGAATGTGTGAATGACTATGTTCAGAACAGAGGGCTCTTGGTTCCATGGCCAAGTCACTTCAGGAGTTCAGTTCTGGGCACTCGTGTGTTCCATTTTAAGCATTATCTATTTCCTTCCAGCTATGTACGATGAGAATCGAGCTTTCGTTGATAGCAACCACACAACCCTGCCCAACCTCCAGGCCCCACCACATAGTATATTTGTATTTTCTGGACCCCATCCTCCCAATATGTTTAATTTGTCATTTTCCTAAAGTAGGCATTTGATGTTTCCTTTGTGATGATTATGTAAACTCTATTCCCAGCTGAGACATGTAGGGTATAGCATGATACCTTTCTTCATTTACAGATTTGTTTCTTTGGAAGCTGACAATTTTTGTAGTCATTGTTGTTCCTGTTATTATCATTACTATTTGCATAGTTCTTGACATAATTATTCTTTCCTCAATCCTGCCCACCATTTGTGTAAATCTTCTCAAACTAGAATTTTCTAGCAATACCACCTTCTTGGAAAGCGCTCTCTGAGCCTTCCGACCTGCTCCAACCTGGAGTGGTGGTTCACCTGGTTGCTCCCAGCTGTGGTCTTGGGCTCTCCTTCCACCATTTAGGTGTCCTTCCTCTCTCCCTCACACTGAGTCTATTTCCAGAGTGCGAAGCCCTCCTCTTGGTTTCTCCACATGTCTTGTAGAGCATATCTTCTAGTCGCCTCCAAAGAAGGAATTCATGGGCATTAAAGCTTTGGGAATTTATCTTGTCAGAGAAGACTTCCCTACCAGCACCATCTACATAATCTCCCCCTGGTTTCCCTCTAGAACATCCCCCCATTAGTCCTCTGCATCATTTCGTCGTGAACTGACAATATTCATACTTACCAGCTTACTGTACTTTTGGGCGTCCTCATAAGAAAGTCAGGTCATGAGGGGTGGGACTTCATCTGCTTTGCTTGTTCCTGAGTCCCAGTGCCAAGAACAATAAGAGCTCTATTAGACACTCGACAAATATTTGTTGAATAGGAATGGATGAATTTATTAGCTTGCGTAAACATATGAATCTATAGAGAGCAGGGGTGTTGGAGAAGTGTTGGCCCTCACTTGACAAAGACTGTCTTTAGTCAGAGGGCATGTGGTTGTCTGTGTGAACACACAGCAGCCCTTGAAGATGAAATCGAGCGGGGCCTTCTGCTGGGCCACCTACTCCCGGCACCTCTAGAACGTGGCTCCTCTTGAGCAACTACACAGAGAAGCTGGACTTCGGGAACCTGCTGGAGCTCCTTCCTGAGGGGTTTACTGCTGTTCTCCTGCCAAAAGTTAGAGGAGACAAATTCCAGAGAGGTCAGCTAAGGGATGCACTTCCCAAGGTTTCAATGTTCTAGATTGGTAGTCTCCAGACTTTTGTTTTGAATGTGTGTGTGTGTGTATGTGTGTATATGTGTGTGTAAACATACACACTAATTTTTTTTTATAAATGATACATTTATAGTATCACACTAATGTATTATGGACATTATAAAACATGTGAAAAATTGAATTTAAAATAGAAGAAATAATTTTAAATGGAAACTTTAATATCTTCTTTGTATAGTCTGTTGGATCACTATGTGTGTACCTTTTTGGAGACCCTGATTTAGATTAGCATTTGCCGAGCTTTAGAGTGCTGGAGATCCGCTTGAATGGCTTCTTAAAGATTTAGACTTCTGGGCTCCTTTCAGAGGGTGACTCATTAGGATGTGTGAATGTGCATTTCTCCCCAGCACTCGACCTATTCTGACACGCGTAGTTCTCAGACCACACTTGCAAACACTCACCTGCATACTCGGAGCATTGCTCCCTTATTTGGGCAGATTTGAGCCAAGTGACATATTGGAATCATGTTAGCTTAGCTTCTGGTCCAGATGCCTTCACAGATACATAATAAATAGTAGGCTCTTGGCTCTGATGGGGAGAAAGGGGTATCAGTTAACAGCAACAGAAAAGGACCATGGATCTTCCATGTCTGCATCTCTCATTAGAGAGTTATTGGCAATACCTTCCATGGTGGCTGTCGATGATGCTTAAGTTATAAATTCTTCTTCAAATTCAGTGCTAAGTAGTGTTGTTGTTTTCACTTAAAAATAGTGCAGTAATACAGACAGCTATTTATTTCGGATCCCATAGTTTGCACCTAAATTCAGTGCTAATCACTTTTCTTATCTTTAGTACTCACAAGAAAGAGCATTATGAGGTAGGTAAAATTATCCCTGTTTTAGAGATGTAGAAACTGAGGCTTAGAGAAATAATTTCATCAGCCGTTCCTCCCACCAAACAAAGCAAAACAAAACAAATGAAAACATAAACCAAAAACACCCTCTTGACTCTAGACTAGCAGAGCAATATATGAAACTTAGATAAGTGCAGCACTTGCCAGGACCGCAGAGCTGGTAAGCCGTCGAGCGGAGTGTTAGCCGGGGCCTCCCGACTCAAGTTCCACCCTCTTGATACGAGATGGAAGCCTGCGTCACTTCCTGACACTCCCCCACTGATGCTTGGCTGCTGGCTAGCTAGTACATGGCGGAGCTCTTTAATCCCTTCCATTACATCCCCAGTCGGCTGCTCCACTTTACAGCCCTCCTGTGATAAGTAGCCAGCTCCACAAGGAGAATCCAAGTATGACCCCAAGTTATCAAGTCCCATACACCGCAAAAGAGTGGGATCCCAAAGTTCTGCTTCTGCGGTTCAGCAACACCACATTCTGCTAGAAAACCCTCCACACACTCAGTCTTGGGGACGGTCTGCTGCTCAGCCAGCATCCACACGCACATCACTCTGTCCATGTGTTTGGCATCAGTTAAGCAAAACTGGCAGATGCCAAGCAACTTTCTCCCTTTTCATCCTGATGTTTTGGCATTGTATACACACGGCCTCGGGGGCATTTTGATGGATGTTTTCTTCCCTCTATCACAGTAATATTAACCTTATTTAATAATCTATTAACAAAGGGGATAAAGGTCTTATTAACATTCACATGCCTTCTTTGCCACTGAAATAACACTGCCATTCTGTGTATACGGAAGGCTGATTCTTTTTTTGTTTTAAATGGCAGAGGGTTGATAGATGTAGCGGAAAGGGCACTGGTCGAAAGACAGTAGGTCACCTGGTTCAGAGCCCAGCCTGCCACTCATTCTCTGTGTGACCTTGGCAAGGTCATCCAGCCTCCCTTGAGTCTCCATTTCTTCATTTGTAAAGTGGGGACAATTGAATCTATACGCATCATTTTTTGAAGATTTGAGAAAACGTATATAAAGTGTCTAACTTGGGATACAGAAGGCATTAATATATATTAGTTCTTTTCACAATTATTACACCCCATGAAATGGGTTTTCATGGAATTGTCATTAAGGCCATCGATGAGTAACACACAACAGAATACTCCCTATAAGATGCTTGCTTTTGGCTTCTGAGATAAAAACCATCCTGTCTACCATGATAGCTGTGTGTCTTCATGAACTCAACTAATACTCAATGGAGAAAAAGGAAACCTAATGGACAAAGCTGTGGTGGATCTCAGGAAACAGTTGAAAGGACACAGATCCTTTTTTCTTCTGAAATGGCTTTTTCATAAATTACATATTTATGCCCCAAAGTCATCCTGAGCTTTGCAAATCAAGCAGCCTCTCTGGCCATTTATAACGAGTCAGAAGCCACTGAGTGACTAGCAGAGTCCAGTTGTGTGTTTGTGAGTGGCTGTCAGGGAGGAAGAGAAAGGGAGGGAGAGGCCTTAACCCCAGTCGCAGAGCATGTTCTGCCTGCCTCTTACTGAATCCCGATGTGGCGCTTCTCAGACCTCACCACCCATATGTGTCACCTGGGGATCCTGTTAGAATGCAGATTACAGATTGCAAATGCAGATTCCTTCCTTAGGGCTGGAGTGGGGCCCTAGACTCTGCATTTCCAGGAAGCTCTCACTTGCAGCTGGCCTGGTCCTCAGACCATACCTGGAGTGGCAGGTGCTAGGCCTTCTGGACGCTTGCTCAGTGGGCACAGACATTCATATTTTTTCCTGCTCTGTCTATTGACCCCCCTTCTGCCACTCAGTGAGTTATAGTCTCCTTTCTCCTCTCAGCTCTGGAATGCTTGAACGTCCCTTGGCATCTGGAGATGCAAACAAGACCAACAGACAAAACGGCAAAGCTCCAGAACCATGTTCTAACACAGGAAGGTCCAATATCAAACACCAGTTAAAGGAGGGAGATGGTCCTCCCAATACACCCCGCATTTCTGTGGTCCAAATCAAAGTGAAAAATGCCTGGCCCTGCTAGGAAATTTGGGGAGAGGCTGTCAAGATGCTGCACGCACCTGGGGACTCTCCCCGTCACTGCTCCCAAATGGAAGGCTGGAGTTGGCAGGCTAGAAGTGAGATTCTTGTTTCTGGTGGGTTCGCATTGGAGCCACCTAGAGAAACAAAAATTTTAAAGATAAATAAATAAATCTTAATGTCCACTCCCACCGCCCCTTCCCATCCCATTCAAAGGGTCTGAGGTGGGACTCAGGTATTGATATATATAAATTTTTTGTGTTTGTGAGGAAGATCAGCCCTGAGCTAACATCCATGCTAATCCTCCTCTTTTTGCTGAGGAAGACCAGCTCTGAGCTAACATCTATTGCCAATCCTCCTCCTTTTTTTCCCCCAAAGCCCCAGTAGATAGTTGCATGTCGTAGTTGCACATCCTTCTAGTTGCTGCATGTGGGACATGGCCTCAGCATGGCCGGAGAAGTGGTGCGTCGGTGCGCGCCCGGGATCCGAACCCAGGTCCGCCAGTAGCGGAGTGCGCGCGCACTTAACCGCTAAGCCACCTGCCGGCCCGAGTATTGATATTTTTTAAGCCATTACAGTTGAGAATAGTGCCCTAAGGCAAATGAGTGGGCTGGGGATACCTTCCCCAATTCAGGATTATTCGGCGAGAAACATACAAACGCATTTCTATAGGGATTCGGAACTAATATCTTCATTAAAAAAAAAAAAAGCGTTTCCTACGTGTTGTTTTTTCAAATACGTTCTTCAATACAGAAATGCTCATTTCCTCCTGGATTAATTGCAGCCCTGTTGCTGATGGCTTTTGCCTGAAGTTCAGCTGCTGCTTGCAGTGGGTCACGCAGTCTCATTGGGAATGAGCACCGACACGCAGTTGGGCAGCTGCAATTCTTGGGGAAATTATTACCATTTCAAATGTCACTCAGCTTGATTTGTGATTAAGGGGAGCGGGAGGCTCCTCCTGTCTGGGCTGCTCTGAAAGCAGAAATCTGCTCTCCCAGCCGGGCGAGCCGCATTGTCATAACCAATGCCCGTCACCTCTGAGCCGCCTCCTCCAGCGCACCCAGGAGCCTGGAGCATTTAGCTTCAATTACAAACGTCACTTGTCATTTCTGGAATGCTGACTACGTTAATAAAGTTTTTTTTTTTCTTTTTGGAGAATTTGATTAAAGTGTCTTGTGGGTAAATAACATTTATCTATTTTCCTTTCATTCCCCTGTTGTGTAAACCGAGCAGTGGGGCAGGAGAAACACCTGAACTTCCAAGTCCCTGGCATCTCATTCAGTGCTCCAAGGGCTCTTGCACAATCTGAGAGAGGTTTTTGTTTAATTTGGTACGCTGAACCTTTCAGCCAACAGCCTCCTTGTGCCCACGGGGACACGGTGAACTCTTGGAAGGGAAGGAACAGCTCTGCAGAGAGTGCAGGGCCTCACGGAGCAGATGGGCCGGGCTGAGCTCACAGCGTGTTGGGAAGAGAGCATGTGGCTGAGTGAGGCCGGGGACGCCAAGGTGACCTGTTGAGGAGGTCTTCCTGCAGGGCTGGAGTTTCAGTGCTCACACAGCACATTTGTGGTTCCAATCCAGCTGGTCCCCAGAGCCAAGGGCTCTTCCCAATGGCAGCAGAGCTTGTGGTGAAGATAGGGCCTCTAGGTTAGACAGAACTGGAATTGAGTCCCAGCTCTGTCCTTAAGCCCCTTGGTCCAGACTAGCATCTGGAGCCTCAGCCTTGCGTAGAGTGGAGCTACATGCTGAGGATTCCACGAGGATAACACCTAGGCAAGGAGGACTTGATACTGTTTCCTCTTAGCACTGCTCAAGGGTGACCTCACAATAGACGACAACCAGTGAGACCTGTCACCACTGGCATAGCTCTGGAGTAAGGTTCTGGATGCCTCCTGCTGGGCCAGGCCTTAACTTTTTAGTTGCTGGATTATAGAGATATATGGAAAGCCATGTTGGGAGATGGCAGGGACATACAGCTTGCACAGAAGTATTTCAGTATTTTAACAGCTGGAACAACTGTGTCGGTCCAAACAGGCTGAATACAACCTTGGGCTGTTAATCAAGTGGCCTACTTTGTGCCAGTCTTCTGCTCAGACTGGGCAAGATGTCTGTATGGAGAGGCGTATGGCCCCAGAGGTTCATGGTACAATCACTGATCTATCCGGAAGCTTCCTGGGAGACCCTCCAGGTGATTCACACTTGCTGAGCACCTTCTGTGTACTAAGTACCTGGTTACACACAAAGTGATGGAGGTGGGCCGGAAACACCTCAGCCCTCAGTGAGCTCACAGTCAAAGGAGGGAGACAGGCACGTAAACAGATGACTGCAAAACAGATCATTCAAATAGATCAAAAGCATTCAGACGACAGAGGAGTGGATTCTGCCAGGGAGACTTAGCGCTTCAGCTACATTAGGGCTTTTAAAAAATTATTAAATTTTAGTCATTCAGCTAACACAAGAATTAAATATCACTTATAAAAAATTAAAAGTTTAGAGATAAGGCTAAAGACCGCTAGGACCACCCCACCTCAATCCCCAAGCCCACTGGTAACCACGGTTATTAATTTGACGTGAATCTTTGAGTCTGTTGACCTAGGAAATCATAATGGCATGTCTCTGTGTTATGTCAGTGAATGTTTACATAGATTGTATCATACTATACATATCAACCTTCAACTTGCTTTTTATTTCTGCCAATATGCCGAGAGGGATCTCCAGGTGAGTACATACAGGACCAATTGATCTTCTAAGCCCCTGCAGAATAGTTCATTGACAATAGGTCCAAAAAGAGCTATTCTCCTGTTGATGGGCATTTACATAATTTCTGATTTTTCATATTATATACAGTATTACACTGTCTTCCTGTAAATAAGTATGAGTGTTCAATGATAGAGATACAGAAAGATGCATTTGGTGAGTCATTAAGTATGCAACAATTGTCCCCCCACCCCCATACCTCAAGTGTATACACACGTATCTCTCTACCAGTTGGGTACAAAAATACCAGTTTTTCAACACCTGTGCCACACGCATCATATTATCAACCTTTGCCCCTCCTCCTATCTTATGGATGAAAACATTTAATCATTTTCCAACAGGAGGTCTGGCTATCATGTTTTAATTGATCTTTCCCTGAACATTATTTTACATGTACACCAGCCATTTATATTTCTTTCAGTTTGGATTTAGAAGATGATTAAGGCTCTACCAGGCAGGGAAATTTATCAGAGAAGAGAAAGCAATCAAGGCAAATGTAGCAAGGGGTATCACAGTTCTGCAGGTTTGGGGGATGAGCTGTGGATAAAATATTGGGTGCAAAGAGAGAGGGATGTGGATGAGGCTAGTTGGCTTGTTGGAATCAGAGGTGTAGGCTTCTGGATCGCACTAAGCAACCTGCCTTTCATCTTCTTGTCAATGAAGACATATCTGGTAGGACCTAAGAAAGGTCCTAAAGGTTCAAGATGAAGTTTGCATTTCAACAAGATGCCTTTGGCCGCCTTGCAGAAGAAGGACTGAACACAAGGCAGTGGAAGAATAAATGGAGAGACTCAGGACCTATTTCAAAGGTAAAATCGACAGAGCTTGATGACTTATCAAACGTGGAGACTGAAGTTGAGGGTGTATTGGACACATTTTATGCAACCCCTCAGAGCTTTCTTCCTTAGCCTTCCAGCTGGATGCAGATGTCCACTTACAAAGGTGCTGCTCGAAGTGTGGTCCATGGACCAGCAGCATCAGCATCATCTGGGAATTTGTTCAAAATGCAAATTCATGGCCCCACCCCACACCACTGAATCAGAATCTCTAGTGGTGGGTCACCCTCCAAGGGACTATTTTGTGCACTAAAATTTGAGAAGCATGGATGTCTAAGATTCCAGATGGGAGGAGTTTGGATCCCTGAGTCACCATTTGGAGGAGAGCCACTCAGGAGAACCAGTGGAACAGGATCACCTGCATTGGATTTTATGCAAGGGAAAAAATAAATATTTCTTTGGTTAAGCCGCTGAGATCGTTACTGTTAGTTACAGCAGTTAGCCTAGTCTACAATGACCAATACACAGTTAATGTAAACGAGGGTCCAAATTTCTATCAGTGGCTCTCCTACCAGAAATTTTCAATCCCCACTCTGGGAGAAGACTGTTTTTATAATCAACAGCCAGGTGTGCAGCTTCCAGGAGGCCACAAGAGAATAGGGCTGGGATTATGTCCTTGCCCTCCTGTGGAGAGGGGAGGGGACCAGGACCAACATAGCTGGCTCTGTATCGATCTTCATGGCTGACAAAATACTATTAAAGACCAATTTCTTCCTTGTTTGGGTCTGACGTTCTCCAGATTGAGAAGTGGCCATAGTGATTTTTTCATTGGGAGGAAGGCCTGGAGAATAACAACAGGGAAAAAATATCTCCTCTCATATTCTTTCCCATTCACTACCCCTAGCCTCCTTAACCACAGCTGCCCCACAGAACCAACACCTGCATCACAGCCAGCCAGGTGCCTTCAGCCAAGTATCTGGTGTTCCTCCAACTAGGGAAAAAAAAGGAAAAAAAATATATGTGATGGCAAACTGTTTTCACTTTGTGTGCTTGCTTCATGCTGTTACTAATGTCTGTGTAGGTCACTGGGTTGAGAAAGATTCTGAGGCTTTGTTGTAACATAGTGGGAGAAAGTGCTAGTCAATTAGTCACTTAGCATTGCTACATATTGCCAGCCCTGTTCTGGTTAATGCCTTGGTTGCTGTTTCTGCAAGCCTTCTCCTCTGACCCCACACACTTTCTGCTCTGGCTGCAGAGTGAAAATGCACTCAGAGGTCGTGGAATCCTGTCTGAGGCTTCTTCAGGATTCAGGCTCCTGTCTCTTGTGGGAATTCCCCATTGGCCTCTTAGAGGGTTAGTATCTTGGGAAGAAGGTTCATAGGACAGAAGTAACACCCAATGCCTATTATATGCCTCAAAGAGTAGTTCTTGGTTTAACCGAGCATCCTTGGATTTTGGTGCTGGAAGAGGCATCCGAGGCCACTCAACCCAATGCTGTCTGTACAAGGAGTCTGCAAACCATAGCCCGTGGGCCGGATCTGGCCCACCACCTGTTTTTGTACAGCTCACAAGCTAAGAACGGGTTTTGTATTTTGAAACGATACAAGAAAAATCAAAAGAAGAAAACTTAGTGACAAGTATAATGAAAAATTATATGAAATTCAAATTTCAACATCCATAAATAAGTTTCATTGGAACTCAGCCATGCTCATTTGTTTACATATTGTCTGTGGTTGCTTTTGCACTACAATGACAGAGTTGACTACCTGAGATGGAGGCTTATAGGGTCCACAAAGTCTAAAATATTTACTATCTGGCCTCTTCCAGAAAAAGTTTGCTGATCCCTGGTCTATAAAGTTGGGGAACTGCAGGCTTATAGTAACACTTCCCCACACTGTCAAATAGATGTCCTGGAATGACACAGCCTCGGTGTGGCTACTTTTAAAATTATTGGGAGGGATGGGGTAGTTTTGAGGGTTTTCCAATTGGAAAATTGGGCTTTGGGCAGGGCATGGTGTCAGGCTCACACAGGTGTGAAAGAACTTGCTCTGTTGGCGGTTGTTCTCACCTTAGGGAGGAGACCAGAGGGAAGCTTGCATGCCGAGGCCTTTGCTTTCACAGGTGCCGTTCTTTTTAATTAGGGTATAGGCTGATGAGGCCCAGCTCCACCCGAGAGGCATCATGGGAAGGGGACGGATCCATTAGACATCAAACAAATGGCTTTGAGGGAGAGCATTCTACAACCAGCATGTAGATAATTGTGGGGCTCATCACTCCCAACGGGAGCTCGAGGAAATCAAGATGTGATTCAAGATGGCATTTCCAACCTTCCCCGGAAATGGAGGGAAATCAGTTTTATTTATTAATTCCATCTCGCCGGCTCCCAATTTGGTGCGAACGGTTATGTTCTGCCACACGTTTCCACCTTGCAACTAGCAGAGTTAATTTAATGAAATGAGTAGTCTTGTGATGACCTGAAGGGGAAAAACACATTAATCTGGAAACTATCAAAGCCGTCTGACATGTATTATTGTAGGACTCAGAAAAAATAAACAGTTTATGTAGAAGATTAAGTGGCAGTGTGGATTTGCCTTTGACATATCCTGTCTCCGAATATAAGTTGGGGATTTATTATCGTGCTATCATGTCACAGCCATCTCATTTATATGATAACACATCTGTAATGTTTTACAAGTGCAGCACTACTTGTTCGAAATGGGGCTTTTTTAAGTCCTAAATTATAGTACCTGGAGAGGCATGCATAATTATAGTGCGTGTGAGCAAATGAGAGCGTGCATTTTCCACCCGCGCTCAGCATTAACCGTCAGCACAGTGGGTGCAATAAAATCATAATTGCTTCTTCCAAACTTCTCATCTGAGCTGTACAGGTTGAAGTCAGTGGTTTGGTGGAGAGATGCCTACTGTCATGGTGGGTGGAGGCCTGACTCCCATCTTCCCAGAGAATTTTCAGA
Organism: Diceros bicornis minor; assembly: GCF_020826845.1. Lineage (NCBI taxonomy): Eukaryota > Metazoa > Chordata > Mammalia > Perissodactyla > Rhinocerotidae > Diceros > Diceros bicornis. The sequence goes on along the minus strand of NC_080771.1, from coordinate 29,813,286 downwards.
AAGTCCCTGGATTTTAGGGCTGGAGATGGCTCTGAGTTCACGCAGAGAGCTAGACCCCCCCAGGGCTACACATTGAGGTCCCCTGACCTCAATTACACTCTCAAATCAGTGCATTGGAAAACACTGTAAAATGGGGGATCATGGAGCCTGGTTTTGGGAACTGAGTTTGGATTTCAACTCTGCTTTTCAACTTTGGACAAATTGTCTCACTTCACTGAACAACAGTTTTCTCATCTGTAAATGAAAGATGGTAGTCCCTAACTCAAAGTGTCCTTAAGGCAATTAACAATGTTTATAAAGCACAAAATACACCTGTGATAAATATTAGACATTACAACTCTGTCTCCCGGATATCCTTGCCTAAGCCTTCGCCATCCACTATGGCAGTCACTGGCCAAGTGTGGTACAGAGCACTTGAAATGAGGCCAGCCAGTCCCAATTGAGAAGGGCTGTGGATACCAAATACACACCAGTTTTTGAAGACTAAGTAAGAAAAAGAATGTAAAATACATCAAGAATGTTTTATATTGGTTACATTTTGAAGTGATAATATTTGGGCTATATTGGCTTAAATATATTAAAATGAATTCCACCTGTTTTTTTTTTTTTACTTTTTTGTGACTAGAACATTTAAAATTACACAAATGGCTCACATTATAGTTTTATTGGACAGCGCTGGTCTAAACAGATGAATGCTGACCAAAATGTTATGTGAATATGTGTTTTGAATTGCAACTCATGTTTCCTGGTATTGATATTATTATGATTGATTGATTCTTAGCCTACTTTGGAAAAAAGGTTTTCAATGGTTTGCTAGAGAAAAATGGAGAAGAGCTAGTGATTGCGATGAACCAGCTAACTTAACTCCACCCTACCCGGTAGCTAAGGCAAAAAAAGAACACATATTTGGATTGTATGGGTCTTTTTAAAAGGTGGAGGATTCACATAAGTTCATTGGAAAAGAAAAGCTTTCTCCTGGCACTGAATTCTCACAGGACCATTTCCCGCTGTAAACCTGAAATTGCAGGTACACCTGTACCTCTCCATCCTCCCTAAACAAGCCTTTTATGGACTTAGAACGCTATGAGTCATACAAACGCAGGCGATGATAATTACACCTCCCTTCGTTTATGTAAATCATCTGATTTGATCCTCGCAGGAGCCCTGCAGGATGGGCTGTGCAGGGCCTATTGTTCCTCTTTCATGCATGAGGAACCTGATGATGAGGTAGGGCTTCCACGATTTGCCCAAGTTTTCATAGCCAGTAAGTGGCAAGGCCAAGGCTCAAACCCTCATGGCCCAACGTGGAAACTCCCTATGCTTTTGGCAGTTCTGTACACGTTAGTGTGAAGGAAAGCTCAGAGGAGTGACTGATGGGAGAAAACAGGGAGTGTCAGGGCCCCTGCCTGCCAAGAAGGGGGACACTCATGCAGCTGGGAGGCTGATAGCTCTAGAGACGTGCTTTGCTTTAGCGAGATAAAAGAAATAGGTGTTTATACACATGCATTCCATTATTTTGGTAACTGTGGCACATCCAACTCAAGATAGCCTATGTGTGGACTTCAAGGGATGCCTGATACGAGAGCATATTATCTTGCTCACCTCTAAGATCAGCTCTCCTGGAACCTTAACGCACGCACCAATCACCTAGGACCCAGTCACAATGCAGGCTGAATTTGCATTTCTCACAAGCTCCCAAGTAATGCCTATTTTGTTGGTCTGAGGGTTGAGTCCGAGCCCTAAGATGTTTGTCTTCTGCTTTCCCTGCAAACCGCCTCAACCATAGCATTTTATACAAGGAGAAGAGGACTGATTCTCAACCTTGGCTATAAATGAAAACCTCCCTGGGGCTTCAAGTGGTGCCCACGCCTGAGACCCACAACAGATCAATTAAGTTAAACAGTTTCTGGGAGTGGAGCTCTGAGGTTCGTGATTTTCACCTTTCCCCGGGGTTCTAAGATGCATGCATTTTAGAAGCCTACGTTTGTGAACAGTGGGATCACGTAGCTTAGATATTTTCTTCCACTTGGGAATTCCCCGAGTATCCCAAATCTAAGCACTGGCTGCCCAGAGGGCTTTTCCCCTTTTGCCACCTAAAACAAGGCATGTTACACCAACCAGTCATTCATTCTCAAATTCATCGAATTCATCAACAGCATGCAAAGCGCTGACCTCACTATGGGTGTGGTCTGAACGCAGCAGACAAGGTCCGGGCCTTCTCGGGGCTTACACTCCACTGGGTTAAATTGCTGATAAAGGTGTATTGAGAAGAGCAGCAGAGCCATTTCAGATGGGATAAGTGCCATGAAAGAAATAAAGTGGGGATGGGGTAGATGGTGGTGACTTCTATGGGGTGTACCCAATGCAGCAAAATGTTGAATGTGAAAATGTATCAAGATCAACCTCTTTGGCAAGGGGGCGGCACTCTGGAGGGGCTTTTCTTTCCTTGTCCTATTAGAGGCTTTCCTTGATTCTAAGGATGAAAGTGCTACAGTCAGCAGCAGCTGACTTCCATGGTGTGCCCAAGGAAGACGCTGAGGGGCAGTTGAGAGAATAGGGAGCAGCCCCGGGAAGAGCAGGGGAGAACCCACCGAGCTCAGAGTTGGGGCCGCTACCAGGAGACCACAGTTGGGACCTCAGCTGTCATCAACCCAGGGCAGTTTTAGAAGCATCAGCAGAGCATTATAAAAATCTAGATTCCCAGTTCCCACCTGCAACCTTCATCAGAATCTGCAGGGTGGGCTCTGAGCATCTGCAGATAGATGTTGAAAGCAACTGGGGTGACTCTGATGCAACCCCCAGATTGAGAAGCACCAATCTAAACTTCGAAAAGCACCAACTTCAGCTGGAAATAAAGGTGTGTTGTCAAGCCTTCCCTCTGCTAAACAAATAGCTCACAATCTTCTTTCGAGTACAGGCAGAGTCGTGGAAGCAGCCTCAAGAATTCCGCATCACTCTCTTTCTTTTCCTTTTGAATAAACAGCTGGCGAATGTGACATCAATTTAACTGTAATGACTGCTTTTAATTTTCACTTTAAATCTATACCGTTACTGTATATCGGGATCCTGGCTGGTGCCAACTGCTCTGGCCACACGTCTGGTTTTCATTTAGTCTCCGAGTTCCTTTAGGGTAGTCGTGCTCAGAGGCCTGGTTTAATGCATAACCCTAATTGCAATGTGGAATTAAGTTGGTGCTGACTGTAGCATTTTCAGTCTTGGAATCAAGGAAAGTATCTAATAGGAGGGGGGAAGAAAAGCCTCTCCAGTGTTCCAGCCCTTACCAATGCCTTATCTTTATAAATTTTTTACATTTAACATTTTTTTTTAATTGAGTGCATAACATGACTATAAAACAGCAGTTTAGATAACGTGATCAGCCTACTGGTTTATATGTATCTCTTCTCAGTTTCAAATGTCCCCTTCTCCTCTTCCAAGTCTGACACTGGCCTTATTTCTCATTAAAAATGCTGGCAGCTTAGAAGTAAGGATAGAAGTGCAGGCTGAGCTCCTTGCCCCAAGTTATGCTTGGTGCTGAGTCCCTCCTGGAATCCTCAAAGGCTCTGAGAGCTCGGTTGCCAGTTGATAGTTATTTCCAACAGTGGTTGGCCAGAGATCTGCTATGGAAAGGGTTAAATCTAATATTTTCACATCAACTGCATTTAAAAAAAAGATTTCCTCTGATGGCAAGTACCTCTTGGTAAACTAGGATCCGACTATGATGGTGAAAATTTGCCCACGTTTATAGTTCATGGACAAGTATAGGTAAAAGGAGATGGTGAACGGAGGCTGAGCAGTGGATGGAAAAGAAGCTGAGCTGGATCAGGCTATACTGAGGTGAGATGAGAGGGACAAATCAGAAGCAGTGACAGGGCCCAGCCCTGTGCTTGATGCATAATCCTCACTATACAAATATTTACAGAATGAAAGTTAGTCATTAACGTAGATATGTTGATTCTGCTCCAAGACAGTTCCCTTGCATTGGTTCTCTCTTCTATGTGGTTCTTTCTGCACTCATTCAACAGGCTATTTATTGAGTAGATGCGGGTACTGGGTGTTGGGGGCCTTGGGAACCCCTGGAGATAGCACACGAGCAAGAGAACCTGCCCCCGCCATCCTGGACCTTCCAGTCTAGCAATAAACTGGGCAGAAAATGTGCAACGAGAAACAAGCACCCCAGGTGATCTTGTAAGTGGCATTGAATGATGCTGTGAAGCACCAGCAGGTGCCCAGACCCAGGCTGAAGGGGATAGGAAGGCTGCCACTGGGACCAAGGAGCCCAGTCCCTGCCCAAACCATCAGAAAATGGCCCACTCTGACAGCATCGTCCTGGTGTCACACCAGAGGCCTGAGTTGGAGGCTGGCATGGGGTTATCGCATGGGAATCTTTGTATTGACCGAAATGATGGCGTTGAAGACGATTTTGAGTCAATCACAGTTTCTTTTTATGTAGACCCACAGCAGAAATTTTCCTCGGGTCTTGATACCAGGAAATGCTGTGCTTTTCCTAGTTTGGCACGAACTTTGTCACTGAAGACGTGGGCTTGCCTCGAGAGCTCCCTAACTCTGAGTCACGTTAGCACCTCGCCTCTGGAAATTGCACAGGATCAGAGAGTGCACTGTTTGTATGTTAATATTACCCTGATCTTCGTATTTCTCTACCCTTATTCCCTCATTTTACCCAACCCCTTTATTTATTTTATTATCTTGTGTTTTCTCCATTTTCTTGAAACCATCTCAAATCTACCAGGAGCAGAGACTAGGAGCAAATTTAGTGTCAGTGAAATCATTTGAGAAAATAAGCAAGTTAAAAGGGGACAGTGTAATCAGAGTTGAGAGAAAAGAGAAAAATGGAGGTGGAGTTTAAAAGTCAGGTTTTAATAGTGGGGTGACACAAAATAGTTAAGTTAAAAAAAAAAGCAGAGGCAAGAGCCAGCCCTTCTAGTTTCTCCAAATCCTGGACATCTGACACCAAGCCAGCGCCAATACCAACGGAAGAGGTGCGGCCCGTGTTCAGTCTGATCAAAAATAAATTAGGAGGATGCTTATAAACAGGGCTTACAGGAGGGACCCCCATGCACACACTGACTCCACGAGTAAGGATAACAATTACAGGCTTTTAATACATGCTAATTTCGTGATAAGAACTTTACATAGAGCTGTTTACGCCAAGATCTGACATTAGCTGATTTGGGATTTCAGCCATTGATCATGAAGCCCACTGGTGTGTTCACCGGATGTCTCACGCCTCCCGTCTCCTCCACTTGGACCGCCCCCATCTAACTCCCACCAGCTGCTTCGCCGTGGCTCCATCCAGGCGTGGCTCAGGGTAACCCCCTTTGTGGGGCTGAACATGCATTCATGCACATTGACCCCCAGTCTCTCTCTCTATTCACTGGACTGTTTCTTTACTTGTCTGCGAAAGGAACACTAGATACCTAGCGTGGAAATTCAGGAAGTTAGGCTCTGGATTTTTCTTCCTCCCTTGTTCCTCTCTCTGGTAGATCTTGGCCCATGATATTTCCAAATCACAAAAGAGAGAGAAATGTTTTCCTTCAACTCTGCAAAGGATGCATTGGGAGGCGTGAGGGAAAAGGGGGAACTAAAATTCCAGCCAATGATCCTAGCAGAAGCTCAAGCATGTGGAACAAAACTCTGCATGTTAGGTCGCCCCTTGTGCCACCCAAGCCAGATTGGTCCACGACATACAGTTGTGTAGCGGCAGCGACATATTATTGAGAGTGAAGGTTTTAGTCCGATGGATCTGTGTCCCAACTTGGCTCCTCTATTGGCTAATTATGTTACATGAGACAAGCCCACCTCACCTTCTGAATTCAGTTTCCTCGTTTGTAAAAGAGCAAGAATGTCAACTGCTTTACAATATTGTTGTGAAGATTCAACGTGATGGTGAATAGAATTACAGTCCTATGACAGTGCCTGTTACGCAGTAGGTTCCAAAGAATCACAGCTAACACTTCTCAGGTTATTACGTGCAGGGCACTGTGCTCCACAATTTACATACAGTTTTTACAAAAACTTTTATTATAATCTTCCCCTGAGTAAGCTCCAAGAGGAATATGCTGAGGGTGTAGTAGATACTCAATAAGCATTTGTCAAATGAATGGCCAGTTTCATTTAACCCTCAAAAGAACCCAAATTAAATTAGTACTGTAAGTAGCCCCCATTTGTCAGATGGGTAAACTGAGGCACGAGCAGTTAAATAACTTGTGCAGGACTCTGCCGGCTAGCAAATGCCAGAGGAAGGATTTAAATTTGGCACTCCTAGAGCCTCCAGCCTTGCCCACTACACTCTACCAGTTCTGTAAATATTTTTATGGTGGAGCAAGCAACTCCCATGGCCTTCTCTGATCTTCCTCGCTTCTCTGCCAAATGCTAGTGTACACACCAGCCCCGGGGGATGTCCTGCTTGGGGCCTAGCTGTCAGTAAGACAGAGCCTGGACTTAGAGCCCGTGGGCGTGTGCCTGGGACATAAAGCAGCACACGCTACATGAAGTCCCAGGAATGACTCGTTTGACACAAAAGCCACGCAGACAAGGCAGCTGTGAGCCTCTCAGCGGGCCCCGGCTTGCTGCCTGTGAGTTGTTTGTGAGAGGGCGATTTGGCCTCCATCCACAGCGTGTTCACGGAGGCTCCATGCCAAAGCTCCAGGAGGAAGGGAAACCTCTCCCTGACACTGCGGTCTTGAGCCCTTTGGGTTCCATGAGAGGCCGGGTGGAAGGAAGGATGAGGAACACGGGCTGGGAGGCAGCAGGAGCAGCAGAGGCAGGAAGAAAGTCGGGATGGCCTGGGGTCTCTGCTTCCCCACCGCCGCTTTCTCTCGATGATCACGTCCCCAGCAATCTACTCTTGTCTTTTCTTTCTTTCTCTCCTTCTTCCCGTCTCTCTCCATCTTTATTTCTCCCTTTCTTGCTGGCTTCTTTTTTACTTTCTCTCTCTTTTTCTCTTTATCACCATCATTTTCTTTCTCTTTTTAAAAATTATTTTCCTCTCTCTTTGTTTCTGCATCTCTGTCTCTCTTTCCCTTTCTCTCCCCCATCTCCTGTCTCTCCCCGCTGTTTCCTCTCTCTCTTCCCCCATCTCTCTCTCTCTATTTCTCTTGCTCCCTCTCTCCACTTCTCTCATCTCATTTGTCTCTCTCTCTTTCTCCCCCTCCTTCCTTCCCTCTTTTTTTTTCCTTGAAAATTTGAGGTCTCTTCTCCAAGTCCTTGCAGGCTAGGGGGCGAGTTAGAAAAATAAAGAGACTGAGACCCCTTCTGACACTACAGAGTCCAGAAAGAAACAGCTGCTTGGTGATCCTGTCCTACGACTGGCGGAAGTCCTCACACGAGCCCTGCTATTAAATTCTCCATGCGAGTGTGAGCATTCGAAGTCCTTGGGCGTAAGCTTTTCTTTCTGTGTGTCCACGCTGCCCTTCCCTTTAGGCACATACATCCTCGGTTCAGGAAAACTGAGTGCGAGTGATCCTTTCAACACTGTTTGCTTCCCAAACACAGCAGACAACAGGTGCAGCTCAGGAAATCCCATGTCCTGACCAGCCAGTTCCACTCTGGTTTGAGGGGACGAGAATGAGGGAGATAACTCCCTGAAAAATACATCATTCATTCATTCATGTATTCCCTCCATAAACACGGATTTAGCACATACTATGCTCCTGGCATATTCTAGACATGAGGGAGACAGCAGTGAGCAAGGCACATACAGACCACTGCTCTCAGGGGCTTCCACTGTTCTTAGCAGAGACGCTAAATCTGCATGCAGCAGTGAAGGGACAGGTTGGATGGCTGGAGAAGAAGCCTCAGATCTTGCTGAAGTTCCGATAGCAATAGACCTCAAGGCTTTTCTTCTGGGACTCTGAACCATTTGGAGAAATGGAGTTTGCTATGAATTAGGGTGGTGGCCTCTGTGTCTGCAAAGAGAGTTGCCTTAATTCTCCAAATCTGCAGCCAAGCTCTGCTTCGTGTGGAGGCCTCCCAGGGTTCTGGGTCCTCTTAGTAAATGCCGGAAAATGGTGCCCACTAATCAATGCCCGCCATTGACCGAGGTCATCTGAATTCCTGGTTCAGGGTGAAGGACCTGGGACGAACCGTTCCTAGGCCTCACAATTGCCCTACAAGAGAGGAACTTCTAGTTCATTTTATAAATGGGAAATTATTATTTTTAATCAAGGTCGTTGTTCAGGTGAGATAATTCCTGTAAAGTGTGTAGAACAGTCTCTCAGCAACTCCTTAATAAATGTTGTTGTTGATGATGATGGTGATGCTATTAACTGTGTTTATTCTTGAAAAGTGGATTTCATTTCTTAGGTTTTATATGTATACTCCAAGGTGTTTAGCAAAATCTTGGAGACATATCAGTAATTCAATAAAAACTTTTTGATTAATTTTCTAACTGCTCCACCATTTCCGCACTCGTAAATTGCAAAGGTCACCATGTTGCATGCCTTCTTAACACATTTCAGTGGTTCCTGATCTCCTAAAGTATAAAGCAAGACATAAAACATCTTTCAGAATCACTCTCTACCTCCTCAACTTTATTTTGCCATCTCTCTTTTCTCAGTTGTATAATCCAGTAATGCTAATATTCTTAACAATATCCATGCCTGCCATGTCATTTGTATACGTTTACAGAATTTGTTTCCTTTGAAAATTTAGTTTCTTCTACCTGGAAGATACTTTCACTCCCCTTGCACATTTGGCAAACTCCTATTCATCCTTCAAAACCTTTCTTAGACATCATCTCCTCTGGGATGTCTTCTTGGGATGTCACTTTTTGACCAGCAGTGTAATATCTATATTTAATGTTATATCTATGCTTTGTATCTATGTCTATTGCTGATTTCGTTGTTGTTTTGTAATTTAATATTTATCCTTCTGTATTCATGTTTAAAGTATACATAAATGGTGAGAAGAAACTCTCTTACTCATCATGCTTTCTAGCCACAAAATTTAGGTTGGGTTACATTAAAAAATACTTATTCGGTTGTTGAACTGAATCTTTTGCTGAACAGAGACCTCTTGCATCTGTAAAGTACTACATTGCCAAAAAATTGGCTTTATCTGTTAAACTCTGAACTTGCAATAGAGTCTCACTTGCTAATGGTAAAATAATTCTCTTTACAGATACTTAGTAATTCTTCTAGATTTGTCCACACAGCTTACCAACTGTGTCTTGGTTCCTTCTTATTCTCTCTGGGTTCAAATGCATTGGGAGCCCAAATTTCTCACTCTTATTGCTAACAAATAAAACATTCAGCCAGGCTGTTCCACAACCCATTGGGATTGACCGGTTGGAAGAGAGCAAGACCCTCCCGTCCTGGTATGGATATGTTGATGTCATTGTTCTCCAGCCATGGTCTCATCAGACAATGGTGGTTCATTGAGACTGAAGCCCTCAACTTAGTTTTCCGTTTACGACACCACAGCCAAACTTTGTTGGCTGGTACCAAGGTACATTCTTAGCAACCAGAGCGGATCAAGCTTCATGTTACTTAAGATGGCAGTAGCAGACACAGCTGAGGAGAGAATCAAGAGTTGGTACCAAAACAAACATCCATTGTCTTACCCAGGGGTTCACCAAGAGGTGATGCAGGAAGTCAAGAGCCAAAGATTCCAGTAACAGGTCAGGCAATGGAGTGCATGTTGGTTCAAGACCAAGTCTATGAAGAAAATAATTTCCCTTGGGTTCTTGTTGGTTGCTGGATCTTATTGTGAGAAATGTCATGTGGGGAAAAGTCACAGGACGAGAGCGGCACTGTCCCATGGAACAGACACCTCTGATTGCCTGGTGTGATGGGGAGGGCAGAATTTCCACTCTCACTCTCTTTCACCTCTAAGTCACCTTACAGTTTCTTTTCTGTGGTTCTTTCAGCACCAATGTGTTTGTTGCCTGAAAACATCGGCAGTCCTTAAGGCTTCTTCAGAAAGGGGATTAAATAGCCGTTAGTGCTTTGTCCATTCCCCTATTCTAATGAAACGTATTATTTGGAGAATTATTTAAGCCTATGTCAATTGGCTTGACCTATGTAAATTGGTCAATGTGAGAAGATGTGGTTGAGGCGGGGGCAGGCAGAGTTGAGTTGGGTGATAAAAATAGAGTTTTATCTCCATTTGGACTGATTTTGAAAAGGTTTTTAACCATTGCAACTGAATCCTTTTCACAACCGTCTTTCCTTTTTTTCCCTCTTTTTTCCTCCCCCCGAGTTGCTATGAGAACATGAATCATCTCTTCAGCACAATGACAGCAAGTGTAGCATTTAGGAGCGGACCCTGATTTCTCACTGTTTGTTCTTTGCTCTCAACAAGATAAGCTGTTGTTATTTCTTTCTTCTTGAACAAGCACACCATGATTGCTGGAGTGGTATGAATAATTGGACCAAATAGTCATGCGATTAATGCAAACAGAGAGAATTCATCTGTTTCCAGTACAGTCAATGCACTTCTGAAGATGCAGAGAGCTTGCTTTCTCTGTTTATTCTTGGGCTGGGGAACAAATGTTGCTGAGTTCCCTGCCACAGATTCCTGGGTTTCTTCCATGGGGTGGAGACCTTAAATGAACTGAGTTAAGGGAGAAGTCAGCCCTGTCTGGGAAGTGGGTGGGCTTGGAAGGAGGGGCTGCAGGGTGAACAGAGGGGAGAAGGCTGCTCTGCCCCAACATGACATCCTCCTCCCCACCCTCCTCACCCGGGGGTAAGAGGATGGCTGCTTTCCTAACGATACGTTTCAATTAAAAGGTGATGTGACCAATTGAAACAGAAGGGAAATTAGCAATGATTAAAGCCTTCAGGCGCTTAGCTCTGCGCTCGGCATTTATGTCATTTAGGTGCCACCATCATGAGACAGGTTCCATTATCCCCACTGGACAGATAAGGAAACCGAGGTTCAGAAGTAAGACTCCAAACTCACAAAACTGGTATGCGGAAGCACTGGGGTTGGAATCCAGGTCTTTCTGGCTCAGTGTTGTGTGAAGCCATGGACTCTGGGACCAGACTGCCTGCGTTTGAGTCCTGACTCTGCTGCATTGTGACTGTGTGACCTTGAGCAATGGACATCGCCTCTCAGACCCTCCGTTTCCCCATCTGTAAAAAAACTGGGAATCATAATAGTACTTATCTAATAGGGCTGTTCCAAGCATTAAATGTCATTCATGAGAAGAACATAGAATTGTGCCCTCAGACAGAATGTCCCTAATACACACGAGCCACTTTGATTACTCAACACCCAGGTGCTTTCTATTACACGAGAATGCTCACATCACACGGGTGGTTCCCTGCAGTGGTGCCCTGACTTATTTGTCTTCACGAAATCCCTGGCACACCCTGGCTAGGTTAATATCTCTAAAATCTCATTTTTCAGGTCACTTGATAACTTTGGCAGCTCATCATTGCCTATGGGGAGAAAGATTGAATGTTCATCCATTGACTGGCTGTGCCCCATTTTCCCCACTAACTTCCCATTGCACTCCCTCCTCCCACTTTGGAACTGCTCCCTGAACACACCTCTCAACTCCCACCTCTGCCACTCAGCTCTCTCTCCCTTCTATGGTCAGCCTGTCTAAATCCTGGGTACCTCTCCAGTCCCCCACCCTACTCCATCCTCTCCGAGAACTGTCCCTTACAATGGGAACCCACAGAGATCTCAGCCCCCTCCCCAGCTCCCAGAGCCCACACTCTTGGTGGCCTTCAGTCAGTGTCTTTTATTCGCTGACCAGTGCCACCCCATGAATCCTTGTTTCTCTTGACGGCAGGTGTGAGGGAGGAGACCAGGGTTATCACACTGCACTGTTATTGTCTGTTGACTTCCCTTTCACAGTGATATGCAGAGGGTCCTGTGGTTCCAGAAGCCTAGGGGACTTGGACAGTTGCTGCAGGAAGAGAAGTCTGAGTCTTGAAGGATCAGCTGCAGTTTGACACCCAGGAAAGTAGGACGAAGGAATTCTAGGCAGAGGGAAGAGCTTGTGCAAAGTTATGGAGGTATGAGACTCTATGCAGGTGCAAAAGTCTGAGTTTAAGTAGATGACGGAGAGACTATGAAGTGATGCTGAAAGTTCTCAACAACCAGGGGCAACAAAGGTGATTATTCTTGCCGCTTCCTCCTACCTTTCCCCTTCCCCCCTTCTCTGGAATCTGGCTCCAGCCCTGAGCTTGGCTTGTCTTTCAGTTTGATAAACGGTTTCACCATTTTGCTTAATTGTTTCCTTCCAGTATTCACGAAACAGAATGAAGATTAAATCCAATTAAATAAATGAAGCACCTTGCTCCGACTTTGGCCAAGAGAGCCTCATCCATTTGTGTTTGTTTGAAGCGAGGGTTCCACTGGATGCTGTTTCACCGTAAATTGGTGCTCCATTCTGGGTTGGAGACTGTGTTCTGCTCTCCTGCTAGAAATCCTGTGAATCCAGTTTCTCCTCTGGAACGGCCAAATTACAAGGCCAGGGGAAATAATGAGCACAGTCTAGGCGTCCCCCAAGTGCCAGAGGCTCGTCAACCATTATCTGAGCTGCAGAATAATCCTATGAAACAGGTGTTGATTTCTTTGTCTGATAAACGGGAATAAGGAAGCTCAGAAAAATAGGGCACGTTCCCAGTTTCATAAACCCAGTGAATGAGGGAATAACAGATGCCCACAGGGCCCTGCCCCTGTACATTTGAGTGTGTGCTAGCCTGACTTTCAACTGCTGGCACCTGCTTTTCTCTTCCCAAGAGCTTTTTCTGGCCAACAGAGCCCACTCAGCCCATTTCTGGGGGCTTCCCTCAACCAAAACCTACAGGGAAGCCCCCTTACCATCCCCATCCCCACCCCCAGCCTGGGAGAACTCCAACGCTGCATTCTGTTCCACACAAGCTCCCAGAGCCCCCGGGGCAGTGGGATCCAGTTACCTGCAGTGGTCACTAGCTTGATACTGATCTTTATTCTTTTTTTCAATTACTGCCTTTCCTTCCCTGTCTCACCTCCCCACTCTCCTACCAGTGTTTCCAGAGATTACCTCCTAATAAACTATGGGCACTGAAATCCTTGTCTCAGGGTCTGCCTCTGATTTTGAACATAGATCTATTTGACTTTGAAATCTACAGCCTTAACATTGCGCCCTGCTGTGAAGATGGCTCATGATGGATTTCACTGGGACAAAGTAAAAGTGGGATGGTGGAATCCACTCGATAAGAAATGACAAACGGGTTTTGTCTCTCAGGGGTTATCTGTGATTGATTGATGGGGGCCACCCGGAAGCTTCTTGGAGGATGGGTTTGAGGCCATGTCTAGACTGAGAGGAGTAACAGCTGGCTGGGTAGCGTGGTGGCGTCTGTGTGGCTGAGTGAGGGAAGAGGAACAGGCATGGCAGTATTTAATTCCTGGCCCTTGCTCCTTCTTCTCTGTGTGTTTGTGTTGAGGCCCTTTCTGTAAGTAAGCTTACACAAAGGAGAATCAGGCCCTGTACATGCCACCTTGTGAGCTCTCAGAGTAAGGAGTAATAAGGTGGAGAGAGCATTGAGTTGAACTCCAGCTCAGAAACTCTGAGTTCCAATGTTGATGAAAATTCTCTTTGGACAAGTCACTTTTCCCTTTCTTGCCTCTTTGTGGTGATGAAGGTATTAAAAGCAACCGCCACAATTTTTGCTGGAGATGTCTTCCTAGCCAGCTTGTCAGTTGGTGACCTCAAGATTTTAGTCTCCTTCAGGGTACGGCGTCTTTCTCTAACCAAGGGGTTAATTCTCACACTTGGGTGGACATTTCTTTTTGGGGGCGTCTATCCTCCTTTTAGGCCCCTTCCTTTGGTTAGCATATGCCAATTTTTTTCAGGGGATCCAATTTCTCCCCCGCTCTCAGTACACGCGTTTTAGCTCTAGGAATGGTTCTGTCCTGTGGTTCTGGTCAATTCGCTCCATACATTCCCCGATCACTGTGACTGGTTTGGTGATGAGAACAGGATCCAAATTACAGGAAACAGGTGTGAACCCTGAGAGGAGCAAATCTGGACCTGCTGCCCCATCTTATCCCTCTGTGGGACCGACACAGAGGAAGGAAAGTAAGGAAATTGATAAAGAATTGAGTCTGGAAGCCACTGTGTGATCCCCTTGGTCAAGCCAGGCCTGAAGCTAGTCATACTCCAGGAATTTTCATTTAAATGAGCCCAAATATTCCATTTTTGTTTGTTTAAACAAGTTTGGGTTGGGCCTCCTCTTTCTTGCAAACAAAAAATATCTAACTAATTTATGGATATAAGAATTTCACTGAGAGTGGCTACCATGTTATGCCCACATTGAGCTTTATAATCCACTGGACTTCTCTTTGGCTCAGTAAATAGGAAAAATGGGCTCCCAAAATTAGTGGGTGGAGATGGTAAGTCTCCTCAGCGCCCTTCACCTCATCCCGCCCTCAAATCCCTACCCACCCCTGCCCATGACTGGGCACCTCCCTGTCCCAAACAGAGAGAAAACGGACTTAAACGGCTTTTCTATCTCCAGCAGTAGACATTTATTGTGGCCGTAAAATGATTTCCCAGAGACTCCAGCCAGGCGGGAGGCCTTTGTGTTCTGAATTTACCAATCAGTGGCAATTTGCTAAAATAATCATCTTCACATTTGCTGTTAATAATCTTGCTTCAAGCTGTTATAACCAAATGGTTGGTCACTTCCAGTAATGGCCAATTTTTCAGAGATTATTGCTAAAATGATTAGGCGTGTCTTGATTTCCCAAGGCACATGCTTTGGAGTTGATCCATTAGCAAATGAAAAGGCTTCGGGGCTGATTTGGAAAGTGGGGGATGCTTATCTGAAAAGGTAAATATATGTCATCATGTCTATTGTTTATTCCTTAGCTAAGCCCTGGCTTTATTTTTTTTCCTGCCCATTATTGGTTCATTATTTAGTCACTAGGCAGACTGCTTTTTCGCTTGTTCTAAGCCTTCGTTGTAGCTGATGGGCCTGGAAAACATTTTACAGTAAATCAGATGAATCAATTAGTCCCCTTTTAGGAAATGTCCATTCTTGAAGTTCTCAGATGAGCCAGGCATTGGCCTAGAAAATTTGCACAATATGTCGTTTAATTCTTACAGCAAAGTCCAAGTCTCCAGTTTGCACGCATGGAGCTGTACCCTGGAAAGGTTAACTCATTTACAGCCTATCATACAGATGGTCAACCCGTGGTTCTGCCCACTGCACCAGGACGCCTACCTTTCTCATTCAACTCCACTCACCCGGGTCCCCTCTGTGCCAGGGCCCAGCAGGGCACCTGGGATCCCAGCCCCAAAGTGGAGGCAGGTTAGGACACCGGCAGGCAGAGCATGGGAAACCACAGCAAGAGCAGCCCTGGCTCGCGTGTGGCTGCCTGGTTCACACCCAACGCCAGCGTGTCTGCTGCAAACTCTGGGCTTTCAGTCCTAGGTCCTGTAGCTGGAGAAACAAGGGGAAAGAGCGAGACAGAGAAAGGGAATTTAAGGAGAGCATTCTAAGCAGAACTTGACCTGAGAAATACTCTACTCTTCCAAAACACAGGAAAGAAACTGTCTTCTCATTGCAGTTGTAACAGGTATTTTGCAGAAGGGATCCACAGACCGTCAGAGGAGAGTAGACAAAAGTCACACCCTGAGCCCTTCCTTTGGCATTGCACAAATGCATGCAGGAACAAATTGGGACAGAGTGCTAGAGGGCTAGGAACAAAATGAAAAGGAAGAGGCAGACATTGTCTGGTCTTCACAGACTGAATAGCAGTTGGGGCAAAGCTGACCATTCTCTGCAATGAGAGTATTACCTCTGCCACCAGGAAGTGGCCATTCTAAAATGGGTCAATGTGAACGCTAGAAAGAAATCCTTCCATGACACAGAACCTCAATGATGAAAGGGAAGAAGATCTCACCTGGATCAAAGCAGACACATGTCCAGCCACACCTGGCAAAATGTTGCACCCACAAATTAGTGTGAGGGCTTTGGGAACTAACATCAGAGCCGCAATGTACTTTTGGGTATCATATTGTTGAAATGTTTTAATTTCTTTAATCTTTAAGTTGCTTATTTTTTATAACAAAGCTACTACTCGTTTGCCTCAAAATGGCAGTGCAAGAACCTTTCTTAACTTGATAGACATTGTCCATCAAAAATCAACATCAAATGTCAACCTTAATAGTAAAGTGGTGGAGGCATTTCAATTAAAGCCCTCTGGGTGTCCAGGCTAGACGTATTAATACTTAAGGTCAATCTTAGTAAATTACACAAAGTTTATTCTATGAAGTGGGCCAATTGGTCACTAGGGCTGCTTGGAGAGATTACTGTTGCTCACAACTCATTGGTCAGAATAGGTCACATGGTGCTGACTTGACTGCAAGTGGCTGAAAAGTAATCTTCAGTGCCTAGGAAGAAGAGAACTGGATACAGGTAAATTAAAATGTGTCACTTCTGAAACAAGGCAAGTGAAAGCCTATATGTACCCTTCCTTGTGCTCTTCCCCTGAGGAGATGACCTTGGAAGCCATGTGTTTCAGGTGGCTCAGCTACAAGATGGCAGAGTTTCAGTTAGCATGGATCCCTGAGTGACAACATGGAGCAGAGCTGCCCATTGACCTGCACTGGGGATCTTTGTGAAGTTACGCCTCTGAAATTCCAGGGTTAATTTGTTTTTGTAGCACAACTTGGCCTCTTCTAACTAAGACAGATGAACTCACAGAGACCCAAGTTTAAAGAATCTCTGCAAGCTTTGCAAAGGAGGCATACCTGAGACACATAGACTTTCTGGTATGTTCAGTCCCTATCCCAGTGGCCACATATGACAGACCAGGAAACACGTGGCTCAATAGAAGGGATCCTAGCAGAGATGATTTCTTTTCGAGGTGGTAGCTTTTTGCAACTGCAGTAGGATTTAAAGCATGAGAAGAGGAAAAAACAGTGATTGCCACGATATTTGCTTCTGCTCCAGGATGATAAAGAAAATTGTTTATAAGAACAAAAGGAGAACAGGATAAGGATTGAAGAAGTGGACATGGAGAAAAGGGCATCAAACACATTTGCACCTTGGTGATTTGCTGGGTACTGAAGTTCTTGGTTAACCCTTGTCTTTTTCTGTGAACCTCTAATTTAGAGTCTCTCAAAATGGGTTGACATGATGAATAAGTCTATCCTAAACCAGAAACAAACTTTGTCAGCAGGTAATGACTAGGAAATATTTTCAAGGAGTATTTCTCCAAGTGTGACTTTTGCAGCTACCTGATGCAGAATTACTGAATGAGAAACTCCAGGATAGGGCTGAGAAATGTTCGTATGATCAAGCTCCACGGTAACGCTATATCCACTAAAGTTTGAAAATGACTGGTCTCAGTTCTCCCCTCTGGCTAGTATGTCATGCTTTGCCTCCTAGTTCTACCCTGAGTCTCTTGACTGGGTTATTGGAAAGCAGTTTCCTCCTCTCCTTTTCTCCTCAGCCATGATGACTTCTAAACGAAGCTCAGGTAAATGATTATCGCTACGAGAAAAGACATTCTTCAAGCGGACGTGACTTGTCTCAGATGTGCTGGCTTGGGACATGTCTCTGTCTCCCTGTTTGTGCAGCCAGATAAACCACATACCTTTCCTAGACCAGGTTCTCCCCATGTTTGGGTGGCTGACCGGGCATGAGTCAGACTGCAGCTGGCGAAACTGGGTTTTTCGTGCCTTGAGATTCACCACCTCCTCCTCACCCAGAGCCCGCTTCCAAGTCTGAGGCTGGAATTGGTCGTGGGATCCACCCACAGAGGACAGCCCAGGTCTCCTCACCTGCTCTGTCCTTTGTGGAAGGTACCTCAGTCCTCACCTGAGACATGCCAGGGACTCTGAGACTTGGTTTGAATGGATGCCAGAACTGGGCTTGGTGTCTGAATTAGAAGCTTCCCTGAATACGAGAGAGCTTGCCAAGTGAATCACTATGCTTTGTGTCACAATGGACTTTCAAAAATTAAGTAAAAGTAGAACTACTTCCCAAGAGATAGAAACCTTTTTCAGATTTTGTTCACCTCCCGGCACATTGAGAACAGAACTGACTTCAATGAGATCACCACAAACTACAAAGCCTGAACCAATTTTAAGGATTACCATTAAGTCAAGAAGCTTTCTCCTGAATTCTCCCATTTGTTCTTCAAGCTAATCCAGTGAGATCGGCAGGCAGGGAAGATCCTGATTTTACAGATGGGGAAACTGAGGTGCGGAGAGAGCTAGCAGCTTGCTAGAAGTCTAATCCCCTGCAGTGAGCAGCAGAGTCCTCTGATCTTCGGATTCCAGGGACAATGATTGTGCATGTGGAAAAGTGGAGAAAATCATACTCAGAGCCTGGATTTGAATCTCAGCTCTGCCACTTATGGGCTAACTGAATCTGGAACATTTCCTTAACCTCTCTAGGCCCTCAGCTGCTTCTCTGGTTTAATGACTATAACATCTTTCTCACAGGGTAAGTGGGAGGTTAAATGAGATTACTTTTTAAAGTACCCAGTGTAGTAGACATTCATGCTGCTAAACATCCTACAATGCACAGGTAGCCCCGCAACACAGAATTCTCTGGACCCAGAAGTCAACAGTTGAGAAACCTTGCTCTAGAGCAGTACCAACATCCTTCCTGACATTTTGAAGTCTCGCTAGAAATCCTACCACAATTGGCACACTCCCACAGCACATGCAATATTGTGATTTATAAGAAAGATATATGTTTGGTCATTTAGATGACCAAAATATATTTCTCACATATATCTTTGGTCTTCATCCACGGTTCCTGGCTCACAGCACCCAAAACTTTGGGAATTTCCCAAGTGTTGAGAGTGCGAAAGTTGTCTTTTGTTATGTTAATAAGGTGACTTGGGGAAAGCACCTAATGTGGGGGCTGGTTGCCAGTGGAACCAACCATTTGATTATGGGGTTGAAACTTACAGTTCCACCCCCTGACCTCCAGGGAGGGGAGAGGGCCTGGAAGCTGAATCAATTGCCAATGGTCAATGGCTTAGTCAATCGTGATTGCGTAATGAAGCCTCCATAAACACCCAAAAAGGACAGCTTGTCGGCCCTTTTCCAAGAGCTGCCACTTTGGGGAACCAGAATGCTTCCATGTCCACTGTCCCAGGCCCTAAGCTCCACGTGGACAGAAGCTCTTTTTTTGGGGGTCTCTCCCTGTGTAACTCTTCACCTGGCTGTTGATTTGTATCATTTAATATCCTTTGTAATAAATCAGTAATCTAGTGAGTAAAAGGGTTTTCTTAAGTTCTGTGAGCTGTTCTAGCAAATTAATTGAGCTCAAGGAGGGGGTTGTAGAAACCTCTGATTTGTAGCCGGTTGGTCAGAAGCACAGGTAACGGCCTGGGCTTGCTACCGGCCTCTGAGGTGGAGGGTGGGTGGTCTTGCAGGACTGAGCCCTTTCCCTGTGAAGTCTGATTCTATCCTCAGGTAGATAGTGTCAGAATTGAGCTGAAGTCTTGGACCCCCGCTGGTGTTGGAGACCTGCTTGTAGGTGTGGGGAAGCCTCCATACACATGTTGGAATTGGGTCCAAGAACCCCTTGGCAGCATATCCATGAACTAGGTCCCTTTCTTTTCAGTTCTCTGACTCCAGCAAGCAAACGGGTAATCAGGTGATGTGAATGAGAGTTGCTCAAGCATGCCTCCATTTTTTCATCTATGTAGCTGTGATAACACTGCCTCAGAGGGGGGAATGTGAGAACTAACTAAGAAAATACAGATATGTAACTAGCACGATACCTGCCCAGAGTCAGGGCATAAGAGATGGGAGCTGTTCTTGCTGCATTGGTATTAAATCCATTCTCATCCTCACTATTCTCTCCCCGTAATATCTGTCTTTGACCCCTTGTCTCTGCACAAGTCTGTTTTCTGCTGTCTTCTTCTTGTCTTTCTGGTCACTGCCTTGGGAACCACTGTTACCCTTTTGATACCTTTTACCAACTCCAAACTTGGGGGAAAAAAAGTAAATTTAATTTCCTGGAGCTATTTGTTTACCCTGTGAATACCTCTGGTCCAGACTCAAGCTTGCATCAGAGAGTTTCCGTTTCCAAACCATGAGTCACTTAGCAAAAGAGCAGACTGAATGTGCGACACCCCAGGACTCTTGACAATGGTGGACCATGTCTAGGCTCAGGGACTCTGAACATATTGCTGCTAACTCATAACAGTCCCAGCGACTTCCCCAGTGTGGGCAGCCTATTAGCACCAGAGACATCATGTTATCTCCTACCTAGAGAGTATGAGCGAAATCTTAGGAGGATTCCTGCAAGCTCGCCAGACACATGTGTAGACACATCAGAACCATCTTTCAAACTTCTTAAATTTTATGCTAGTTCACCAGACACGTATCACTGGCACCTCAGATCCATTAAAAAATGTTTTGTTGAGATATAGCACATATATAGAAAAGTACACAGATCATAAGTGCACAGCTCAAAGACTTTTAACCAAAAGAATATAACCATGTGACCCACAACCCTGATCAGAGAATAGAAGTTATGAGCTCCTATTAGCTCCCTAGATGCTCCCTGAGGTCCCTGTCTAGTGACTACCACTCTCTCCTCCCCAAAGCTAAATGCAGTCCTGATTGCTATCATCATAGATTAGTATAGAGTGTTTTTGAAATGTACATAACTGTTCTATGGCATGTACTTTTTCCTATTTAGTTATTTTTTTTGCTCAATATTTGCAATCCAACCCAGTTGATATGTATAGCAGTAATTTATTACCTTTCACTATTGTATGTGATTCATTTTACAGTATATACTATAATGTATTTATCCGTTCTATTTCTGATAGACATTGAGTTGTTTCCAGGTTTAGCTATTGTGTAAGGATCTCATGGCCACTCGTCACTGTCTCCTGGTGCACACATATTTCCTTGGGTTAATGCATGGAGCAGTATTGCTCTATCAGGGAGGTTACTGGGGTTTGGCCTGAGGAGATACTGCCAGTTTTCCAAAGTGGTTGTACCATGTCACTCTCTCCTAAATAGTGCAAGTGAGTTCTCATTGCTTCACATCTTTGCAGGCATTGGTCATGGCTGTTACATTTTTCTCATTTTAGCCATTCCGGTTAGCTTGTAGTAATATCTCACTGTGGTTTTAATTTGTATTTCTCTGATGACCAATGGAATTGAGCATCTTTTCATATGCATATTATCAATTAGGTTATCGTCTTTTGTGAAATGCTTGTTCAAGTCTTTCACGCACTTTTTTCATGGGTTGTCAGTCTTCTATTGACTTAGAGAATTTCAATTTATATTCTGAATAAGAGCTCTTTGATGGATATATAACTATCACCTATCTATCTATCTTCTATCTATCTATCTATATCTATCTATCTATCTATCTATCTGTCTATCTATCTATCTATCTATCATCTATCTCCTGTTTCATCTGACTATCTCTATACATGCTGTTACTCTACTCTGTGGCTTATGCTTCCACTAAGTTAATGGTGTCTTTGGATGAACAGACATTCTTTATTTCAAAGATAGCAATTTATCAATTATTTTCTCTAAGGTTAATGATATTTAATTAAATTAAATTGGCTATTGGTTTTCTACTCTTCCCACTTGTATATGCTTTTGTTCTCCCTTCTTTTGAGTTAATCAAGCATTTCTTAATTATCCGTTTTCAAAGGCTTGCTAGTTATATGCTACCTTATTTTTCCTTTACTGCCTACACGAGAGATTAAACCATACATCACTCACTGATTACAGTGTAATATGAATGGGTACTTTTACCAATTCCCAGAAAGCATGGAAACTTAGGACCCTTTAATTCCATTTATTTCCTCACACATGGTGTGTTATTGTTTTCATGTGTGTTAATTGACATAAGACATTATTGTTATTTTATACAGTTAATTTTATTTTAGAATTATCCATATACTTACCCTTTCCATTGTTTTTCGTGCCTTCTTGCATTTCTGATCTTCCATCTAAGATCATATTTTATTTCTACCTGAAGCACTTTTTGCAGTGCTTTTTGTTTAGCATGGTTCTGCTGGGGGTGAATTTTCCCAGTTCATGTTTTCCGGAAATGTCTTTATTTTTTCCATCATATATTAAAGATATTCTTTAATTTCTATTTTGGAATAGAATTCAAGTTCAACCATTATTTCCTTGCTACTTTTTTTTTTTTGCAAGGAAGATCTGCCCTGAGCTAACATCTGCCAATCCTCCTCTTTTTGCTGAGGAAGACTGGCCCTGGGCTAACATCCATGCCCATCTTCCTCCACTTTATATGGGACGCTGCCATAGCACGGCTTGCCAAGCAGTGCGTCGGTGCGCGCCCAGGATCCGAACTGGCGAACCCAGGGCCGCCGCAGCGGAGCGCGTGCACTTAACCGCTTGTGCCACCGGGCCGGCCCCTTCTTGCTATTTTTTAATGGTGTCCTTACAGTCTTTTGGATTCCATCTTTTCAGCTGAGGAGTCGGCTATGATACCTATTGTTGCTCTTTGAAGATACTGTCTCTTTTGCTCTGCAAGTTTTTACGATTTTCTCTTTATCTTTGGTGATATTATGAATGGAACTGTTTTATTAATTTCATTTTTGCATTGCTCATGGCTAGTATTTAAGAGTACACTGATTTTTTATGTTGATTTTGTATCCTGCAACTTTGCTGAATTCTTTTATTCACTCTAATAGTTTTTTGTGGTTTCCTTAGGATTTTCTATATATAAGATAATGTCATCTGCAAATAGAGATAGTTTTACTTCTTCCTTTCCAAACCGGATGGCTTTTATTATTTTTTTCTAGCCTAATTGCCCTGGTTAGAACTTCCAGTACAACGCTGAACATAAGTGGTGAGAGCAGACATCCATGTCTTTTTCCTGATCTTAGAGGGAAAGCTTTCAGTCTTTCACTGTTAAGTATGATGCTAGCTGCAGGTTTTCCATTGATGCCCTTACCAGGTTGAGGAAATTCACTTCTATTCTCAGTTTGTTGACTGTTTTATAATGAATGGGTGTGGGATTTTGTCAAATGATTTTCTGTACCAACTGAGATGATCATTTTTTTTTCTTCATTCTATTAAGTTGGTGTATTACATTGATTGATTTTCAGTATTAAACCAACCTTGCATACTTGGGATAAATCCCACTTGGTCATGGTGTATAATCCTTTTAATATGCTGCTGGATTTAATTTGCTAGTATTTTGTTGAGGTCTCTTTATCAGTGGCTTTTTAGTAGTTTTACTATGATACGCCTAGTTGTGGTTTTTTTGTGTTTATCTTCCTTGAGTTTGTGATTTTTTTTTTTTTTTGGTGAGGAAGATTGTCCCTGAGACAACATCTGTTCCCATCTTCCTCTATTTTGTATGTGGGATGCCACCACAGCATGGCTTGATGAGCAGTGTGTAGGTCTGTGCCTGGGATCTGAACCCACAAACTCCCAGACACCAAAGTGGAGCACGTGAACTTAACCACTACGCCACTGGGCCGGCCCCTGTGATTTTTTTTATATCGTGGCTTGAAGTCTTTCACCACTTTTGGAAAATTCTTCATAATCGTCTCTTCCTATATTTCTTTTGCATCTTTCTCTCTCTCCCTTCCATTTTGGTTTCCAATTACACGTACATTAAACCTATTCCCCATACTTCATGGATCTCTTACACTTTTCTATGTATTTTTCATCCTTTATACTCTCCATACTTCAGTCTAGATAGTTTCTCTCACTTCCAGTTTCTTCTAGTCACCTTCTTCCTCTGTGTTTAAACTGCTGATAAACTCATCTACTGAGTTCTTAATTTCAGCAATTGTATTTTTTAGCTCTAGAATTTCCATATTATTCTTTTTATACATTTCTGTTCACTTGGGAAATTTTCTATCTTGTCATGATTATTTTAAAATCTGTGTCTGATAACTTCAGTGTTTCCATCGTCTTTATTCAGTTCTTTTTGTAGTCTTTTTTGCTCATTGTTTAGTGCTTTTGCTTGTTAGCCCTGATAATTTCTTATTGGGCACTGGACATAGACATTGCATATGAAAACTTCTGGAAGGTCTAGATGAGACTTCATCTTCTGGTAGGCAGTTAGAGTAGGATCGAGCTGTTTCAAACCTGGAATTCAGGCTTGGCATGATCTGGTCCGTTTCCCCCTTGCCCTGCATCTGGAGTGTAGCTTTCTCAGAGTCCTGATAGAGTTGACCTCTGCTCAGCTTCTTTTTGGAAACTGAACTCCAAATTTTATCTCCTCCGGACCATGAGACACCTGAAAGCTCTGTTCGTCTCTTCAGTCTACTGTCTGTCTTTCTCCTTGACCTTTCTTGGCCTATGTAGCTTATGAATTGGTGAATGCCTCCTGGGGATAAATAGCTCAAACCTTTAGGCTTTTCCCTCTCTGCTTCCCTTTGCAAGATTTTGGCCCCTCAAGTCTTGGCTACCTTAGAAGCCTAAACTTCAGTTTCTGTCTCTCTCACCCCATAAGATTGTCAGAAACTGTTCATCTTCTTCACTTCTCACAGTCTATCACTACTTGGTTTCTCACTCTCTCTTCCCAGTGTTCTCACAAAGATAAATGCCCCAAAGTAAAATGCTGCGTAGAGTGTTGTGCTAGCTTCAATGAGTTTTTCTTCACTTCAGATCTTGTCCCTTATTGTGTTGGCTGCCTGGATAGCTCTTTAATGGTATTTAGGTTTCCTAGTCATTTTCAGTGAGAGGTTTGTTTACTACAGGTTAGTCAGCTATTGCTGCAGGCAGAGCCTCCCCAGGGCTACTCTGGACTGTGTGTCATAAACGTGAGTGGATGGCCTGGGTGAAATGAGTTGTCCCTTCAACCACAGAGAGTGCTTAGAGAAGTTTCCTTCACTTCTGCCTGTGAGGGGACCCATCCTCAGGTCCTTATCCTATCTTACTTCCTGTCAGTCTTTCTACCTCAAGCCTCTCTGTTTTCCAAAAAAAAGACCCTCAACCTTTTGGACCAGAATATCATGGTACACCGAAAGTATAAAGTAATAGTATGTGGTTATGTTTTAAGATATAAAGTCCTTATCTATTAGAGATTTCTCATAAAGATTTAGAGATTAAATGATGAGTACCTAAAATTTGCCTTAAAATAATCCAGCAGGGGGTTCTTGTAGGGAGAGGAGATGTGCCATATGTTGATATTTGTTAAAGCCGGGTGATGGGTACATCTTGGCCCGTTATACTATTCTGTGTCAGAGTATTTGGATATTTCCAAATACAAAAATTAGGCAAGTAAAGAAAATCACAGTCATGGAAAACATATACTCACCCCCTACAGAATAAAAATCGGAATTTACTGACCATTATGCAAAGACCCATCTACACCCTTTTTACCCCTGGTTGTGCCGTGCTCCCAATCCCTTACAAAGGCTGGTATATTGCATATTACCGTGTCTTGCCTAATATCCTTTAAAAAAAATACAATTCAGCACCCATTGTATTTATTACTGTTAAGACAGTGATTTTCAAAAGAGTTTGAAGGAGCATTTACAAGCTATTAGAGGAGCGACAGAGCCTCAGTGAGTTTTCCAAACTGCCACGTCCATAAAGGCACATGTAAGCATCCTTGCAAGCCCTCCACCATGTTATAAAACCACTGCCCCTGAGATCAGGACTCACCGTCCCCCGCTGTTTGCCATGTGCAAAACATCATGCTTTACCTGGGCTACTTCAGTTAATCCCTGGCAACCCTGAGATTACTATTATGTATTATTCCTTTGTATGGATGAGGAAACTGAGGCTTAGAAAGCCTGAGTGGCTAGAAGCAAGGTAACGGCTACTAAGTGGCGACCTCAGGTGACTGACACCACGGCCATGCTTACTTAATAGAACAGTGGTTCTGAGACCTGAACGAATGTCAGAATCCCCTGGAGGGCTTGTTAGAATACATCCAGCTGAGGCTCAGCCCGAGTTTCTGATTCAGTGGGTCTGGGGCCGGCCCAGTAGTTTGCATTTTAATGAAGTCCCAGGTGATGTTGGTGCTGCGTGTTCAGGGACAGCATTTTGAGAAACATTGTGCTAGAGCACGTGTACTATGATTTGTTGCCCTCAGATATGCAAGATAGTTTTGGCGGTTCCTTCTGAGCCTCGGGGAGGCAGGACTCTGCAGTGTTGACGGTGGAACAAATGACCCACGGCTTTAGGTTCTTTCACTCACGGAGGGGTCCCCTCTGGTAACGCCTGGCCAGAAGGAGACCAGACCTGCCCTGGAACGCATTCGGGGTCCTTCCAGTCACTTCACCTTGCAACACATGTCAGATAGTCTCTGTTTATGAGCCATTTTGATGACAAATTCTTTAGCACCTCTCAAGGCCGCAGTGTTGGGTCCATTAGGCCGTTTCTTGGGGAGGCCTCAAGTGCAGTCAGAATAAACTTGTGAATCTTTGCTTCTTTCCTGACCCCACCTACCGTTCCAGCCTAGTCCTCTGCTCTTATTTCCCTGGTCCCAAAGCTCCTACTGCACAAACCTGCTCTTTCTTCCCAGGGTATTGTCTACAAGGCTCTCACAACCGAGTTAGGAATTAGTGAAGCCATCTCATATTCAAGAAGGTGAATCAGGAGAACGGTGATGGAGAGGTTTAGCAGCTATGGGGCCCTACTGCCTAGCAGTTAAGAATCTAATCCAGCTATTTTACTTTGGAGCTAGATGGCCTTCTAGAAGTTACTTAACTTCTGGGTGCCTCAGGTTCCTCATTTACAAAATAAAATAAGTATTGTGATTTTCAGAGTTATTTGGAAGATTAAGTAACTCATTGTATGCAAAGGTCTTAACAAGGTGTCTGGCACAGAATAAGAGCTAAATACGTTACTGTGGAGAAGAGTTCCTTCTCGTATACATGAAAGGCAGGAGGATGCAGGAAAACACGGAGGACCGGCATTTGGACTGGAACTTTAAGTGACCAGTTGTTGGGATTTGGGCGAGAACAGTCTTGGGGAAGGAGTGGGATAAACAAAGACACAAAACTAGCCAGGGGGTAGAGGGATGGGGAGGGAATGGTGTCTAGCAAAGAGAAGATCCTTTGAGTCTCTTCTTCCTTTCTACTCACCACTCATGCTGGGCTGGAAATTCAGAGAACGGCTTGTCTTCCTTGGAACACAGGACCTCTCCAGCCCACGAACACATCACACCTGGCTAGTCTTACCTGGGCTTCCTCACACCATGTTTTGGGGTGCTTTCCCTGACTCACTGTGAAAGTCACCTCTTCTTTTACATGCTATGCTGCAGAACATCATTCTGTTTTAGACCCTATCTTGTTCTATTATAATTATGTGTGTGTGTGTTGGGGGGGGGGTGGTTTGTCTCTTTGTTGAACTGATTTTCTCTATGTTTGTGGTGGAGACATGTCCATCTTTATATTCTCAGGGCTTGACTCATGGTTAGGATTCAGTGGATGTTGGCTGAATGTATAGATGGATGTTGAATGGATAAACAAACGAAGGGATGAGTGAAAAAATATTTTCCAGCTAAAGGATAGCCCAAAGCATAGTTAAAATACTATAATATAAAGCCTTGTTACTCAAAATTAGTCTGGGGACCAGCAGCATCTGCCTCACCTGGGAGCTTGTTAGAAATGCAGAGTCTCAGGCCCCACCCCAGACCTACTGAATCAGAGTCTTCATTTTAACAAGATCCCCTTGTGATTCATGTGCACTTTACAGGTTGTGAAGACTGGTCTAGTGCTTAAGAGAGAAAGCTCTGGAGACTGGATTCAAATTCTAGATCTGCCTCTCACCCAGCTGTGTGGACTGGAGCAAATCACTCACTCCCACTGGGCCTTAGTTTCCACATCTGTCAAATGGGCACAATGCTAGTAGTTACTTTGTGGTCTTGTCGTGAGGATTAAATGTGTCAACAGTGGTAAAGCACCTTGTACAATGGTTGGTAAATGGTAAGTGCTCAAAAAATATTAACAGTTATTATTATTATCTGTGTCCTTCTGACTGCCCAGGAGGCTATGAGGAAAGAAAGAAAAACTCACTAGAGATCCAAATAGACACTGTGCCCTTGTGTTTCCTCTCCACACCTGGTAGCTAGTGGTGGAGGCTGGCTGGCCTCAGGGCTGTCCCTTCCTGTGTGGGGCTCCCTCGGAGGGGCACTGCTGACGTGGGTAGCTTGGCCTTCCTCTCAGCTGCCGTGCCACAAACCCGAAGCTTCCTGGAGCTGAGGACATGGGTCAGACAGAGAGAACCACCCTTTCCCTGTGCTGAGTCATGCCATCTCTATCCAGACAGGGATCAAGGCAGGTGGGAAGCTCTAGGGCCAGCGGAGGTGCCCTAGGCGCGGGATTGGGTGACTCATACTGTAACATGAGTCACACTTATTACATAAGGGAGATCAAGAGCATTCAAATGCCACACAAGCCCAAATCTGTCCCCACAGACTGGGGAGTGGGGTGTCAGAGGGAGACATGCCCAGAGACACGTCCTGGAATCACTGAAACAATTTGGCCCCACTTCTCACACTTTCCTTCTTTCATATCTGCCCAAGGACAACATCACCATCATCATCCTCATTATTGATGTGGTTGTGATTTGAAACAGACAGATAAATTACTTTTCAGAACAAGAGACAAGCTGTAGATAACTTACTTGAACTTAAAGAGATAGAAATTAATTAGCACCCAAAGACATGGGATATAAAAAAGCAATAACTCCTTCTTGACTGCCATGTAAAAAAAATGTGGAGTTAGATTAAAAAGCAACTCAGTAAAGGAAATACATTTATTTAGCAAACAAGGGAATAAAGCTTTTACACCGATTAAGTTAACAAAGTTCTTCCTTTGACTTACGAATATTCGGGGTTGTGAAAGTAGAGAGGGAGGGACACCAACGGTCCCATTGGCGGTAGAAAATCAGTAGATTTCTGGTGGCAAGTTGGCCTTAGATGTGACACATGACCCTCTAGGTTTATGCTAAAGACACAATCTGAAACTACAAAGATATTTATGAAGAGAAAAGTGTTCACTAAATTATTACATATAATAAGGGAATATTGAAAGTCCAACTTTGCAGTTTGGTTTGGTCTAAAAGGCTTTTGAAAAGTCCTCAACACCATAGAAAATGCTATTGCTAAAACACTGGGTAAATAATAAAGCAGAAAACAGGATTTTTTTTTTAAGCCTTAGGATCAAACAACAAAAGTGTGCTCCACTCTGGAAAAAAAAAAAATCAAAATGTAAAGGACTAGAAGGAAACATTAAAAAGTTACTAGTAGTTATCAGCATTCAGTGAAGATTTACCATCTCCAGCAAATTTTCAAAACTTTCTATGGTTAACTCTTTTATAATATAAATGTATATATAAATGTAAATTATCATATTATAAATTAATGAATATATGTTTGTAGATAGCATATATGAATATGTAATATAAAAGCAGTATATAGTGTATACAACATATATGATATGATATGATGGAGTATAATATGCAGTAAACTGTAAGATTAAACTTGAAGAAATGGGACTCTAGCAGTAGTATCTAGTGTTTTGTATTCATTCCAGTCTTATTCAGCATCATAGTCTCCTTTATATTTATGTGCTAATGGTGATCAGCAAACAGAAGTTAGCCAATTTATAGCTTTAGTCCAGTGTATGTTAGAAGAAGACTATATGGGTGTGGATTACATGCTATATTAATCCTTATGGATTAGATATTTCTGTGTAGAGAACTCCCCATTGATTTCCCTATTGCTGGCTGAGCCAGGTGCCAGCTTTTACTTATAGTAGTCACAGGTCTTTCGACGTCACAGTAAATAAATCAGGTGGCAACTGAATTGGTACCCACTCTTTTCATCCTTTCCCTCACTCCTTCAATAGACATCAATGAACTGGGTTTTTCTGGGCCATGGAATATCTAAGTCATGGCCAAAGGGCAAGTTCCCTGGCAGTTCCACTCCAAACACAGATGTGGAACTCCAAATCTACCTGAATGTCAAGAGGGCTGTGGCCCCATACCCAGAAGTGTAAAAGAGAGAGTCCTCCACCCACCACGTAATCTCTCGAAATCCATTTTATGAAAAGAAGAACATGAGCTGAACCAGATACCTACATCCTAATCCATGAGTCTGGTTAATCCTCTGATGGCTAAGCAGCAGGGACTTTGAAACACACTCGCCACTAATCACGAGGCATGAAGTTCTTTCCCAGCCCTGATCCACTATGCACACGATTGCCATATCCATTTTACAAAGGCCCGTCTCTTCTCCTGTGGTCCCCTAACCAGGGCTGGACAAACTGCAGCCCGTGGTCCAAATCCAGCCAGCTGCCTGGTTTTGGTTTTGTTTTGTTTTAATGGCCCTTGAGCTAAGAATGACTTTTATTTATTTATTTTTGACACAATGGTTTTAAATGCTTACATAAATATGTATCTGTCAATCTCCAGTCTGCCTTTCGGCCTTGATTTTGCCTAAAATACTTAGTCTCTGGGTCTTTAAGGAAGCGTTTCCTGAAGGTTTCATTGTTACCACCCAGCCCAAGCTATTATTTCCTGTTGGAACTACTGTAATTCTCCTTATTGGTATCTCTGTTTCCCTCTGCCTCCTCCCCATACTTCTTTCTGTGCACAGCAGCCGGAAGGCTAATCAGAGCATGCTTTTCCCTTGCTTAGAGCCTTCCAACAGGTTGTCGTTGCTCTTAAATAAAATGCAAACTTCCCACCTTACTCTTCAAGCCTGGAGCCCCTGCCACCTCCACTCTCCTCACCAGCTCTCCCCTCTATTCATTGGGTTCCAGCCACCTAACTTTTCTGGTCTTTCTCTCATCAAACCTTTGAACATGGCCCTAGAATATAAGCCTCATGGAGGGATGGCTCTGGTCTGGGTGACATCATATTCTCCAGAATGGGTCTGGCATATAGTGAGCATTCAAGAAATATTTAAAGAATGAATAAATGAACTTGAATCTTCAAAGCAACCCTGTGAAGCAGGAATTTTTTTTTAAATCACCAATTTACAGATGAATAAACAGAGGTTCAGGAAGGAGGGAAAATCCAGTAAGTAGAAGAGTTAGGATTAGAAATCAGGACTTTCTGACATCCCGCTGCATGATGGTCTCTTCCTTCAAACAGCACAGCTTTCCTCTGCTGACATGCACAGGACAAATCCCTGTGTCTGTGAACACATCAGGAAATACACAGCATCTGTGAATGCAGGAGGCCATTCCTTCTCCTACAGGAAACACCTCCCTCCTTGTATCAGTGTCATCTGCTCGAAGCGCCCTGATCCTGGCTGCCTCGTGGTGCTAATCGACTCAAATTAGAGTTTGCCTGTGATCCCCTGGAGCCAGTGTCTGGCTTTGGGCTGCAGAGCCTTGTTTTCATGCTGGAACATTCCCACGTAACTACTGCCTCAAAAGCATGCTCTGATTAGCCTTCTGGCTGGAACATTCCCACGTAACTACTGCCTCTAGCAGAGGACTTCAAACACCACCTGTCCATCCTCTCCCCTCCCAACCAAGAAGCATGAGGCCACCACTTTTGACCAGAAGTCTGGGATCTCACTGCTTTTTGCTGATGTTCAGATGACTCCTGGAGCTGCACTAGGTTCTTTGATTACGGGTTGGAGTAGGGAGTTGCGGATGGGGATCTGATACCTCACTGCAGCGTTCCCGTCCACGTGGATCACGGGCCCTTTACTAGGTCTCTATCATCAACCATGGTCTTTCCCAAACTTTGGTCATGTTATTGCTACTGTTGTGATTTTTGCTCTACTTACTTAATTAGCTCACTTTTTTTTTAACTTGTTATTTTGAAATAGTTACAAACAAGTTGCAGGAATTCTTATATACATTTCATGCAGATTCTCTGGATGTTAACATTTTACCGCATTTGCTTTATTATTCTCTTTCATATATAAGGAAAGAAAAATTTTATATATATAAAATTTCTTTCTGAACCTTTTATACATATGTGCATGTATGTGTGTATATATGTATACATGTATATATATATACACACACACATACATGTGTATAGACATAATTTATTTTCTGAACTCTTGGGAGAATACATTGTAGACGTGAGTATGCGTTCCTTAAAATGAAGGACATTCTCACATAACCAAAACACAACTATCAAAATTAGGATAAACTATTAAAATTAGGACGAAGTATTCCAGGCTCATATTAGACTTTCCTAGTTGCAGCTCTGGAATCAGCAATTTCTCCAAGGAGCCTTGGGTTCTTTTAGAGGATAATGAAATTTGGAAACTAAGATCTGGATGACAAGTAGCTCATTGTTATGGGGATGTCATCGCTTCTAGCCTGTCTCAGTGAACAGAGCTACAAAATATATGTATGACGCCTGTATGTATGTATATATATGTATACACACCTATAAACCCATAGACATCTATATCTAATTATTTATCTCTATTTATCTATATCATAAATCATGAGTGCACACCAATTCCTTGAATTCTAATCCAACACACAACATTCATTCTAGTCTGACCCCTTTTGACATTTATTTCTTCCTTCTCTGATCATGAGGAGCATGATCCCCTTACCCACAATATATTTACTTATTTCATCAAGGCTGGGATACACAGAGAGTGGTCAGAATTGCTAATTCACATTACTGTGAAGAACAAACCTACTAAATAGATTTCAATATTTGCGTACAGCTATTTTGTCTTTGGTCTGAGGGATATCATCAGAATACTGTGTTTAAGTTTTTTGGGCTCATTCCTTTTCCTCCCTTTGGTATGATCATGTTACTCATTCAAAATAAAGTTAGTTCATTTATTGCTATTTGTATTCTGTTTTAGAGTTTTTCCCTCATCCTTGTAGATTTTGTTTTTATGTGAAACGTTAACATGCTTTCAAATGTTACTACTCTACAAAAGGATGTCCTCAGAGAAGTATCCCCCATCCCTGATCCCACCCCTCCAACCTTTCTGTTCTCTTTCTGATCCTTGTCCACCTACCCCTGAAGATTACCAAGCTCGTGAGTTTCTGATTTATCCTTCCTGTATTTCTTTTTGCGTAAATAAGGAGACACATGTACATCTTCTCCTTTTCTTTCCTTCTTATGCAAAAGGTAGCATATTGTAGATACTCTTTGTACTTTGATTTTTTTTCACTTAACAATAATTTCTGGAAATCACCCCCTATCAGTCAATAGAACTCATCCTCACTATTTTTTACTATGATATTGTACTCTACTGTGTATGGATATATCAGAATTGATTCAACCATCTTCTATGTATGGGCATTTAAGTTGTTTCCAATTGCAAAGAATGCTACAATGAATAAAGGTGTGTACATGTATTTTCTTATCATTGGAGATATACCTTCAGGGTAAATTCCTAGAAGTGGAATTGCTAGGTCAAAAGCTAAATGCGTATGTTATTTTGTTAAATATTGTCAAATTACCCTACACAAGGGTTGTACCAATTCACATTCCCACCAGCAATGTATGAGAGTGCCTAAGGCAGTTCGCTTTTTAAAACTTACAAAGACTTCTTTTAAAATGAATGTATTTATCACCAACATGATGGAAAAAAATCACTGGAAAAATAAAGACAATGTCAAAAAAAAAGTGAAATTATATTATAGCCAGAGACAATTGACTGCCTAGGCCCTGTGTCTGGGGTTCTATAAGTCTGGTAAAAAGAGAAATTAGCAAATTCTCAAGAAATGTTGATAATCAACAGTGCCAAGGTGTCACTGTCTCTTTGTGGTCCAGGGTTAGTTAGTGCTTGGTCAGTGTACCACTTAGAATCTGGTGCATTCTACTTCCTCCACATTTCGGATATACCAGTCTGTTGACACTGGACCAAACTCCTTGGCAGGTCCTAGAAGGTGCCTCTCTATCTGCCTGGCCTGTATCTTAGCCACCACTCCAGCTATGCCCCATATCTCACTACAAGTTTCACTTCACTGAAATCTCATCATAATTGCTGATTGAGGCATTGCTCAAGGGTTTACCTCGTCCTCAAGTTGTGTACTCCTTACTTTAGTTACTCCTCCCAACAAGCCAATGACGTGCCAAGGTCTCACAAGGACGAAGCAGAGCAGAGCAAGATTGAAACCCTGGTGATGTTCTGTATTTATCTTTTCCAGATCCAAAGCCGCCCCTGAAATGACTTTTCCCTCTCTGGGTCAGGATCCTTCAGATATAAGCCCAGGGATAAGCATGGATTCCACACTTTTGATCCTTTTCTAAAACCGCCCAATGAATGACTGGTGACTGGAGGGGGACCTATCAAAGCTTACCTGTGCCATGGAGTCCCGTGTCTCAAGCTTGACTGTGTCGGCCAGAGGAGGAAAACAGACTGAGGAGATTTTTTCATGAAGAGATGAAGAGCAAGCATACACTGGTTTACTTCCAAATCAGCCACAGATAGAGTCCCGTTTATTTATTTTTTTTAACCTGGTGCAAATCTTATTTATCCAGGCAATGCGTTTGCTTCTTTTATTTCCTCCTTGAAGCTGGCTTCCAAGGCCACGGAGTGCAAGGGGCTGCGAGAAGTCAGCCATCGGTGAGCCAGCCTGCCATTCGGTATCTTTTCTTATACAACAGTTATTTGTAAACTAATCAATAAACTTTTCTTATTTTGTTTGCTCCTTCAGAACTCTTAGCAGCCGGCTGCTGAACCATGAAGAAACTTAAAATAGCGATGATCTCCCTTCCGCACCGCCTCTTTCCCCGCATAGGACCTGCAAGCCAATCTGTGGTGTTTATACTCGAGGCCACGTGAAGCTAATCTGTATGGAAATAAAGGATAGAAGTATTCAGATTGAGTTTCACTAAGTGAACCTGAGGTTTTTCTGTTCAGTAAAATAGGCCAGGTAAATGCGTTTCTGATATAAATCACTTGTCTGAAGACCTATATTTCCCTTTTGCCATTTTGCTTAGAAGTGAAGAATTCACAGCCCTCTGCATGGACTGTGAAAAGCACAAGTCCCTCCCTTCTGAGGTAGTTCTCTGAGCTGAACTCATTTTCCTGTTAGCGGGTGAGAATCCTACTCCTCCAGCCTGGGGCTGGAGGTGCCAGGGCTCTTCGCAAAGAGCGAGGAAGAGAAAGGAAAGGAAGAGAGTCAGGGACACGTTGATAGAGCACCTTGCAATCCAGGCACCGAGTCTTCACTCAGGGAATCTCGAACATGAAAACGATAGTCTCTGGCTTTGAGTACTAGAATATTGTCACCATTTTTCATTGTAAATGCAAAGATTGAGATGTACAGAGGTGCCGTAGGAGAACATAGGAGGGCATCCCCACCAGCGAGGCATATGGTCAGGCCAACCTTTCCGAAGCACTTGATTCTAGACTAGGTCTTTTCATTCATTTATTTATTTAATCATGAATTCAACCAATATCTATTGAATGCAAGTACCTTTTTAGGAGTATAGCCACGGACAAGACAGACAAGGTCCCTTCTTTCATGAAGCATATAGTCTTAGCGTATCTTAAAGCATGACTTGAGATGTGGGAAAGTGGGAAGCAGAGGAGAAGAAAGGCATTATGGTAGAGGGAACAGCAGGGGCAAATGCAGGAAGGCAAGAAGCAGCCCAATGCTTCCCGCAACTACACTGTGTTCATTATACTTCATCGTAACCTTTGAGGCTGGAAGTGGGGAGAAATAATAATGGAGGGAGCCATGTCATTAGTTTGTCCAGTAGCCAGTAGAGAAAAACTAGAATCTCCTCTCTTATGATTCTCCCATGTACTTCTGTATTGCAGGCAGGGAAGAAAATAAATTTTAGGGTTCTTAGAGCAAATCTTTCAGAGACCGCTCTTTGGTTCTGTATGGACAACATATTTCAGTCTGTCTGGGGACATTAACCCCATGGGGCAGAGGCTAGGGAAGCAAGGCCATGGGCAGGTGCTGGTTTGGTCTTGAGACAAGACCAGTGGCCAAGGCAAGCCACCTATGGCCAGGTGATTCACAGACTCGGTGACAGAGCTTGCATAAGGATAACCCAGGACATCTAGTGTATTTAGTGGAGAATCCAGATGAAGGGGTAGCATCTGAACATGCTCTGGTTTGTGAAGCCTGAGGAAGAACAAATGACAGCCATGAATAACCCTTACTGAATTATGAGAATTTTTTCAGGGGAGAAATCAGCTCCTATTAACTGACGTTTACAAATTGAACCACATGAAACTGCCCAAAGCTGACCATTTTTGCTCTGTAAAAATGGCAGTCCCATACGGTTAGACTACTATGTTGCAGGGACGGTGTGGGGCTCTTGGTATTCATTATCTCACAAAATCTCACATAACCTATTTGAGGTATATACTGTTAAGGTCCTCATTCCATAGCTGAAGAAACTGAGGCTCAGCAAGGTGGCATAAATTGCCAAAGCCACACAACCAGAGGAACCAGGACATGGATGCAAGTCTGTTCAGCATCAGAGTCTGACTGTGTGACCGAGACTGAGGAGTGCTATTCTCTCTGTGTGGGAGGCTGTGGGGCCATTGAGAGCCCATGGCCTGGGTGGGCCCAGTCGGGCCTTTTCTACTCTGCAAATCCTCTTTTCTGTTCTCTGAAGCCAACCTGATTGTGGGTGTCCCAGTCCCCTGCTTTGCTGGAGCTGTAAAAAGCTGGAGGAAAAGACACAGACATTTTGCTGGAGACCTGGCTTCTGATGAGGGTGGAGGCCAGGCAGAATTCTGGAAGTGTCCTAGAGATGACTCAGTCTCTGCAGGGGTTTCTCATAAGGACTGTCTCAGCACCTGTTTCCCCCACCTCTCCGCAGACCCTGTTTTGTCAAGAAGTCTCCCATGACTGAATTGTTAATGTCAAAGCTTATAGAGCTGCCAGCCCTTCAAATCTTGAGCCCTCGGGGGGTGATTGCGGTCAGGATGGGCAAGATCATGCTGGGAAAACAAACATCGCCCAACTTTCAGTGGCTTAAATAGTCAAAGTATTTTTTCTGGCGCCCTTTCTCTGTCTCTTTCATGCTACATTTCCAGCAAGGGTCAGCGGGGGCCTCTGCTCATCAGAGTCACACGAGGCCCCTGGCTGAAGGAGGCTTCTTCTCAGCATGTGCTTCTACAATCACCTTGGCACAGGGAGGGAACATGTCAAATTGTGCACTGGCTCTTAAAGCTTCCACCAAGAAGTGACATATATCACCTATGTTCATATTTCATTGCCCAAACTAAGTCACATGGCCACAGATATCTTAGAAGGGGATGGGGAAATAGAAGCTGTTCGAAATAGTGTGGAAGAATGTAGGTTTATTCTTCAGCCTTAGGCAAGGCTCTGCCAAACACATAGCCTCATGGAAGGCTGATTCAATAGGACAAGTGACAGAACAAGCAAACTCTAACAACCCAGGAAATAAGGAGGGCAATCACTGAGCGTTGTTACTGTGACAAGAGGCAAAACCCGGTGAACAAGGGGCATTTGCTCTGCAGCATGTCTCCATATCACTAAGGCTTCTCTTTACCCTTGATCTTGTACCCCAAATAGGCCTGGGCCCAGAGAGTACCCCTATTTGAATAATCGATAGTAAAACTTAGACATTACATCCAAATAATCCTTCTATATGAAAGCCAATGGTAATTTTATGGGGGAACATGTCAAAATACCATTCCAGAATCCCTCTCTGAGTTATGAAAGTCAAATAAACATCTTGAAATCTTGCTTTAGACAGATGTCAGTCACTGGGATGAGTTGCACACTACAAATTAATGACATTTAATGTTCAAATCAAATAAATTAAATCTGTTTATACATAGTTCATGTGTCTTTATGTAATAGGAGGCATCGATGAGTTCTTACAAATTCCGATGTGAATACAGACAGCTTATAGGCAATACTAGGAGAAAACAAGAAGAGAAAACTACCGATGTAGTATGTATCATGACATTACACAGTTCTACTCCTTCATCTCCTTAAATTCCATCTCAATCTGGAGGAGATGGAAATAGTGGGTAAAGAATTTAAATAAAATTTATATGCCAACATAAGCTGATGTCTTCTCTTGCTTCCTTCTTTATTTAAGCCAAAAGGTCATGTCTAATACGAATGCAAAGAAGTAAAAGTGCTCAGAACATTTCACAATTATTATTTCTACCAATAATATCAATCATTTATCCAACAATGTTTATTTAGTGTCTACAATGTGCTGTGCATTGAACAGTGAATGAGATGGACAAGGTCTTTGATATCCTGAAAATTATATTCTAGTGGAGACGTGGACAGTGAGTGAGGCAACAAATACATGTATAATGGAATTTCAGGTAATACGACTCTTTTAAAGAAAAACAGAGCAAGGAATGAGGATGATGAATGACAGGTTGGCTTTAAGGAGGGTAGTCTGAGATGCTTCTCTGAAGAGGTAATATTTGGGCCAAGAAATGAACAAAGTGAGTGAGTGAGTCATTGAAAGGTTTTGGGGGAGAAAGTTGCAGGCAGAGGGAACCACAAATACAGTGGCTTTGATGTGGGAACGAATCTGGCGTGTCTATACGCCCTAAGGCCAATATGGTGGAGCAGAGGGAAAGAGAAAGAGTACGGTGGGTGTGTCCAGAGAGGTAGGTAGAAGTAAGATCCTGAAGGCCAAGGTGAAGAATTTGGATTGTATTCCATATGTGATATAAAAATCACTGGAGTTTCATGAAAAGATAACTGACATGATCTAATTTATATGTATCTTGACCCAGCTCACTGGGAGAATCGACTTTGGGGGCAAGATTGGAAGCGAGGAGATCAGTTAGGATATTTCACAGCTTCAACTTAGAAACCATGGTGGCCATATAAGTGGTCAGGAGAGTCAAATTTTATATATCTTAAAGGTAGAGCCACCAGGACTTGCGGACGGTTTGGATGGAAGGATGATGGAAAGAAAGAAAACAAGGACAACCTCTTAGTTTTGGGATTGAGCAACTGAGTATAAGGCAGTGCCATTTACTGGAAGGAAGGAATGAGTAATAGGAGGGAAATCACAAATTCTGTTTAGCATCTCCAGTATTTGAGATGCTTATTATGCATCCAAATAGAAACTCAAGTATGCGGATGTTTATATGAGTCTGGAGTTCCAGGGAAACATCAGAGCTAGATATAGCAAGACGTAAACTTGAAATTCATCAGCAAAGAGATGGTATTTAAAGCCAAGAGGTGGCCATGAGGTCACCTTGAGAAAGAGTTGTAAATATGGAAAAGAGGTCAAAATCCTTTGATGAACCAACATTAAAGATTAAGAGGCCCAGCCCCGTGGCTTAGCGGTTAAGTGCATGCACTCCGCTACTGGTGGCCCGGGTTCAGATCCCGGGCGTGCACTGATGCACCGCTTGTCGGGCCATGCTGAGGCAGCGTCCCACATACAGCAACCAGAAGGGTGTGCAACTACGACATGCAACTATCTACTGAGGCTTTGGGGGGAAAAGGGAAAAATAAGGAGGAGGATTGGCAATAGACGTTAGCTTAGGGCCGGTCTTCCTCAGCGAAAAGAGGAGGATTGACATGGATGTTAGCTCAGGGCTGATCTTCCTCACAAAAAAAAAAAAAAAAAAAAGATTGGGAAAAGACCCAAGAACTGGATTGGTCAGTGATGAGGGAGGAAAACTAGGGAGATATTGTGACGATAAAGCTAAGGTCTGAAAAGTTTTCAAGAAGGGATGATGTGACTGAGTGTACCCAATGATGCTGAGAACTCAAGGACAATGAAGTCCAAGAGGTGGGAATTGGATTGAAGGAGATATAGACCATCAGTAGTTTAACAAGAGCTGTCTTAGTGGGATAGTAGAGAGGAAAGCTTTGAAGTATGCTGAAAGGGTGGCAAAGAAGTAGGTTGAGTTACTAGAAAGTGTTGTGAGGTCAAGGGACAGTTTCTTTATTTGTACATGGGAGATCTTTGGGCATGTTCAAATGCTGATGGGAATGATTCAGTAGACTGATGATGCAGGAGATGGAGGAGTAACTTCAGAATAAAGTCCTTGGGTGGATGAGGGAGAGTAGGTTTAGAGAGCAGTAGGGTTGTCTCAGTCAAGTCATCACAATAGGAGAGAAGAGAGGCGGAGTCTATGTGTAGGAACGCAGGTAGAAATAGAAAATGCTCTGTTGATTGCTTCTATTTTCTCAACAAAATAAAAATCAGGTCATCTATTGACAGTGTTGGCTTTCTGAGCAGTGAGAACAAGGTATCAACAGTCATCTGAATAAGTAGGAGGAGGTTTTGACTGGGGAATAGTGGTTGGCTTTTCAGAGGGTGTTCAAGGCCCGCTTGAGATATGTGGTCATAAATCTAAAGTGAGGCCAGTAAGCATGGTTGTGAATTTTCCTCTAGCCACATTCTGCTTCTCAGGCCCAGGCATAGAGCAAGAAGAAAGATGAGTTTGAACAGGGATGAGGTTTAGCATAGTAGCAACAGACGGGGAGCAGGAACTGAGAAGGAGAGGGAATTGTTGTAGGGATGTATGATGGAGTCCAAACCTCAGAAAGATGGAAGATAGTGTGTTAGGCTGGAATTGGAGTATCTGGTGGGGTGTAAGTACTGTTTGTTGGAGTGTGTAGATTAGAAGAAGTGATCTGACTGTGGCCAGAAAGTCTGATGTTTAAAACCTAGATATAGGAAGTGGTGTGGCTATTGATAATATACAGATCTAAGGTATATGTTTGGAAAGGATAGCTGATGTGTGCTGAAGGAAAAAACACTAGAAAGTCATTGTCCAGGGGTAAGAAAATATAACAAGAAAATATTGCCATATTATTTTTAGACGATGACCATTGGAAAAAGGGGATGGGAGTGAATTCCTGACTTGAATAAGTTATGTGGACTAGTGAATCCTACCCAAATGCATTGACTCTCTTCTTGGCAGTTTTGAGGTCTGTTCATGCAATTTGTTACTAATAATGAAGTGTTAACAGTTGAGATAAACGACTTTTTTTTTTTTAAGGAAAACAGACTTAAGGTTAATCTTTGTAATAATCTTACAGTGTATGGCTCACATTGCCCATTTTTTATTATTTTGGATGTGAGAGAAGAGACAGACTTAGAACAGAGTGGGAAATACTACGGATTCCACAGCCTTTCTAGGCAATAATGCAAACTGCAGTGACCTTGACTGATGTGCCATTAATAGTTGTGGTGATTGTGAATTTTTGTGGTATTTCGTACTTCCCACGTAACTTGGGAGATTTCATAAACAACTGGACACCCCCACGGGTGCATGTTAGTCATGTGAATGGCATCCAACATGTGAGTCTTTATGGAAAAATAAGGGAGAAGGATGTTGTGACTACAGCTTGAGGCAGACAATGTGGTAGCTTGTTATAGACATGGCCCCAGTGAATCACACTCCCTGTACACACTCTCTTTTGCAATGTGACTTTGCTCCTCCTTCCATCTAGAAGTAGAGTTTATTTCCCCCATGTTTTGATATGAGCTGACCTTGTGGCTTGTTTTAATTAATAAAATGTGGTAGAAGTGACATGGTATGACTTTTGATTCTAGGCCTCAAGTCTAGCCCTGGTGGCTTCTG
Source organism: Diceros bicornis minor (assembly GCF_020826845.1). Lineage (NCBI taxonomy): Eukaryota > Metazoa > Chordata > Mammalia > Perissodactyla > Rhinocerotidae > Diceros > Diceros bicornis. The sequence continues at coordinate 29,771,908 of NC_080771.1, read as the reverse complement.
CTCTTGCTTTTCTGGAACAAGGCTGCTTCCATGTAAAAGTCCAAGCAAGTCTTTTGGAGAATGAGAGCTACATGCAGTGAGAGGCCCCACACCCAGCCAGCACTAAGAGACAGACATGTGAAGGAGGCCATCTTGGATCATCCAGCCCATATTAAGTTACTGTGACTGCTGCCACATAAGTGACCCTAATTAAGACCAGCAGAAGAACCACCCTGCTGAGTTCAGCCCAAATTGCCAATCCATGGAATTGTGAGCTAATGAGTGACGTTGTTTTATGCCACTAAGTTTTGGGATTGTTACACAACAATAGATAGTTGGTGCAACCAGTAAGAGTTATTAACAACAAAGACACAAGGAGGGAGAGAAGTAACATTTACTGAGTACTTACTTTGTGTTGAGCAACTCCTGAGAACATTATCTTGATTTTGCCTGACAACACCTCTCCAAGGAGGCATCATTTTCTTCCCAGTGAGAAAAGAGGAGGTCAACGAAGCTCAGTAACTGGTACAAAGTCACATATCTAATGAGTAATAGAGCTTAGATTAAAACACACCCAAATCCTACACTTTAAATATACTGTTCACAACTTCAACTCACTACACATCTTCGTAAATTTTAGCATATCTTTATACTATCTGAATGATTATTTATTTAACATATTTTCTTTAAATTGGCTCACTTGAATAAGTAACTAAATAGGTAAACATATTTAAAGCAGAAACATTTTGTTAGTAGGATGAACAACCACGGTTAACATTTATTAAACGCTTTGCCCAGGTGAGCTCTCTCCTGATTGCTTTGCATGAACTAATTGATTTAATCCTCACAGCAACTCTACGAGGTTGGAAATACTGTCATCATCATCCCCATTTTACAGATGAGGAAAAGGAGGCAGGGGAGAATTCATAATCGCTCAATGTCACCAAAAAAGTAAATGGTAGAGGCATGGTTTGTGCTTCTGGCATCCAGTGGGTAGAGACTGGGGATGCTGTTGAACATCCACGATGCACGGTACAGCCTCCCCACCCCCAACAAAGAATTATCCACCCCAAATGTCAACAGTGCCAAGATTAAGAAACCCTGTTGCTGCCTTTCTAAATGGCAAACAGAAACAGGTTTTGCTTGCAGTAAATAGAAACTCAGCAAAAACCAAACAGTGCTGAAGATTCTCTCTAGAAACTCTTGCTTGCCAAGGCTATGAGCCTTGGGATCTTTTTGTTGAAAAAGAGATTTGCAAAATGTTAGAGAGATAGTAAAAGCTTGCACCCTATGAAGACTCTTTCCTTGGTGTTATCAGAGGATTATAATAGATTTATAATTGAAATTAAATCTCCTTGTGTGATTCTAAGTTATTTACATCATATCTGTGTACCTACCAAACCATCCCACAATCTACTGGTACATAGCCCATCCTTGGGGAAACATGGCACTGTATCTGGGGTTGGCCAAATCCAGCCCATCACCTGCTTTGTTGATGAAGTTTTATTGGAACACAGCCACGTCCATTCATTTCTGTATCCTGTATGGCTGCTTGTGCTACAAAGACAGTTACTTTGTGGTGGCAGAGACCATTTGCCCCGCAAAGTCTAAAATTTTTACTATCTGGCCCTCTACAAAAACACTTTGCTGACCCCTGCCTAGAGCCAGGCTTTGCACATAGTGGGCACTCAGTAAATACGTGCTGAACAAGTAAAGCCCTGGAAGTTTCAGCCCTGGGCTGAAACGCTGTTTCTACCTTTCTGTTTCCTCCTTTGCCACTAGCATGTCCTTCCTCCTACTCCACCCCACCCATCCTATTTAATTAATTGTTTGTTTGTTTTTGCATTTCCACTTTGCTCAACATGAAGTGACAGTTCCATTCTTAAAACAAACCCTTGTTGGCCGTATCGTTGATCACTGTAAGCTGCTCCGTTTTAGGGCTCAGAGATATAAATGGATCTCCCTGGGAGGGGATGGTGATGGATCACCACCATCTCAGGAGCCGGAGCCGTTCCCTCTCTCCTTGTAGTTGTTGGCATTCACTGCACTCTCCCAGCTCCAGCGCTAAGGGATATATAATAGACATGGGAGGGCCTATAAAAGTAACATTTGAAACTGCTGCAGAGCTGAGTATTGATTTATTCATTACTATAAATTTTTTGTCATTACTATGCAATTGCTCTATCTCAGGAAGAATTGATAGATGTGGTTGGAAGCTGCAACCCACTGTGCAAAACTTTTTCCCTCTTCTATAATTTCCTGTAACTCTTCTAAAGAATCATTATTCCTTATTACATGGCTCTGGCATGCCACCTATTTAGATAAATGCGTGAACAAGAGTGCAGTAAATATTCATAGTGGCCCATGTGTCAACGATATATGTCACTAATTAGATAATTTAGTGGTTCAAATAAATAAATAAGAAAATAGAAGCACACCCAGGAAAATAGTGAAATAAAACACAGACTCCTTGTAGAGATCTGGGCAAATAGGACAGCTTCTCAGACTGTAGTATCATCTTAGAAGTTGGAGGCCAATCAAAGGTCACCGGAGAGCTTAAGGGTACTGCTTACTCATGGAAGAAAACCAGACCCACAAATGCATAACATATGTTTGGGTCTCCTCAGCAAGCCACACACTTGTTACCTAAGCAAGTCCACTCTGGAGGAGTCTTGGGGTGTTTGGTGGCCATTTTGCCTCTTCCATCCTCTTTGCTTTGTTGAGTCTGCTATTTACAATTTTGTTGATACAAAGAGAAGTGGACTCAGAGTCTAATGAAGATGGGTTCAAGTCCTGACTCTGACATGAAATGGGAAAGTTCCTTATTCAACTTGAGCCTCAGTGTTCTGATCTGTAGAATGGGAATGATCATAATTTTGATGATAGTGACAATGATGGTGGCGATGAAGCTCAAATGAGGCAATAGACATGGAAGCCCTTTGCAGAGTCTAGAGTTCTAAACAGATGTTAAAAGAGTTTTTTTTTCTAATTTTAAATAAATGGCCTCAAGAAAAGTGTATAGCAGACAGAGCAACTATTCAGAGAATCAAGAAATTAGGAGCTACTATTTATTGGATGCCTCCCTTATAGGAGGCATCGGGCTAGACTCTTCCTATAGGTTATCAACTAGAATCCAGCTAGCTGAAGTAAAGGCTGTTTTTCACATTTTACAGATGAAGAAACTGAGGAGTAGAGACTTTCAGTGTAACTAGCCCAAGACCACAGACCTTGTAAGTGACGCAGGATGAAAAACTACTTCTCTCTGGCTTTATTCCCCATATCCCCTGGTGGCATGCTGGGTTACCTCCAGGTTTAAATTTAAAAGACTTACTTATTTTGCTTTTTTAGAAATAAAAGACAAGATTTCAATCTGAGTTGTCCAGATAGCTTGACTATATTGACCAAACTCACAGAGTAATCTTCCTCAACTGAACAAGTCAGACCTCTGCTTACATAAATGTAGTTAGCCCAAAGTTAGTCAGTTTGATTAAGGGTCTCTGTGGTGACCTCATGAAGTGGTGTTAAACAAAAACAATTGGATGCACTGAATCCTGAGATCTGGCTGATTAGCTCCTAATGCACGAATCTGGCCTTTGCCCTTTCTCGCCGTGGGTTAGAATATGAGGGAGATGGATTCACTTTGTCAAACAGCTAAAGCCATGTCTTTTAGACATGCTTAAACTAGTCATGGCCTCGTCTGTGCTTATTAATGTCTCAAATGTAGACGAATCCTGCACATTACCATTAAACACTCATATAACAAGTAAACGTATTCATATCAGCCCTAGAGCCAGCCAAATTATCAGAGAGGTGCCACCTGTCTGGTTTGGGTTTATCTAGTCATAACTGAGAGCACTCATTAATTTATTTAGCAAATATTTAATTTGCAATTATGTGTCAGTAGCAACGGAAGACACTAGGAATGCAAGGATGAATCAAATTTGGATGATTTTACCTATTTGTGGAACTCTGGTTAAGAGTCCCTGCTGTAATTGTTGAACAATAAAAATGTAGATGGATGGATGGATAAATATATGGATGTGTGGATAGGTGGATGGATGGATGAATTGACGGATGGTTAAATGGAAGTGTCTTAATCATCTGGGCACCTTTTTAAGCTTCCTTCTGAGCCACAGGAAGGCTCAGAACCATGTATTAATCTCTCTGTGACTAACTTTGGTACCAGAATGAATCTCTGTAGGTTCCATATTGATATACTCCTACTGCAAATTTTCTTCCTTTTTCTTGATAATTAGGGTTCTGAGCTCTTGTCTCTTGCTTAGTTTTTGTCTCTTAGCCAAGTCCTTCCCAACTATCATTTTGGTTGCACTATTTGCATGGACTTGACTCAGAATTCATCTCTATCTCTCTTTGAACCTCCCTGGGACCCACCCAGTAACCAATTCAGTGCCCACAGGGGTGGAATTCTACAGGGTAGATACATGAGTAGATGCTAATCAATGGGAGGATGGTAGGTGGATGGGGGAATGGGTAACCATATTGTTTATTCTTGTTCCTTGAACATTGACAATAGCTCCTGGCTCATAATAGGTGATTATAGATTGAGTGAATAGGTGGTTAGGTGATTGAATAATTAAGTGATTGCGTGACAGAGTGAAGAAATAGTGAGTGATTGAATAGATGACGAATGAATAGTTGCATCGATGCGTGAATGAATGGATAAATTGCTGGATTGGTTATTGGGTCAGTGGGTGGATAAATGGAGGAACTGATAAGTAGATGAATGATTAAACAGGAGTATATAGGCGGATGCCTGCTTCAATAAATGAATGAATGGGTGAATGGATGAATAGATGAATGGATGGGTGAACATATGGATGGATAGCTGCCTAGATAAAACTTGGAAGGATCTAGGGGTAAGTGGATGAATTTGTGAATAAAAGAATGGATGGCAGGATGGATGTTTGCCTTAAAGCTTGCCAGGCACTGAGAAAAGACAGGCTGATACTTAAACTCTGCCCTGATTATGGCCAAAGTAAACAATTCTCTTGGTTTAGGAGAATGATGCTGCTGGCTTTGGGAAGATTAAGGACATCACACACAGGGACATGGAAAGTCTGACTGGCTGGCCAGAAGAGTGATAATGACTCGTGGTTTCCAAGCACTGTTTATAAAATAACCAAAGAGGCAATGAGTGTGTTTCTTGGGTTCCTTGAGGCCACAGTGAGGAGGGATGTAACCTCAGCAGGGATAGCCTCATGCAAAAGGCCAGCCAGCACGGAATGCATGACTGCATGGAGATTACAGGCCCACTGTTGACCAGATGGCCTCGTTATTTTCTGATTGTCCTCTTTCTTCCTTCCTTCTTTCTTTCCTTTCTTCCTCCCTTTCTCTCTCTCTCACTCTCCACCCTTTTTTCCTCCTTTCCTTCCTCCCTCCCTTCCTTCCATCCTTCCCTCCTTCTCTCCTTTAGTTTTCTCACTACCAGGCAGGGATGATCTGGGGTCAAGAAGAAGATCCTTCTGGGAACTGACCCATACTTTGTTTCAAAATTTGGGACTTCACCTAGGAGGCCAGTTTAGACTTCTAGTTGAGCTGTCTGGATGATTTCCCTGCTCGGGATCATTTACAATAGATATACATGTGTTCTGATTAGCTGAGAGGGGCTGTGCTATAGTGGAATGAGCAAGCGGCTTGGAGCCAAACAGATATTACTGTCTAGTGACCTTGGAAAGTTTCCTAAACTCTCAAACTCTGCTTTATCTGCTAAAAATAATGGGGAGAGGCTATAAAATTAAAAACATTTGCTTCATATGGTTATTATAAGAATTAAACGAGATAATGTGAAAAAATCAATACCTGATTGGCACATACTAGGTTTCTTATAAAAGTTAGTAATTCTTTTTTTTTTTTTGTTAATTGTTTCATCTCTCTTCTATAGTTAGGATACACCAGCCCATGTGAGACCCGAGTATGGCTTAGGTATCAGGTGGGCTCATTCATCCAGTCTGTTGAAAACTTGTGGAAAACATTTTGGCGGTTCTTCAAAAAGTTAAACATAGAGTTACCATATGATCCAGCAATTCCACTCCGAGGTATAAACCCAAAAGAATTGAAAGCAAGAACTCAAAAAGATACTTTTACATCATTGTTTTATAGCAGCATTATTCACAATAGCAAAAAGGTGAAAACAACACAAATGACCATCAACAGATGAATGTATAGACAAAACGTGGTGTATCCATGCAATGAGATATTATCCAGCCCTAAAAAGTAATGAAAATCTGATCCATGCTACAACATCGATGAACCTTGAAAACATTATGCTAAGCGAAATAAGCCAGACACCAAAGGACATATACCGTATGACCCGCTTATATGAGGTAATTCATAAAGATAGAAAGTAGATCAGAGTTTACCAAGAACTGAGGGGAGGGCAAAGGAAGAGTTATTGTTTGATGGGTACAGAACTCCTGTTTGGGATGATGATAAAGTTTTGGAAATAGATAGTGGTGAGGTTGCACAGCATTGTGAATGTACTTTATGCCACTGAAATGTATGCTTGAAAATGATTAAAATGGTAAATTTTGTTGTGTATATTTTACCTCAATAAAAAAAATTACCAAGAGAAAAAAAAAAACCCAAAAAAGTTCACGTGCCTGTGAACTACAAAGGTGAAGACTCAGATATACTCCCATCCATGGGGTCAGACAGCTTTGCTCAGCTAGTTAATCTCAGAATACAGTTAAACCGTTCTCCCACAGATTGGCTTTCCAGGATAGGAGGTGATCAACGTTAGTGACCCTTTTACTTATGTTCCTACAGGCGTTGTTATCTTGTCACTAATTTCATTGGTTTCAATGAGGTAGGTAGCTATTTTTTAACCATCCCTTTGATCATCCAAGCCCATCGAAGGTAGGATTTTTCCAGGTCCTGAGTGGAGATGGTTTGGTCCTCTTTTGATGTGCTCTGATTACACTCTGAGCTTCTCCTCTCATAGCACTTTCAGGGTGTGTAGTAATTGCTGGTGTAATGTCTTTTCTCCCCAGTAGACACTGCCATCTGTAAGGAAAGAGGCTGTGTCGACTTATTCACTGCTGGATCCCAGCAATGCACATATAGTAGAAACTCCAAATAAAATGTTAAAACATAAATGGCTAAACTTTGGTCTTATTCAAAACATCCAAAGAAAGGTTTTGTTCACCATTGAATCCCCAGCTGCTAACACAATGTCTGGAAGAAGAGGAGAATTTAGTTGGGGTTCTCTGATTGTAAGCAACAGAAGTCAACTCTGATGAATTTAAACATAAAATAGGGATGTGCTGAAAGGCACTGGGTAGCTCACAGATTATAGGGAAGAGTCAGACCGCCAAGACGTGGACAGGACGTGGCCAAGAATTCACAACCAGTTTCTTTAGCGCAAAGACATTGGAAATGATTTAGCTGCCACTGCTTTTTGACTGAGTGATTGTACTTGAGGTTTGAATTTTGGAAAGTGAAAGTGTGATTGGCCTAAGCTCTAAGCAGAAGAAGGAGAATGGACTCTGCCCAGACAAGAACAACAGTGATGAAGGGGATAATGTTACGACTGTTTTCACCCCTTCCCCCATCATTGCCCAGAAGCCTTAAAAACCATCTTCTGCATCATCCTTACTGTTCTCAGATATTCAGGAGCATTGAAAAGTGCCTGCCTCAGTCCAGGGAGGCCACAGAACCCAGTAAGACTTTTCTGGCCCGAACATAGGATGGCATACGTGGAAAACCCCAGGCCTGCCGGAATCCTGTTATAATACATGAAGAGCCAGAGCTTCAATTATGGGTATTCTGAGGACAAAATTTCAGACTTCGCTCTGGCTTTTGTCAGCTTAAGACTCTTAAGGTAGTTTACACAAAGATTTGCATGTCTGAATTTTTCCCTGGCAGGTTCTCATTATAACCTAGATAACACAAACCCCAAATATTTGTGGTTAGCAACAATAAGGAATTTTCACGTTGTCTGACATCTTCTATCCATGTAGATCACCACCTAGGATCAATATTCAGCTCTGAGACAAAAGGAGACATAAGGATGGTGGGAAATTTTTCCATGGTTTGTGCAATGTCTGAGTTTAAACTCCTCTAACACCTCTGATCTCTCTCTCATCTAGACACACACACACACACACACACACACACACACACACACACACTGTATCTTTTTGCCCTCCAAAGGGTTCTTTCAAAGATATGCAAAGGAAAACGTTGCTGTCTAATCACCTAACAAAATTATGACCAACCAATGTTTGCCTTCCAACACTGCGGAAGGGGGAAGGGACATTTAAAAGTGAGGTTTTGCATTCTCTTTCCTGTTTGCAGTCTCCTGGCCATGGGTTATACCCTGTGCTTTCATGACAAGCTAGCTTCAGATCTTCCAGAGTTGAGCAGAACAACTGTACCACGTCAGTAAACAGAAGACTATTTACATAAAAAATATAGATTTCCTTTAAGCACTCTGCTTAAGCTTTTAGTGAGTCGTATTTACGTTATTGTTGTTTATGTTCTCAGAAGTTGGCAGGAGGATGGCCTTGCTGCAGTTTATGCGGTTTCATGATTCACATTTGATGAGGCAGCTATCATACGGGGCGGGAAGCAGAAGTGGGGCAGAGTCAGGGAAGCACAGAGAAGATGATAGCAAGCTCACTTGCGGGATCGTGGCCTTAACGTAATGGTACAGCCAAGGGCCTGGGGATTTCTGAGTCAGTCTTTCAAATTCCCAGACATGTTTATCAGTTTTGAGTTTCAACAGTGGCCCACCCAGAATAAAGCTCTGTTTCACCTGATGTTTTACTTTGGCTGTATTTTGGGGGATTCTCCTGAAATCCAAGCTCCCGCCCCAGCTGTCAGCTTGACAATGTACTTGGCTCCTCTAAGGCCACCTGGGTCCTGATAGGGCCATGCAGTGACCTGCTCCTCCAGCCCACAGTTTTGCTCCTTCTCTGTGCAAGTGGAGCCCATCCAGATGTGTTTCCAGGTTTGGGTGGGCATTGGTGGGGAAGGGGACTCTGACGCCCCAGTGCCGGACGATTCCCAACCTTAAAACTTGGTGGATAGTCACCGTGAGCCATCTCCTATGGTGTCTCCAGCTTAGTGCCACGTTAACTAGTTCAGAGCCAGATTTCTAAGACAGGAGGGAGCAAAATAAGAAGGAGGGGACGTTCCTTTTTATGAGGCATTGAAACCAAATGGATAAGAACCTGTGTTTTGGAGACATTCAGATCGTTTTTGTTTGGCTGGGTTCTTTGTTGTTTGTTTTAAGACCCAGCTCTGCTTCTTATTAGCTCCGTGGCTTTGGGCAAATTTCTTAACCTCTTTGTGCCTTAATTTACTCATCTGCAATTGGGAGTTGCTCTGTACCTCACAGGCTTCTGAGAGGGTTACGTGAGGTAATGAATGTGAAGCACTTGGGCCAGAACATGATAAATAATAAGCTCATAATGCCTGGTAGCAAGACGTACAAAATATTTTTATTATAGAAAGGCAGCAAGCAGGAAAACAGCGAGGCATCTAAGACGGGAGGAAGGTAAGCCAGGAGGAATTTCCTGGGCCATGTTTTAGAAGCTGTGAGGCATTTTTGTGTGTGTGCTATTTATGGCTTTGGTGTGGGATGCTGGGAATATTTAAAGGAGCCTCGAGTTACTGACTCTTCTGGGGGTAGCTTGAGAACCAGAAGGATCCAAGGATCCTGCTCATATTCCATTAGGGTGTATATCCAGCTAGAGACTCCTAGCCCTCTGGGACTTCACGGAACCATCCTTTAACCGATTGCTCTGGGCTCCACACATCCTGGACACTTGATATTTTAACTTGTAAGCTTTCTTTGATAAAAGCTCTAGTCAGATATGGCCACTAGGGAATTAGTGTTTGGGAACAATGTCTGTTATCAAAGTCTGCTAACTTTGACAACTAGATCTCTACTCTGAAGCTAATCCATTCGTTCCATTGTTCCTTTATTGAACAAATATTTATTGAGTACCTACTAGCTATCAGGCTCTATGCTCAATGCTGGGGATATTAGAGTGAGGAAAACACACAAGACTTTATCATCATTGAACATAGACTCTGGAGAGGGAGACCATCGTAAATAATCACAAAAATAAATACAAATTGTAACTTTTTATAAGTGCTCTGAAGGAGAAGTACAAGTTCCTATGAGACCATACAGGAGGGTGCCTGAGAGTCTCGGGTGAGGGTTGTCAGGAAGGTCCCCCTGAGGCAGTGATGTTTGAGTTGAAGACTAAGAAGGAATTAACAAGTTTAATGGGCTGGAAGCAGACAGAGGAGAGTCAAAGGGCATTCCGGTTATCTCCTGCTGTGTAACTAACCAGCCCCAAATTGAGTGGCTTTAACAATGCTTTATGATTGACTCGCCCAGTTCTGTGGCTGACTGGGCTCAGACTGGGTGGTTTTTGCTTGTAGTTGCAGTCAATTGTTGACTGGGACTGCAGATATATGAAGGCTCTACTGGACTGGACTGGACAGTCAAGACAGCGCCCTTACATAAGTGGCGGTTGATGCTAGCTGGGGGCTGGGAGCTCAGCTGGGCCTGTTGAGTGGAGCATCTACACATGGTCTTTCTACGAAGCTTGGGCTTCTCACTGGGATCCGAGGGGGAGCATCCCATCAGTATGATCCAAAAGGCCTAGGCAGAAGCTGCAAGACTTTTTATGACCTGGTTTCAGCAATCCTAGGATATCACTTCTGTCCCATTCTAATGTTCAAGTGCATTGCCAAAGCCAGTCCAGATTAAAGAACAAGGGAGAAATAGATTACACCTCTCGCAGGCAGGAAGGCATGGGCACACGGGGAGGGTAGAACTCACTGGCAACCATCTTGGGAAAGAGTTACCACATGTGGCTTTTGCTCTTGCTGTCTGGAATGATCCTCCCCCAAATATTCATACAACCTGTACCATTTAGATCTCAGTTCAAAATATCTTCTCATTTCAAAATATCTCCTCCTCAAAATATCCTCTTCAAAGAGAAGTTTTCATTGACCTTTATATCCATTCACTTTCTCTCCCATGACCCATGTTTAATTATTTTCATAGTACTTATAACTCCAAAATTATCCCTTTATTTGATCATTTGCCTCAGTTTTCCCACAACTCACACATCCATAAAACATAAGCCCCATGAGGCCACAGTCTTGGTCACCAATGTATTCCCTGGAAGAGTGCCTGGCACTTAGTGGGCACTGAATAAATATTTGTTGAGTGAAGGAAGAGGATTCTAAGCAAAAAGAAATGGCATATGCAAAGATCCTGAGGCAGGAAGTGAGCACGATGAAATGAACAAAGCCATGTATGTTGGAACACGGGAATGAGGGGGCAGCGATGTGCCAGAGGCTGGGAGCAGCATGGCCCACATCCATATGGATTCACCCCTGACCCTGGTCACCATTTCTGAAGTGTGAAAAGCATACTTATTTTCTGATATAAATCAGAGCACTCCAATACTCCAAGTTGAATGTGTCTGATGTGTGCCCCAAATGACTTATTTCATGGATACGTGAAGCCCACTGAATTTGGGCTATTTCTTACTTTTTTCAAAAATAAATGAAAGAAAAACAACACCAAAAATAAACCGAACAAATAGCTAAGTGAGGGACATCCTGTGTTCAGAGAAGTTTTGCACTTTTCCAGGTAAATACTAGGCCATTATTTCATTTATTTCTTACAACAGCTCTATGAGGTTGATATTTTAAAATCCCCTCTTTTTTTTTTCACACAAATGATGAACCCAGAGCACAGGAGACTTGCCTAAGCTTCTTCAGTCTAATACTGGTAGATGCTGGGTTCAAATATAGGTCTGCTTTACCTCAGAGCCCTGCAGAGTTGTGGGTAATGGCTTTAGGTGGAAGGAGAGAGAAATTAGGGGGGACTAAATGTCTAAACAAACCCCAGAATGATATATTTTCCCTGTGGCATTGAATCAACTTGCTGAGCCCCATGATAACTGGCCGGCTCTGATTATAAGGCAAGGATCTGATTCTTGCCTCAATTACGGCTGAATAACCACTAGTTAGAAATCATGAAAGGGCCTCAGTGAGGGCAGTGGGGATGAGGAGAGTCCGCTGGTTGCCAGAGATGGAGGCAAAGGCAGTCAGAAATGGGGACACTTCAGTCAAGCCCAAACCAAAGCCACCAGAACGTCATGTTTGTGACCAGGGCGAGGGGAGGGCACTGTGGTTGGGGAGATTGTTGGAGATCCATCTAGTTCAATCTGGAGAGAAAGAGAAGACTGCTCTTCTGGGATTTTTGAAAATCAACCTCAACGTGGCTGCTGCAGATCTTCCGTGACAGGGGACAAGAGAGGGATTTACCCAAAGCCAGTTGTCATCATTTTTAACTGGGTGCTGGGCTCTTGGTGAGCGGAAGTGCGTATAAGTCAGATCAGGGGACTTCCAGCTGGCTCTCACATTAGGTTCTCCAGGGCCGTGGGCTTGCTCCCCTAAACCCACGTGGACCATGATCATTTCAATATTTTTCTGTGCTTGAACGACCTTCTCACTTGATATCTTAGTCTATGTATTTAGCTATTTTCTTCTTTATTTTTGCTCCATATGGGGAAAACTTAAATATATATATATATATTTTTTTTTTTTTTTAAGGAGACAGCTATAAAAATTTTCCTTAAGTCAGACCATCTGTGTTGGTGGGAACTTTAGACTTTTGTCTGGGAAGGGGATCTGGCAATAAGAGAAATTCAGACGCCTAACAGATATTTCAGCAAAGCTTGAATAATCTGTCGTTTCTCTGAAGGGATCCATGATCAAAGGAAATACTGAAAGTTTGCACTGGACCTGGAGACCCAATGGTAGTATGTGTTACTCCACGTCTTTCTTACCTAGGATGCATGTGGTAAAGCCAAGATCAGCTTCCAGAAGAAATTCTAGGTAGGTTTGGAAGTTGAGAAGAAAAGCGATGGGTGCAAGGGGACAATCATTCAGCCAGTGCAGCCCATCATTGAAGTTGAGTTGGCCTCAATTTGGCCTCCATTTTTCACCTTGGCACCTGCCGGGGTAACTTTGACTCAGCTGAACCCCCACCTCCCAGAAGATACCCAGAGCCTTCAACTCCAATTCTTGCCCACCCCAGATCCCTCCCTGGCTGATTCCTACTACCATCTTTGGCACCAAGCCTCACTCTGTCAATGGTGAATGGATCAACTAAAAATGGACCGAGGAGACAACAGGAACTTCCCCACGCCTTGAACCAACGTGCCAATGGCTGATGAAACTCCAGTGGCTACTCTAGTCTTAATGGCGATATTATTGAACCCAGGCATCAGGTGGAATTGAGGGATCTGCCGCCTGTTTTGAGGAACATTTTACAAAACTCCTAGAGTCGAGCGAAGCTCCCCAACATAATGTTTTAAAAGCACTCAGAAAGCCCCAGCCTTAACCCAAAGGGGAGATGAATTTTATTCAAACTGGTCAGAAAGAGATTTTAGACCAGGCATAGTTGGCAGAGGCTGTCTCCCCCACTGGCCTAAATTAAGTCTGCTCCTACAACTGGCACAGTAAGAGGTACTCAATGAGGGAGAGGAGAGACTACCTCCCACTGATTTGCTGTGTGACAGGGGAGTTGCCTGCCCTCTCTGAGCCTGTTTTCTCTGCTGTAAATGAGGAAATCAGTGGTTTTCATGCCCTGCCCCTAGGAGCCGCAGGTGTTCCTCAGAGAGGTCCCAGGTTGTGAAGGTAACACCAAGAGGGGTGAGGGGGCTTGGCCCGCTCCAGCTAGATCATTTCTGCTTTTGCTGTTTTCGTATAGTAGGAGTTTGCATAAGATTTCATTTATTAAAAGAGTTCTATCGTTTAGATTATCTCCAGGTCTGTGCTTCTTAAACTCTAATGTGCATAGGCATCAACCAGGGATGTTGTGAAATGCAAATACTGATTCAGCAGGCCCAGAGGGGGGCTCTAGAATCTACATTTATAATGAGCTTTGTGTAGCAAGGTACTAGACCACTAGACGAGGGTCTTTCTGGTAAACTGAATTGACTTGGTATTCTACTTATGTAGCAAAGTGACCAATGAAAGGAGTAAACCCCCCAGAGCTTAAGAAGTGAACCCTCTTGGGTAATTTTATTTGGTGGATTAACTGTTGGGGTCCAGGCAGCACCAAGGACAAAATTTCCCTTAGCAGGAAGACTTTGTGAGCAGAGAAAGGAGGGGTTCCTCAGGATTCAGGGTTGAAGGTAAACTTTCCTGGGCCTCAGAGCAGCAAGGTGGGTGCATTTAATGTGGACTTCTCCACCCCTTCTCCTCCCCCTTGCTGAGGGCAGCAGTGGGGGCCCTGCCCTAGTTCCAGGGGGAGTTCTAGCTCCAGCAATGAGATGAAGAACAACCAGGACGTCAATGTTGGAATAACAGGCAGCAGCCACATGCTCAACCCCCAGCAGTGGAGGAATTTTGTTGACCTGTCTGGTATCAGTGGCAACCACAAGGGCAATAGCTGTGCCATGGAATGTTCTGGAAAGACCAATGTCTGGGAGTAGCTGTGATGTTCTCCACGTTCAATGAATCCCATCCAAGGTCCCAATCCAGTGGGGAGGCTGGAGAACTTACAAAATGGCCTTTCTCAGATAGATTTGCTCCTTGGTCAGGGATAGGTCTATTACAGAAGGAGAGTGCACAGAATAGGGTGTGATGCAGAATCAGTCATACTACTTGATTACTAAACACAATGAACCTAGCTTGGTATGCTAAGTCAGCAGGATGTTTTGGTTTCCTTATTAGACCTTATCTTGTCACTATTTTAATCTGTATCAGAGATTTCAAACTCAACACAGTTCCGGTCCCAGTGGTCCACAGGCCACATTTTAAAAATCCTGATCTATGTAGTAATGAGACAATCTGAGATACAACAGTTGATCTTTATCATCAGAAATAAAACCCCAAAATGACAAATTATGTCTCAAAAGAGAGAAAATAAGAATGAGAATCAGAGGGAGAGAAAGTAAAGACAGAGATGATAGCTTAGCCTCTGGACAGAGAAACTGGAAGGGAAGCAAAAGCATCCTAACGAGAATGAGCGGTGATTCCACTTCACGTTTAGAGTGCGGAGGCCCTGCTTTCCTTTGCAGGCTGATGCTGAATCAGGTTCTAATCAACTTTATTTTTATTTTATTTTATTTTTTTTGTGAGGAAGATCATCCCTGAGCTAACATCCATGCCAATCCTCCTCTTTTTGTTGAGGAAAACTGTCCCTGAGCTAACATCCGTGCCCATCTTCCTCCACTTTACGTGGGACGCCGCCACAGTGTGGCCTGACGCGGCGCGTCAGTGCGCGCCCGGGATCCGAACCGGGCCCACGGGAGCGCATGCACTTAACCAGTATGCTATGGGGCCGGCCCTGTGATCAACTTTAAAAAGTGAACTTTCGTTACTAAAAATGTCAGGGAGAAATAGCCACGAAGGTTTTGTAAAAACTTAAAGAGATCTCTAGAGGTTAAACGAGAGAAAGAAATAACTCAGATGAAAGAGACAGACTTTAGCTATGTAGCCGTGTGTGTGTGTGTGTGTGTGTGTGTGTGTGTGTGAGAGAGAGAGAGAGAGAGAGAAAGAGAGAGAGTGAGAGATACAGACAGAGAGAGAGAGGAGAAGAAGGGATCTTATTTTCTAACATTTGTTTAAAGCCAGCTATGGGCAAGCTACTGTGATATTATGCTCATTTTGTAGAAGAGAAAATTGAGACTCAGAGCTGTTACTTATCTAGGGCCACTCAGGTCTAAAACGGAAATATGATTTCAATCAAGCCTTCTCTGACTTCAAGGACTGAGTCCATCAGTCATTTAAAATTGACATAATGAAGATCCACTTGGAGGAAAGATACGACTTCGTTCGTTCATTTGTCCATTCACTCCGCACCTATTTGTAGAGTGCCTGCCATGCACACTAGTAGGGTACTGGGCCCCAGGGCCGTAGAATTAACAGCCGTGATATCTGCCCTCATGAAGTTCACGGTCCCCCTGAGTCTCACTACTCAAAACATGGTCTGTGGATCCATGTCCCTGGGAGCTTGTTGGAAATATGGAGTCTCAGGCCCCACCACAGCCCTCCTGAATTAGCATATTCATTTTAAGCTGGTCCTCAGGCCATTTGTTTGCCTGTTAATATTTGAGAAGATGCATAAAGCATAAGAGCAAGGCATACAGAGAAGAAAGTGGAAGATGGGAGCTGGCAATCCAGGCTGTGGGCAAGCTTGTGCAAGAAGTGAATAATCTGGGTATGTTTGGGAAAAGTGAGTGATAAACCAGAGCAAGAAGGGAAAGTGGGGAGAGAAATACTTGAAGCAGAGCCAGACTGCCTGGGTGTGTGCATCCCTGCCTATTACCAGCTGTGAGGTCTCACCTAGCCTCAGTTTCCTCATCTGTAAGAGAAGGATAATATTAGTACCTGTTTCACAAAGTTGTGGCCAAGATAAAGACTCAATATATGTCAAGTGTGTAGTAGAGAACTTGGCACGTAATGAGTCCTAAGTACATTGGCTATTGTCATTGTCATCATTATTCCTATAATGTAGCTGCTCCAAAGACTTCCTGGGGGGACCATACTGTCCCCTTGAGAGATGTGTAGTTGGACTAAAAGAGGAGACAAGAATGGGTAACCGGGTGGTGGAGACTGAAGGTGAACACTCATGACACTTTCTAAACTGTCTTCAAAAAGGACCTTAAGTATCACCTCCTCTTAAAACCATCTATTTATTTACTCTTACATTTTTATTAGTATGAACAATGTTACATCTAATTATGTAATTAATCATAGATAATATCAGTAATGATAATAGCCAGTGTTTATTGAACATCTGTTACATGTAGCTACTGTGTAAAACCTTTTACAGGCATTTTCTCAATTTAATTCTCTCAAATCCCTATGAGGTTTTGAATAATTTTACCCTCATTTTCATAAACGAGGAAATTGAGGCTCGGCAGACAGTCAAGAAATCTGTCTGTTGATGTTAAGTCATGTGATGGAGGAAAAGGAAGGATGCTACAGGGACATACACAGAAGAAGGCCATCTAATGCACAGCCCCTCAACTCCTCTCTACCCCCAGAGGATAGATGCCCATCCTCTAGTGCCCAATTTTATCCGTTGTAGTAAGCAAAATTCTAAAGACTTTCCTTCAAGATTGTCATCCCCTGATTATTTAATCAAATGCTAATCTAGATACTACTGTGAAGGGATTTTGCAGATGTGATTAAAGTCTCAACTGACCTTAACATATGGAGATGATCCAATTGGGCCTGACCCCATCAGGTGAGGCCTTTAAAAGCAGAGAGTTTTCTCCAGCTGATAGCAGAAGGGAAGTCAGAGAGATTCAAAGCACCAGGAGGTCTTGACATGTCATTGCTGACTTTGAAGATGGAAAAGACCATGTGACAAGAACCCCAGAGGGGCCTCTAGAAGCTGAGAGTGGCCCTGGTGACAGCTGAGAAGGAAGTTAAGACCTCAGTCCTACAACAGTGAGGAACTGGATTCTGCCCACAACCTGAATCAGTTTGGAAGCAGATTCCTCCCGAGGACCTCAGGGTAGACCACTGCCTGGCTGACACCTTGACTTTAGCCTTGTGAGACCCTAAGCAGGGAACTCCGCTATGCCCACCTGGACTTCTGACCTATGGAAACTGTCAGGTAATAGATGGATGTCACTTTAAGCCACTAAGTTTGTGGATACTTGTTCCACAGCAGAAGACTAATACAATCTCCATTTGTGAAAACATTACAGTGTGTCATGCTGTTGGGTTTTTGCTCTGCAACTTTTTTGGCTGAGAAATCAAAGGACATTGTTTTACTTTTCTCTTTTCAAGCAAACATGAAAGTGATCAAAATATGTTTCCTGAAGGAAAGCCTGGATGGACAGGGGTTTTTCTCCTTTTGACTCTGAGCCCTTGACCTCAGGCTTCCCAGATTCAAAGTCCAATCTCCTCCCTTAGTAGTTGTTTGCCCTTGAGTTTTTCAGTCCATCTCTCCAGGGCTCGCTTTCTTCATCCATAACATTGGGCTCATCATAGGGCTGTTGGGGGGATTAAATGCTGTAACTCTCATAAAGCATTTGAGTCACTACCCAGCACACAGTTTCACTCAATAAGTGTTATCTGTACACAGAGTCTTTACTTGGGTGGGTTCATGAGCGAATCAACTCCAGCAAGAAGGAGATAAGACATCATCACCAACAGCACAGCTCTCAGGTTTTGCAACTCAGGCCACGTTTTGTGCTAGGTCAGATCATCACGTGTTCCTGGATCTGTGAACCTGAGGAATGATTCCCACAATAGGTGCTGGGATGCAGAACTGGTCCTAAAGGAAATGGTTGGACAACCCAATTGGAGACTCTACTTGAAAACTGGGGGAGCCAGGTGGCCCCTCTGGGATACTTCTACAGGTGTTGGGACCACCGCCAATTCTGTCATCAAACTGCTGAGTGGGCTGCTCACAGAGGGTCCGCTGAAGACAGGACTGTCCATCCAGTCAAAACAGTTGAGCCAGCAGCCCCAGGTAAAGAAAGCCAGACTTAATAACGGCCTTGTTCCCAGCATCTGTTCATCTCAAGTCTTGCCAAAGGTAGAAATCTACAGACGTGCTTCTGTTTTAATTGAGTGTATATGACTCCCTTCTTTTTAATTTATCTGAAGGACACATAACTTGGGCCGATATGTTTATGGCCTGTTTTTTTTCCTTTTTTAATTTTATTGTGTTTTTTCAGTGAAACATGTATCTTAAAAGAAAACAGTGTGCCTCAAAAAAAAAAAAAACAAAACAGAAATGTCTATAGCTTTCAATTAGAGCTGGGTGCAAGCTGATGTCATAAAATCAGCCATATGGGGAAAGAGCGAGGGTCCCATCCACACCCAGACGGTGACTAGAGTCTCTTTTGCAGTTTGCCCCCTAACTAGCTATTATTTGCTGAGCCCTCACGAAAGTACCTCTTTCTGCATTTCTTCTCCTATACGCCTGCTCTCTAATTTTAGCAAATCAGAAAACATCATGGCATGCTGCGGAGGAGGAAACTGGAATATTTGTAAATAACTGGCGGAGGCAAAGATCCATTTCAGCTGAGGGGAAAGAGAAGAATGCGGAGGGCCACGTGGTCCTTGCACGGGTGTGCATGCAGGGTCTGGCACACAAAGGAGGGGACAAAAGCAGAGAGGGCTGGCAGGAACAATGGACCATCACAAATGCCATGTTATATAACTGGGTTATTTGAATTCACAATTGTGAAGGCTGCAATTGTGGGAGAAAGCCTGCCCTCCTTCTCCGTAGTGGGAGGGAAACAGGCTCCTGTGCTCCCCTCCAGGTGCCCTGGGAGCAGGCTCTGACCCTCCTGATGAGGCTAACAGGAAAGAAAGGCTGGATTACTCCTGACACTGCGAAGGTGCTCAATAGCTCTGTGATGGGTTACACTTTCTGGACGTTTTTAATTAAAAAAGGCAACCAGCAAATTAGGTACATTCTCCTACACAGCAACCGGCCATTTGAAAATGACCTGCTTCTTTTCATTCCATGCACAATCCTTGAGCTCTGATGGTGTTCTCTGGATGGTGCATTGGGACTACAAGGCGCGTGTCCCTCAGTTGTGTTGAGGCACGTGGACATGAATTTGTAGAAAGGTCACCATAGCAGGGAGTCAGGGAAAGCTTCTTGGAAGAAGTGAGCTTTGGAGACAGCTGCAGCTGTGGTAAAGACCAAGGATAATTTTGAAGTCGACTTTCCATTATGGTGACTTGCATGTAGCACCTGGAGAAGCGGGCATGAGCAGCGAAGGGATAGGCTTTCTCTTGCCTGCCTCTCAGTTCCGTGTTGAGCGGCCCCGTCTGCAGGCCTGAGCTGCGGCCACACCCAAGTGTGCCAGGGACATCTGGGATACCTTCCCCAGCTCACTCATCGCGTGACCATCCTCAAACCCAGCTGGCGTCTCACTGCTTCTGTAAAGCCCTCCTCAGGGACCCTCCCCTGCTCCCGTCCCTCGTTGGTTAACACGTCCTCTTTCTTGGGTTCTCCTAACTCCGTGGGTTTATTCTTGCAAACACCTGCCTGACTCTCCTGGTCTGTTTGCAGACCTGCCTCCTTCATTAGAGTGTGCCCCACTTGAGGGCAGAGGCCAGACCTTGTCCCTTCTCTATCTGTCATGTTCAGCGCAAGACAGCTTTGTCATGTCTGAGTAATACGAGTCTTTCTCCTCCACTCTGGGTGGCTGTAAACAAGCTTTAGCATCTGTGAGCTCACTTGCAGGTATAGGCTGAGTCCTTTTTTCCTTGCAGTTGTGGCTGTGGTGGTGGTGGTGTGCATTTAAGCTGGGTGTGCAAACGGAAGCTCGGCTCTGATTCTCCAGCCATTCCACCTGTCTGGGGAGTTTGTCTGTCTGTTGGAGGCGATTTGCAGCTCCTGTTGAAGAGCTTTCCAGGCAGGAAGGAGCCTGGGAACAAATAGCTCGGAGATTTGCTCACTCACTGCTGTCCTCTGATGGAAATATAGGCATGAGGATGATGATGATGGTGATAACTTGATTCAGTGTTTTTGGAGGGCTAAGAACTTTCCACCTCTTCTCTTGCTTATACCACAGAAAAAAACAGAGAGTAGGCATGATTATTATTCCCATTTTTTCTTTCTTTTCTTTTTAAACACACTATGGAGGTATGATTGACATATGAGAAACTACATATTCAATGTTTACAACTCGATGAGTTTGGGAATAAGGGTATACCTGTGAATCCATCACCACCATCAATGCCATAGACATACCATCACCTCTGAACCTTTTCTCTCATCCTCTTTATTATTATTCTTATTATTCATATTATGAATACAAGATAAGATCTACCTTCTTAGCAAATGTTAAGTATACAGTACAGTATTGTCAGCTATAGGCACTCTAGCTAACGCCAGAATTTATTATATAAATATATATATAACTCCAGAAATTATTTCTCTTGCATAAAACTTTGTTCCCTTTGACCATCTCCTCCCCCTTCTCCCCTCCCCCAGCCCCTGGCAATCACCATTCTACTCTCTTCTTCTATGAGTTTGAGTACTTTAGATTCCACATATAAGGGAAATCATGCAGAATTTGTCTTTCTGTGTCTGGATTATTTCACTTAGCACAATGTGGTCCTGGTGGACGTTATTCTCATTTGCTGGTGTGAAATGACTTGCCCAAGGTCGTGAGCCTTAGGGAAGCCAGCAGTGGAGCCCAAGCTGCCCCAATCCAGGTGGCCAGACACACTCCTCAACACTACTTCTTTCTGTAACAAGTGTGTAAGCACATGCACACTTCTCTCTATATGCACCTGTGTAGATAAATGCACAGAGTTGGGTGTGTTATATGTGCGTGTGTGCACATAGGTAGGTGTGTGCTCAGGTGTGTCTGATTTTGTGTGTTCATATTAGAATGTCTGTGTGTGCATGCACTGGGTACGTCTGTATCTCTCTGCACTCGGAAAAAAGCATCAGGGTCTGAACAGGGCCATTATTAACACGGTGAAAGTTTCCCCCAGATGACGGGTGCCCCCACGCCTGGTTCCTTCCCTCCTTGTCCACTTTGGAACAAGAGTACATTAAGTAGAGTCTGCATTGGGTTGGGTGGGGATTCTGGCCTCACCCCAAGCAGTGCTGCAGAGAGAGCTGCAGATTATTGGGAGGTAAACTTCCACCAGTGAAGACTTGCTCTTCAATGGTAAATTTACATTTAAATACACCCTGTCATTTTTAATCCCAGGCACTTGGCACAGTCACCTCCCAGGGAGCAGACTCTATTTGTAAGGCCTGCTTCCAGCCAGGTAACACCCAGGCTGCAGGAGCCCATTGCAGACTGCAGGGCCCAGAGGCATGATGGGTGTAGATGCAGCAGACTGGTGATGTATGCAAATTTTACTGTCAGGGGTAACTCAAATGCAGTCCAGTCCAAGGATAATGCCAAGGGGCATTTTGTGTTCTGAGGCCATGGGTGGTGTCCCCTGAGACAGGAATTCTCCAGGTAGGAGGTGTGACCACAGAGTGGCTTGTTGAATCCTATTAAAGCTGAGAATGCATTGAAGGCGGCTGACAAGGCGGAGAAGGCGCTGTTTGCCTTATAAAGACAGTTGACAGTTCAAAGAGAAAAGCAGGCTTCCTCCAAGTCCCATCCCTACTCCAAACCCCTGATTCAGGGCATGGAAACCTGGCTGGGGTTCATTTTTTTCTTTATTGTCAGAAAGTAAGCTACTTACTCCCAGGGTTTATTTTGTTTTGTTTTATTTTGTTTCATATTATTTTATTCTATTCAGATTTTCAGGTTAGCGATTGTTAGCAATGCGCTCAGTGATACTAGTATATATATTTTTGTTTCTATTCCTTGTACCTGCTCATCTTGTTTGAGTCTGTATAAAAGCTTCATAATTTTCAAAGATCCCTGTCCGAATTAAAAGCACATAACCTCTCTTATAGCATCAAGCAATCCAAAAGTAGTTTCTGAATATTTGCCATGGGTCTGGAGCCGTGAAAAGCCTTTTTGTTTTATCCAGGAAGACACTGAACTTGGGGTCCGGTGATGTGCCTGGGGCCACTCAGTAAGTAATGTAAGGAGAGCCAATATCCTAAATGTGACAGGCAAAAATATCCAACAAAAGTTTTAACTCCTAAACTTTGGTGGACCACTGACTGATGCCAAATGACTATCCATAATGGAGGATTAATTAAGAGAGCAGAGAACCAGAAACAAGACTTGAATCTTCACATATGTCGAATGAATGTCGGGAATGGAAACTAGTATGGTAAATGCAAATAATCATTACTAATTTTTGAAATTCTGAAACACTGCTTTTTCATTATGGAAAAAGTACTTTTCATTATGGAAATGAATCAGCCAGAATGCATAAAGAAGGGATTTTAATAATATTTATATTTACTTCACACAGATATAACCCATATTTCCTAACAGTCTTTTTCGCTACTCGTCTAAGAATATTGATTCTGGAGTTGGAGGAGGGCTGAGGTCTCGGCTGACTGTGTGGCTGTGGAATATGGGGTCTTCATCATAAGTATGTCCTTCCCTAATACCGTAACGACTTTTGTGTTTTTAAATTCATACTCAATGTTAGCTAATATGCCTTAAAACGTGTAGATGCCAATCTTAAGAAAAGTTGGTATTATGGGTTGAATTGTGTCTCCCCACAAGAAGACATGTTGAAGTCCTAACCCCCAGTACCTCAGAATGTGACCTTACTTAGAAATAGGGTCTTTGCAGATTTAAACCATGTTAAGATGAGGTCATTAGGGTGGTCCCTAATCCAGTATAACCGGGGTCCTTGTAAAAGGGGAAATTTGGACAGACACACACAGAGGGAAGGCCGTGTGAAGACAGCCGTGTGATGATGGAAACACAGATGGGGGTCACGCAGCTGTAAGACAAGGCACCAAGGATTGGGAGCCACCACTAGAAGCTGGGAAGAATCACGGAAGGATTCTACCCAGGGTCTTAGAGGGAGCAGGACCCAGCTGACAGCTTGACCTCAGACCTCTGGCCTTCAGAGCTGAGAGAACACACTTCTGTTTTAAGCCTCCCAGTTTGTGGTACTTTTGTTGTGGTAGCCCTAGGGCAATAATAAAGTGGGATTCTTGGGTCTGTCCACGTGTGAGCACTGGGCACTATTTTTTTGGTTGGTTTTCTGTGGTTTGGGTTTTGGTAGAGAGACCAGAGGACATAAGACATAAAAGTTTGAGATTCATGGGGTGAGAGGATGCCTAGGGCTCAGCAATCAAAGTGTGCAAGTACAGCTCCTACAGAGAGATGAAATGCTATGTGTGGGCTCCACCTGTTCCTCTTCCTGGGCATGCAAGGGGACTTCGTGGGCCCCCTTGGAGTTAAGTTGATGACAACACCTGCTGCCAAGGTTTCAAATCTCTAGCACAGGTTCCCTTTTTCTGCCACAGTGATCTTGGATGGCACAGGTACAAGATGGAGGGGAGCCACCCAATGGCCGTCAAACTTTGTGTGTATGAGAAACAAACTTTATTTCTGTTGTGCTGAGATATTGGGCTTACATTCTGATTTCAGAAAATCCTATCCTGTGCTATTACTCCACCAGGGGTGTTCCCAAAAGGTTTAAAGGCGATGTTCAGGGATCTGTGAATACAGCATCGTTGACCCTGGCAGGCAGACGTTTTAAATGAAGTCTGCACTCTGAGCCCATCTCCTCCTCCCACCCACAGCCCTGCAGCTTGGAGAAAATGTGATTAAATGAAGTAGAGCAATTATGGACTTGAGCTCAGGAGTAAGAAATCCCGGATTTTAGTGTCCACTAGCCATATGGCCCTGGGCAAATTCCTACACGCTCAGAACCTCAGTTTGCTCATGTGTAAAATGGGATCTCATAGAACTGTTGAGAGGTTTAAACTGAGTGATCTATGTAATGGCGATTGCTAGCATCCATCCATTGATAACATGTGAAGCACAGCGCCTGGCGCTGGGTCAGTTTGGTTACTGTACTTCTCTTACTCTATCAAGAAGGCTGATATCTTTGGTGATCAGGGTGAGCTTCTCTCCCTGGTGATTCAGAATCGTTTTATGTCTGAGCACCAATGGATACATACAAACTTCCTTTGTGGTTAGATCTCTCTCTCTTAGAATGGATGGCACAAACATTGCCTGTGGATTACGGTTTCCAGGTTTTGTTCTCCAGATAGTGCGGATTGGCATTGCTGTACACTTAGGGACTTGGGAACATTCCTTAGATTACGTTTTAAGATAATGCCATTGCTTACTATATCCAAAAAAGGAAGCTATTATAGCCATGTGTTTAAATAAAACCCATCAATAAAAAAGTAGGAGTGGGTAGAGGTTTTTTGACAAGGAAGAGAGTGAGATTTCAGTTTAAATAATCAACATCTATGCTTAAAATGCTCTTCTTAAAGCTGTGATTTTCATCCTCAACTGTGTCCTGTTGCCTGTACTCAGAACTAACAAATTGCAATTTCTGGAGTGGGCCCCAGGTGCATGTGTTTTTTGATGACCCTGAAGTGATTCCAATGGGCAGCCAAGTTGAGAAATGCTCCTTTGGAGAGAACTTGATCGAAGACCCATAATAACATTCTTACCATCTTAGGGATGCAGTTGGTAGAACGGCTTCTAGAATTTTCCAAGGCTTATCACATCTTTACAAAGTGATAATGAGATAATTAGCATTCTCTCTATTTTTCAGATGTGGAAACAGAGTCTCAGAGAGATGAAAAATCTTGCCCAAGGTCACACAGTTAGGAATCAGTGAACTTAAAACTTGAACCTCAGTTTGTCCTCATACAAAGCCTGCTGAGCCCCCCGTTGTTTGACTGATTCCTCTTAGAACGGCTTGGGCATAATTATGGTCATGAACATCTGAATTTTGTTGCTTCCTCTGGTGGTAAACCAAGTCATAAATTTCTAGAAAGCAACATTGTGTTACAAATTTTTCTACCTGAGAGCCAAAGATATTGGTCACAGAGAGGACGGTTAAGTTTCCTCACATTCTGTTCTGGAAATTCTGATGCAGAGGCCAGCCTGTTAATTGCATGGAACTACAGAATAGAGGTGACTATAATCAATAAGAACGATGGAGAAGCTAAGTCCTCTTGATTGGGGGTTTTTTAAGGACCAACCTACTGAGTCACACTTTCTGCACCCAAACCAACCTCCCCCAACTCCCCAAATGGACCCTCTCACAATTCTAAAGATGCTTTGATGCCCCAGGCTTTGAAAATGTCATCTCCTTATTGATCCTTTCTCTCAGACAACTCTTACTTTCCTTACAGGAGTTCAAGTTTTAACTTCGGCAGGCAGACAAGGGTTCCTCTTTTTTTTTGCTTCCATGGTCAACAGTCCTCTCTGGAATGGCTCTTTTCACTCTGTAACCCAAAGGCCAATTGACTCAGCATTGCCTCCACAAGACGGTCAGCCTCTACAGCGCTGGCACTATGTCACACACATTTTGGTATCCCAGAGTCTGGATTCAAGAACAATGTCTGGCATATAGCAGGCACATGACTTAAACAAAATGAATAAATGATGAATCAATGGGAAGTTTGGTTCTTCTGGGCTAGGCCTAGGGAATTCATGAACCAAGGAATCCCCACTAGTCCTCTGACTGTACTAAAAATAAAAACAGCAGTGTGATGTGTTGAGCCATTTGCTGTCGGCCCACAGTTCATTTAATCATGGGAAAGTCACTTCAGCTTGGAGTCTGCACCCCGGCTGATGGGAGCATGTCATCCTCTGCCCCGTTAAGAGGATTCCCCCCCAGTAATTACAGGGTAAATGACTTGTTAAATCCGGAGCCCTCACAATACATCTCTCGACATGCAGTTCATATTCCTTGGGCAGTTTATCGCACTTTTGAGTAGTACATATTTTATAGAGAAGGGAGAGCTTTCCAATTAATAGTAATTGTGATCGAAGTGGTAATGCTGGTCTCCAGCTCATTCCGCAAGAGGAGACTGGAAGGCCCGTCTTAATTGCCACAAAGAGCTATGTCTATCTGCGGCAGTATATAAATAATAAATTAGAGGAAGGGAGAGCATTGCAATTCTTATGGTCTTCGAGGAGGGATGGATATTTATGTAGTGCTGATTGCTAAAAATCTTCTCCAAGTAATTATTAGTAAAAGTGGAATGTCTACATTTGTAAGAGAATTTTAATTAAAGGGAAGGTGACTCTCATTATGGGGAAGAAGTAGCGTTTGGGGATTAAAATGCAGGTCCAGGACCAGAGCATCAGAGTCTGAGTGGCTTTGCCTGCTGCCGCTTGGACAACAGCAGGAAGCTCATTCCTCTGGGTACAATTTCCCCCGCTTTAAACCCAGGGAAATAAAGCAGTTATAAGAGCTTGAAGTTCCATTGGGTAAACATGTCCTGCAGTTGGAGGCATCTTCTCTGATTTGGCTCTGGACTGTCCAGCAGAGACGGGACATACATCCATAGGCCACTTTTCTGAGCCTCAGTTTCTTTATTTGTAATATTAGAATATCATCATTTTCACAGCAGCTTTATACGGAGTACATGAGACCAAGTATGCAGGAGGACATGGAGCCATTTCTGGTATATTGCAGATTTTCGATAATATTATGAGAACAACCTCTGTGTATTCATTCAATTTCCTTTGATGTAACTAATCCGGCTCTCATGATTCAGAAGTAAGGAGGGCCTTCATTGTTCTGACCTCCAAGCCACTCACCATCTGCAACTGAATGAGAGACATACTTTCAATTAATGATCACTCTTCATTTCCAGAGTGAGTATAGTGATTCTTAACATTTTTTTGTGGGGAGCAGGCATAGATTCCTTTAAGAAGCTGATACAGGCTATGCGATCTCTTCTAGAAAATCACACATATTTTGCATGGAATTCCAGATATTTCATGAAGCCCTAAGTTGACCATCAATGTACCTTCAGTTAAGGACCCATGGCCCAGAGGGCTGGACTAGAGAGATTTCCAGAGCTGGGTGCAGGAAATTGACAAGCAAGTTATCTCAGGTGACTTGATCCCTAGAAGTAATGAGCAGCCTCCTCTTCCCCTGTAGGAAGAGAAGTTAATTTCAGACTCAGCCCAGCCCTTTCTCTACACGCCAAAGAGGAAGCTCTTCTATTCCGGACATGCATCCATCAACAGATGGTCAGAGATTCTCATTCAGCCTCCGGGAAACGCTGTTTAGTCTTGTCTCCCAACTATCCCAACTACACACGGACACAGAAAATCAAGAAATAACAACATTTAAGGGGAACTGGCCCTTGGGAAGGAGGAACAAAATTCAAACAGAAGAGGTAATGTACAAGGAAATAGACAACCAGAGGAAATAGATAAGTTTAAATTTATCTACTATCCTCTGACTGATTTAGTGGGACAACAAAACATTAACACATTAAAAATTTGGGTTCTTGGAAATGAAAATTTCAGTTCGTTAAAGGAATGACCAGCAGAAATAACACAGTTAAAGGTCAAATTAGCAACCTAGAGCAGGGGATGGCAAACTTTTTCTTAAAGGGCCCCGATAATAAATATTTTCCCTTCTGTGGGCCACAGAGCCTCTGTCACAACTGTTTAACTCTGACCTTCCTTATATCTTGAATGCAGCCATAGACAACACATAGTAAATGAATGAGCATGGCTGTATTCTAACAAAATTTTATCTGTAAACACTGAAATTTGAATTTCATGTAATTTTCACATCACAAAATATTATTCTTCTTTTGATTTTTCTAACCATTTAAAAATGATGGAATCATTATTATTTCATGAGTTGTACAAAAATGGGTAGTGTGCTGGGCTGGGGCTGTGGGCTATAGTTTGTTGACCCTTGACATAGAAGATGGGGCTGAGTGATTTTTTTAGTAAAAATCTTTCTAACATGGACAAAGAGGTGGAAATTATGAGGAACGTAAGAAAAAATGGAAGATAGATTAAGCTGAATTTTTTTCTCGCTGAAATTAAAAATGTGTACCACTCCATTTTATAGTTCATTCATTCATTCACATTACCCTGATTGGCAAGTGAAGAAACTGAGATTGACATTTGATCAATCAATGTTAACTTGCTAACAGATATGTTATTTTTATATGTCACCTTCCTAGAGATAGCATTATTTCAGTTTTAAAGATGAGGGACCTGATACAGAATCGATGAAAGTGACTTAATTGAGAACCACAAGAATTAAAAGTACTGCTGGGAGCTGAATTCAGGTTTGTGGGTTCCCAATGCCCTTTCTCATTCTGCTTCACCACATCAGAGTTTTAATGATTCTTAATGATTCTTGACCAGATCCTGGGCTCCGTACTTTATAGACTAGATCTCATTTACTATCCTAGTGTAATTGTGAAAATCGGAAGTTAAGAGGAAATTTCAATTCTTTACAGCTGGTAAATGGCAGAGCCAGGATTCAACCTTAAGAATCTAAATGTACAAAGGTACAAACCAACCCTCTAACCTTAGAAAGCTAGTAATTTAATGATGCAGATTTTTTTTCATTCTATAGAAATTCAGTTTGCAAAGCTGTACAAAGTTAAGAAATGCCTTAAATAAAGTAAGAGTAACCAATATGCTTGGACATCTCCTCTTTGCCAGGTACTATGCTAAGAGCATCCTGCGTATCGTTTGCACAATGGAGGACTTGCACGGAGGCAAGTTCTACTTCAATCCCAATGTCGCAGATAGGAAACCAAGAACAGAGAGATTAAGGAACTTGGCACTCTGGAATTAGCTTGTATTTTTTCTTTCTCTTGTTTACCATCATCTCTCTCCTTTAGAATGTGTGCTTCATGGGGAAAAACTTTTCCTCTGTCTGAGTCGCTCTACATTCCCAGACTTTAGAACAGTGCCTTGTGCATAAGTAGATACTTAAAATATTTATGAAATAACTGAATGAGCAAAGGAATAAATAAGTGAGCGGATGAGTGAGTGAACTTGCACATGGATACACAGCGGGTAGGTGTCGGTGCAAGGATGGCTAAGTGTCCACATCTCATTAACAACCCTCTACTCCTGCTAAGAATCTTAAACAGAAGTATGAAGAATTAGTGACAGTCAGAATGAATGAGAAATGAAGAGGAAGTGGAACATCTCTGGATTTTTAGTAAGCTCTGCGAAAATAGTCCACAATGTATGGAAACCCAATATCCACTCTCATGGACAAATCTGATCTGCAAAGCCAAGTACTTATGCCTGCCATCAAGACATAGCGATGTGATTTTCTAAACCACATCATGGTTTCTTGATGTATTTTAAGCAAAGCAACTCATATAGGAAGCACTTCATGAATATTAGCTGCTGTTAGGATTAGTATGGCGTGCCAGAGTTTGTAGGTATGGAAAGGAGGAAGACAAAGCTGTCTGCAGACAGCTGTGTCCAAGGTGAGCATTCCGTGGGGAAAGAAGCGAGAAAAAGGAAGGAAGGAAGGAGGAAAGATGGGAAGGAGGGAAGGAAACAAGGAAGGAAGGAAGGAAGACGGGATGGCAGAAGGGAAGGAAGGAAGGAAGGGAGGGAGGAAGGGAGGGAGAGAGGGAGGGAGGGAGGGAGGAAGGGAGGAGAGAAGAAAGGAAGGAGGAAGACTCATTGATTTGGGCTGGTGGGTACTTATACCAATAAAAAGATGGAAGCAGAGAGAGAAATTTCTAGCTTCTGAGATTTTTATCTTTCTATTCTTGTCAACAAGAGATTATACTTATAAAATTTCTGTAGAACCTATATT